>NC_134421.1:13219023-13522053 GCF_030867145.1 Opisthocomus hoazin | reverse complement strand
GAAGGAAGAGTGGCTGCACCACGCTGTGTTCCAGGCACGTTTAGTTGACAGATGGTCCTGAAGGGACTGCTGGATGCTGGTGCATGTTCAGGACAGCTTCTGGGCTACTTGCACTCACACTGATAGAGGTAAGGCAAAATGATGCAGCTGCAGCCAGCTTCTAGGGGCTCTCTTCCTTCCCACCACTTGTCAGCAAAGTCCGAGTGGAGCAGCGAACCTAGCCCCACATCACACCACTCTTACACACCGACTTCTCTGCCTCTTTCTACCTGCCAAAGTAGCAAGGTGGGTATTTCAGTGAAATCTTCCCTCCAGGGTGAGGAAAACGGCAGATAAAGAACAGCCAAGTGGTGTGCTGTGCTCACACTCTTCCTTGCATCCTAAGCTAGACTCACAGACCAACATGAATGATCTTACTCACTTTGCTCACATGAAACACACGTAGGTGCTGAAGGGGGCAAGGTTGTCAGGGCTGCTCCCAGCTTCAGCAGCCCTTTGTCAGGACTGGAATTTTTTTCTTCCCCCCACCCCCCAGATGAAAGGCTGGTCAACACCACCCCTAAAACTCACCTCCACCCCCAAACAGCTGTTTTGCCAAAGGGTGGAGAAGCAGGCCTCCTGATTGAGGGTGGAGAAGCATGAAGGGGAGGAGAGCAGTGACTTCACTTTTTATTAAGTAATAGCAGAGCAGGGTGTGCGTCACTGAAAAACAAGACTTTGGGTGGGGGCAAAGGCTCTCTGCAGCATCTTACGCATGGAACACACAGAACACACCGTTCTGAAGAGGGAAATCAGAAAGTCAAAGATGCAGTAGGTTAGACACCTTATAAACTCATTTAAGGGGATCCAAGAAGAGCACCAGGGTGAAAGGGCACGCAATGGCGAAGGTAGTTTGGTCCAGACTTTAGGAAGCACTTTTCTCCAAGACGGATGGAGGAGCATGGGAATAGATCAAGTCCATGTGAATGGAATAGTATGGGAATAGATTCAAGTCTGTGTGAATAAAATGGGAGCAAAAGAGTGGGCTGGACGCAGCGAGGCAGGGCAGGGCAGCATCAGGGAAGGGGTTGCCATCTGCGTACCCTGGAACCTGGCCAGTCTTGGCTGGAGCACCAGTACCACCAGTACTCAAAATGCCCTGCAGCCTTCTCCCACCCATGCCATTGGCCCAGTCTCTGCAGGGAATCTGAGACTCTTCGAGCCTGTCTGGCTTTTCCCTTCCAAAGTGCCAACACACTATTTACTATGCAAACAGGGCAGCTCTGGCAACTTTTATACCAGGGAGGATTCTTGCCCCAGCAAGGGATTTCTTTGTAGACAGAATGGAGCTCCTCAAGCAGCGCACAGGGGTCAGCTTCTGTGGGAGCAGACAGCACTAGGGGTCCATATGCAAACACCACGGTGGGTGACGGCAGAATAGACAAAGGTGTCTTTCACAGAGAGTTAGCTGCAAGGGGACTGCTGTTCTTAGGTTAGTCACAGCCTCTTCTCAGTCCTGTGCTAGTGAACAAATATTGTAAGATCTGGATCTATCTCCCCAAATAATCCTTTCCCTGCCACTGACTCCTGCAGGGCTGTATGGGCAGCCTCAGGCCAGTCTGTAGCTGCATTCCCTAGGGCTTCCCAGATGCAGTTGGCTTCTGCCAGTCCTGACTACCATTGACAGAGTTTCTCGGGCTCGAGAGCTGTCTGGTATGTTAGAGATCACTCCAGGCTGTTCTCACCATCGTAAGAGTTAAAAGCAGTCTTAGACTTCCAAAGGCTGCAAATGAAACAAACATTTTCACATTGCTTATACTGTTCATACTGCTCTGAAAGAGCAGTCTCCAGCGTGGCCATCAGAACAGAAGCTGTTTCATAGATGGCCACGGGCTGGCTGTAAAAAGCCTTGCTGGTGGCTCTGGGCAATGCTGATGGCATGATCACAGGGTACCTCTGGCCCCACTTACAGTGGTGACATAACCAAAGCCACATCTTTCATCTCCTCAGTCCTCCCAGGTGAAACTCAGAACACCTTGACACCGTCCTCCCGGGACATGACAGCGTGGGGGCACACCTACCTAGCATTCCTCTAGCTAGCACAGGTACCGAGGTGCAGTGCATCGGTGCTGGCACGTGTTTCACTTGCTGCATGTTTACCCAGGATGTTGCCTGAGCATGTCTGACCTGTCTTGAAGGCCGGGCTGTTGTGTTTGGACTTGTGCTACCACTCAAATGAGTTATTTTATATCAGGTTCCTACACACCTTCGCACACGGCAACCACACATAGCGACCATGTCTCAGATGCAGTCAAGAATTCAGGTTCTGCTTAGCAGAGGTGTAAAAAACTGCTAGGCTGCCATCTGTTCAGGCCCTTTATCTATCTTTTTCCCACACAAACTGAAACCCCAGTTTTGTGGTACCAAGCTCCCAATGACACCTCATGCAGACTTTCCCTAGAAACTCACCAAGTCTGCAAAGAAGTCAAACACAAGCAATAAGCCGCTTTCCTCACTCTTGCCTCAAGTATATGAGAGGGGGAAGATAAAGAATGAAGGAACCAATAAATGTACCCTTTCTGCCAGACTGATTGACAGCTGCCAGGGCAGAGTTCAATTTCTAAGGGTCACTAATAAAGCGAATTTTGTGTTCCTACTCCCAACCTGAGAAAATTAAATTAACTGAGTGTTCAGAGAGCTCTCCTTCCTTGCTCAAAAATCATAAATGGCTTAGCAGAACAGCACTGTCTTGGAGATAAAGAAGAAAAGGACAAAGCAACACAAGCAAAACAGGCATCCACCAGCTCCTGCAGCAATACTTGCCAAGGTCCTCTCTCTTTGCTGGCTGACCCAACTGCCACAGCAGACCACCACTTCCCCCTGCTCTAGAAATGCTCCACTCACAGCCGGCAGTTTCGGGGTACCACCACTCACCTGCTAAGGTGGCAAAAGATTCTTCAGAGCTGGAGCGGAGCCGGGGTGGGAACCCCTGTCCAGTCCATCTGACTTGCTGCTTCTTGTAGCCATTCTAACTCTGTCAGCTGCTCCTCTTAATGGCTCCAACTAAGCATCCCCCAGCACCTGCAGCTCCTGCTAGCCACTCCTAACCCTCAGTGGGTAGTGGCTTTTTGCTGCTCAAAGACAACTTCTTAAACAAACTTTCCTGACCCTCTAGTTTGCTGTATTTTTACCTCCCAAGACTGCAAATGGTTACATGAAGCTAAGGGTGGTCGTCTACTATGGGCACAGCTAGCCCCAGCTTTTCACACTGAAATTCATATTACCCTCATTTTTATGCTGAGATTATTGTTGGTTCCTTACACAAATCCTCCCACATGTGCTAGCATATAAAAATCAGAATGTATAGGTTTCAGGCCTGCCTCTAGGCTTTTTCAGCTCCTTTTCTCTCCGATCAAGGTCGGCAGAGCAGTCCTGCCCTTCTAGCTCTTCATCCCTCTGGGCCTCCTTGCTGGCAGGCCAACAAAACATAAAGAAAAACATGGTATCCAAGTTGTTTCTTTGTGTCTTGCGGTCAGCCTGAGCATCTCATCAGGATTCACCAAAAAATAATAGTTATCTCATATAAGCCTCAAGACAATCCTCTATTTATAACAATTTAAGATCCTACTGTTATATCTCTGCTGCAGACGAATGAACTCAGAAAGGCTAAGAGATGCTAATGAGTTTGTGACCAGTTCCAATGCTTTTCCACCCCTTCCCGGTTTTCTCAGAGTAGGCAATAATTCCCTTCTCAAAACAGGGAATTAGTAACACTAATGACTGGATGTGTCACCCCTGCATGCTGAGCATGACTCACAAAGTCAACATGGCCCTAGCAGCTGAGAGGAACAACGCGGTGTGTTCTCAGTTACTCTTTTTGGCTGCGCCATCACTGAAGCCCAGAGCAAGAGCAATGATGTCATGGCCATAGGCTTAATATGTAAGTAACATATACAACACTACATGCTCTCTGTGTTCTATTACTTCCACGTGAATGTAATTTAGGGCATGTATACACAATTAGTTGCCAGAGTCAAGAATAAGTCATTTGGAACAGATTATTTTATTTCAGGCTTTTAACAAGCATGCGTCTCAGTCCCAACAGGCCAGTTCTGGAGAGGCAGTACCTAGCTCAATGCTGAGCTATATAATTGAGTCAAGACCTCAGCTACAAAGACAAAAGTTTGGAATGCAGAAATGGGCAGACAAGAATCCCACTAAGAAATAGCTTACATTTTTCTGACAATTAACCATTGTTGCAAGTATTTACATTAAAAAAGAGTAAGAAAAAGCTCTGAGGCAAAGAAAGAAATTATTCCCAGCCATTTTCAAGAAAATGACTTTGAAGCCTTTCGTGCACTTGTATTTGAACAAGGCTTTTCTCCATTAGCCTCTGAGTGGGGCGAAGGGGTTGTTCCTTCCTTTCAAAAATGTGTTCTGTGTATTTAGTGGTCCCTCAAAGGAGCCAGCACCGGGGCTAAGCACACAGCGACATTGTAATCGGAGGCCAGTCAGTGGGTCACACAGGCAAGCTCCTGCTAGCTCGCAGCTATCTATCCCGTGTGTGCGCCGATAACCGCAGCCGTGGAGTTCACAGTAAAGCTCTTAGCAAGCGGACTCCCCAAGGGAACTGGGCAGGTCTGCAGCCTGCGCTGAGCTCCGAGCTGCTGCAGCTGCGCTGCTGATCGCACCCAGCTCCGGCAGCCTGAGCTTAGCATGGCTGGGACTACACTCTGCCCACCTTCTACATGGATAGCCGTGCCGAGGGTGACGGCTCCCTGCTTTGTACAACTCTTCCCTGATGTACTGCCAGGTGGCTTGCGGCTGCCTCAGGTGACAGGGCCTGCCTGTGTCCCTTGTGATGGGCCCCTTTCATCATTCGCTGGGTTAAGTCAGGATTCCTCTGCCCAGCAAAACAGGGGAAGCCCTGAGAATTCATAACACGAAACCTTATCTCAAGGGAAAAAACCAGGGGCTTGTGTGTAGAGGCTTGTTGAACTACGCATTCCGGTAATAGTTTCCCAACGCTGCGTACCAGTGGGACAGTCACACACTTTGCTGCATGTTCCCAACAGGCTGGAACCTTTATCTGCTGGTCAGGCTGGGTCTGGAGCGCTGCCCGCCTCCCCGCAGCCCAGCTGCGGCCCCCCAGGGTCCTGCGCCTCTGCACTGGGCAGCAGATCAGCGGAAGCTGGTGCAAAGCTGCCTGTCCAATTAAATTTGTTATTTTTCAGAAGGATTTAGCTTTGTTTGCTGGTTATTACTGAAGAAAAATCCTAAGCTGCTGCTTTAACCTGTGTTAAACCTTTCACGGGGTGAAAGAATCTGTTTCCTTTTCTTCCGAGTTGTAAACAAGGAGCAGAAACTCAAGAGAAGGCAGAGAAAACAAAAAAGCTTTAAAATATTCTTTTTCTGGCATTCTTTTTATTTTCCAGTTAAAAAACTATTTTTAAACTCCCTGTGCTAAAAGGCTGCCACATCAGAAGGGTTACTGAACTTAGCTTCTGAAAAAAATCTGACAACAGGTATTCAGCCACCATCTCAGACCTACTCCAGCTCCCATACATACCTGCTGTCTCTTCAGGGATGTGCTAGTAAGCCCTTCCAGCAGGGTCTGTAGAATATGAAGTTGCTGTCAAAGGAAGACAAATCAAATAAACCACTTATTCCAAAACAAGCTTTCTGTATACAAGATTTGCTCTGGTTTAATTGAGCTGGTGGCTGACTATTAGTTAAAACAATAAAATGCTGTCTATCGAGAAAGTTTTAGGTCAGCAGGGACTGGTAGGCTACAAAGGAAGATGACTGTAAATGTATAGCACAAAAACTGTGTTCAAATATTATTATAGTTGCAAAGCCAGGAAATGCCCACAGGAAGTGCCTGTACAAGGGTTGCCACTGAAGTTTCAATTTCCCTTCTCTGAGGCCTGCAAATAGATAATTTGTTTCACAGAATTCCTGCCACAGAATTTCTGCAGTTAGAAGAATTAGTATTTCATACTTAGCTTTATCCTTCTGCTCAGTGGATGGACCTAGATCTTCTGTAGTACACAGGATTTAAACCGTGCTCAGAGCAGAATGACTAAAGCCCCTTTTGAGTTCACAGCTTCAGCAAGATATCGTGTCTAACTGCTTCAGAGACATCAACAAATTTGTTTTTACAGCACTACAGTGAATATTATGTGTTTTGTAGATGAGAGGCTGCCTGCTGAAAACAGCAGGGTCAAAAGATTTTGTGTACCTCATATGGAATGGCAAAGACTCGGGACAGTTTCTAGCCTGCTGCAGCACTTTATATTCAAATAATATATTTTTTATATATAATATATATTATATATTATATAATATATAATATATTTTTTTTATAATTTGCAGTCGCAAGCGTTCAGTCCCTTTGGCAAGTTGGCTGTGGTTCACCCACCCAGGGGCTCTGGCTGCAATGCCAGCGTCAATAGCTCGCATCCCTGTCACCAGAGCCCACCCCTTCCCACCCTCACCCTACAGCGAATCAACCCCCCTGCAACACAGACGCGGGCACACACAGAGCTGTTCGTGGGCCTGTTCTGCAAATAGGATCAGGGAATCGATTCATGTTAAAAATAACCCTTCAGGGCCTCAGAGAACAGTCTGGGACTGGAGGGTACGTCAGGCATCCAGAGAGCAAGGGATAGCCGCGCCACGATCACTTGCGGGACGTCTGGCACGAAGGAACTCACCCAGCGTCACGCTGGAGCTGCGTGGCAGCGACAGGGACACCAGCCAGCTCCGCAGGGCAGCAGCCCGTTGCTCCAGCCTGGTGACAACTCTTGCTCCTTCTGCAGCCCCCTGCCTCCTCCTGTGGCCACCACCACCACCACCTCCTTTGCACAGCGCGTGAGGCAGGGGGTTCTGCAGAAACTGCTGCGAGGTGCTCGCAGCCACGAGCAGCCCTCAGAGCGGTTCCCTCCCGCCCGCGGAGCCAGGGAGCGCCCAGAGAAACAACAGCCTCTGCGCTTTGCAATGAAGACAGCATCACAGCCCACCCGCACAAATGCTGCCTGGGTAACTCTAATCCCAGACTTCCTAACTTTTTAAGCACTCGACTCCATAACCATTGCAAAGTTTTTATGCGGGCTTTTTGTGTGTGGTATGTGTCCTCACTTAAAGTAACCTGGAGTACAGAAACAATGAGTAAGGGAGGAGATAGCTATCTGGGCAATGCCAAGGATGGAGAGGGACCTGCGTGTCCTGGTGGGCGAACAGGTTAACCACAAGCCAGCAGTGTGCCCTTGCTGCCAAGCAGGCCAATGGTATGCCGGGGTGCATTAAGAAGAATGTGGCCAGCAGGTCGAGGGAGGTTCTCCTCCCCATCTACTCTGCCCTAGTGAGGCCCCATCTGGAGTACTCTGTCCAGTTCTGGGCTCCCCAGTTCACGAAAGATGAGGAGCTACTGGAGAGAGTCCAGCGGAGGGCTACGAGGATGATGAGGGGACTGGAGCATCTCTCCTACGAGGAGAGGCTGAGGGAGCTGGGTTTATTTAGCCTGAAGAAGAGAAGGCTGAGAGGGGACCTTAGAAATGCATATAAACATCTCAAGGGTGGGTGTCAGGAGGATGGGGCCATGCTATTTTCGGTGGTGCCCAGCGACAGGACAAGGGACAATGGGCACAAACTGGAGCACAGGAAGTTCCGTCTGAACACGAGGAAGAACTTCTTCCCTCTGGGGGTGACGGAGCACTGGCACAGGCTGCCTAGGGAGGTTGTGGAGTCTCCTTCTCTGGAGATATTCAAGACCCGCCTGGACAAGGTCCTGTGCAGCCTGCTGTAGGAGACCCTGCTTCGGCAGGGGGGTTGGACTAGATGACCACAGAGTCCAGGGTTAATTAACAGAAAGTACTATAAGTACATTGTTTGTATAAAAGGCAGCCTTGCATAACTCTTCTCTCTTACACCTGGCTCTAGGAAATGCATTCCTGTGATCAGTAACACCTGCAGTATTAACACACCACAGCTCTGGCGTGTTGTGAGAGGCTTCTTGTCCCTCTCTGAGCAGAGCTATTGCTTTACCAGTAGGTTTCCGATTTGGTATTCAGTGAACTATGCCATACAGGGGAAACTAAATAAGCTTGTCTGAAGTGAAAAGCCCTTCAAGTTGCTTTGCATCATATTTCATTTCCACCTCAGATTACTTGAGATTAAATCCTATCACAGACCACAGAGAAATAACTAATAAGCCTGAGCATCAGCAATAATACCAACTTTGTGCTCAAACAAGGATGCTCAGTATCCAGTGACGGTACAAGTAGGTCACCCGGCCGGCTTAGCAGCCAGAGGAACTTCTCCATTAGAACGTACTTCTGGCTCTGTTCAGTCACACCGCACACATATGGGATGTAGCTCAACCCTGCAGTTTCTCAGGTGTAGAGAGGAAACTGCATTCTCATAATTACACAGTTGTGATATAATAATTGCTAAGGATTTCCTTGGTCATCTTATATTACAGACTGATGCTTCCTCTAGTTTTCCTCACTGCCTACAGAGGAAGAAGGACTCCATTCTCTCCTCACCATATGGATGTGTAATTCCCCTTAACCTAACAGGAACCAAAAAGAAATTGAACCCTAAAAGGGAGTGATGAGGAAGAGATGAATGAACAAAAGGCCCCCATATAAAAGCTCTGACCTGGATGTGTGAGGTGGTTTTCATCTCTGACCTCCTGCTAACAAACATGAACTACAGGCACAGAGTTGGGGTACGAAATATCTGAATCCAGAGCCATGCACATTTGGAGTGTTTTTGGTTTGGCCCCATCTTTTCACATCAGGAAGAAGGACTTGCAGCCAAAGCAAAATTAAAGAGGGATCGATTTAATTTGTTCACCTTTTGAAACTCTTTCAATCTATCTGAGGTGGGGGAGAAGGTTGTTGTAATTAAATATTATGACAGAATTCCAAGTAATTTATTTCCTAGAAGAGGATGTTTTGAATTAACAGGTTTGGACAACATAAGGTGAAAGCGGCCTTTTCCCACTACAGTTTGGGTCTGTAAACACTAGCTACCAGTATCAGCTTCACTGTTTCTCTACCCCAGGCCTCATACCTTCTCCTTAAATTGCAAGATCAACCTAAATTTCAGTTGCTGTAGGAACAGAAAGAAGTAAAGTCAGAAGCCACTCTGTCTTCCATGAATGCCTAATTCCTGTTTGAACATGGTCTCTTCATCAACCCCTTACTGTCACATATGGTCTTTTTGATGAATCAATATGAGTGAATTTAGGAAACAATTCCCCCACTGCTGCTTTAGAAATGTCTAGTAATGATAAAGCTCTGCTACCTTCTGGGCTCTTCAATGCCAAGGCTGGAACAAAGGACTTCTAGGTGGGTTGAAAATCAGCTGGACCCCAAGACTGAAAGGGTGACAATGATCAAAGGCTTAGCATCTGCTCACAGCCAGTAACAAATAGCATACTCAGAGGTTGATTCAGTGGTCCATATAGCTCAATCTTCAACAAAACCTGGATAACACAGAAATGCACCCTAGCATACTTGTGGAAGATACAAAATTATGACAGCTGACTGACACGACAAATGACATCTTCAACTGAGAGGGACCTCAAACACCTAAGGATTGTGCCAACAGAAACCTCATGAAATCCAGTAGAGAGAAACGCAAAGTTCTGCACCTGAGGTGGAATGACTCACTGCATCCCTGTGTGCTGGGAGCCAACTGGCTGGATAACAGCACTGCTGAGAAGTCTCAGGAGGTAACGGTGGATACCAGGCTGAATAATCTGACAGTGCGTTGTCACTGTAAGGCAGCTATGTTCTGTGCGACATTAGGAGGAGCATGGCTGGCAGATCTAGCAAAGTTATTTTCCCTGCTGCCTGACACTGGTGAGGCTGCATATGACACACTGTCCAGTCTGAAGCCTCTCCATTGCAGAGGGATGTGAAGAAACTGGAGAGTGTCCAGCAGAAGGCTACTGCAATGGTCAGAGGCCTGGAGCACATGATCAGCAAGGGTATGTTGAGGCATCTTGGCTTGTTTAGCCAGGTGAAGGGAAGGCTAATCTAATAGCCTACAGGAACCTAAAGGTTAATTACCAACATAACAGATCCACATTCTCCTCCGTAGCATCAGATGATACAACGTGGAACAACAGCCACAAATTCTGGCCTGGGACATTGATCTGGACATTAAGAAAAAATTTCCTGTAAGGATAGTGCAGCATTGGAACAAATAGACTACAGAGGTCGTAGAATATCCAAATTAGGCAGTTTTCAGGACTCAGCTATTCAAAGTCAGGACTGACCTAATGACGTGCTGGCAATTGTATTTCTGTGAATAAGTGGGTGGACTAGATGACTTCTACAGCTGTTTTAATCACAATATCTATTGTTCTGTCATTCTTTACAGACACTAGTCAGTGGATGTGACAAGGGGATTTCCCAAAGTTCACTGCCCAGATAGATTCATGTCCTAGCACAGACTTGCATCATTGCATGCCTGACAGCCATTTTTCCTCTAAAATATGTTGAGCAGCATTATAGTTAGATTTCTTCGTGCCCAGCACCATGATTCTCATTTATTTTGCTGGCTATAGGTTGGCCATTGATCATGCTTAGGTAGAACTTGAGCTTGAGATGTGTGCTCACTGGAAGTAATATTGGGATCAGCTGCACAATCAGCCTCTTTGCTCTAATTGGTCCTTAGTCAGAGAGAACCTCACCAGGCAGTAACATGGGATTTTAAATATTTCCACTTAAGCCAGGTCTTGAGAGCAAGCTCAGACCCATTCTTGATGATCAGAGACACCTTTTGGATTTTGTCCTTGGTTCTGAGAAGCTGTAAAGGCATTTTCAGAGGTATCCAGTCACAATGAAGAAATGTTGCCCCAAAAATCCTGAAGCAAAAGGCCAATTGGCTTCAAATATTTTGT
The DNA here is from genome assembly GCF_030867145.1 of Opisthocomus hoazin. Classification (NCBI taxonomy): domain Eukaryota; kingdom Metazoa; phylum Chordata; class Aves; order Opisthocomiformes; family Opisthocomidae; genus Opisthocomus; species Opisthocomus hoazin. The sequence continues at coordinate 13,511,156 of NC_134421.1, read as the reverse complement.
CACCTAAAAGATCTCTGGAAGCCTGTGCTTATGGCTCAGATGTATGTATCACACCTATGAGACAAAATGCACTTATTCATGTGACAGGAATACAAGAATCATTCCTTTGCTCTGACAGCTAAAATGCCAATGCTATGTCCTCTTCTTACCAGTCTAGTCTCTTTATCACAGAGTAGTATCCTGTGAGAATCCTGGCTACATACACAAACAATGACAAACAGCCAACTATCTCCAAATTGGTAACAGCCACATCAGATCCCACATTTTAGTCAACGACCCTTCAGCTGAAAAGGCTGAGTGGTACCAAGGAAAAACCCAAAGTGTTGCATTTGCACAAAGAATGCAATAGTTTTACTCCACTATTTATGACTAATGAATCACAAGGGCTCATAGAACCACTAGTTAATTTGTTATAATATCTGTGAATCAGAAGAGGGACAGTCTTGTGGTTAAGGCTGGACTGACATTCAGGATGTCTGGGTCCAATTCCTAGTCTAGCATAGATTTTCCTTTGTAAGCATTGGCAGGCTGCTTAATCTCTTATCCTCAGTTCCTTGCCTGTAAATTTTTTCCTTTCTTTGACTTTTTGGCTGTCTGATCTGTTTTAGTTCTGAAGTATTTCTGTAGTTTCTGACATCCAGGAAAGTACAGCATAACATGCATGATGTAACAAATTGTGCTTTGAGCTGCAAATATCTCGAAAACAGCCCACAGGCTGGATGTGTTCGCCTCAGCTAGCTAACAAAGATATATTTGAAGAAACCAGCCTGGACAAGTGAATGGTTAGCAAACACAAAGACTACATTCAAAAGTAATTGTTTATAATTAACTCTGTTAAATACCTGCTGCGCTTATTACCATCGAAACCAGTACCAGCACAGACACCTTTACTACCATTTCATGCAAACCCGTTTTAAGTGATGGTACAGGTTTCCACTTGTATTTATATCACCTGCACTGTAGCAAAACCCCTAAGTATTTGGCTTTTTTCTGACCACCAAATGTGAAACAAGAATTTTATGTTTGACATTTTAAAATATTCTTTACAAATTGCAACACTCAAACGCTTATCGGTGATGTCTCCCAGGGCTGATACCTCCAAATTCCAACATAGAAAATAGTTTTAAAATTGAGCCTGCTGCTGATTAGGTTGCTTTCTAGCCTGAAATTTTCAGAGGTTGATTGAAATGTCAAGAAGAGACAAAACCAAATGTGGACATAATTATCTCTATCTTACTGCCTTATTTCAGAAGAACTCTCTTGGCACCAATAGGTCTAGACTGAAAGAAATAAAATCAAGTATAAGCAGGTAACATTTTATTCACTTGGCTCTTTATACCCTAGACTGGAAATGCATGGATCCCAAGGTATTAGAACTAAAAAAATATTTTTTCTTCTACGATCAGAGTTCTGCATCCTTACAGACACGCTAAAAGCTGCCCCAAGAAAGTAAAACACAAATATAAATACAGGGGATTTAATTCATAAATAATGCCAGACTGATGCATGTGCCTGGAATCAAAGAAAGAAGGTGGATATCTACAGAAGTGGGTACAAAGATGTTGACAAAAAAAGACTGACACAAAAAAAGCGCTTCTGGTTTCCTATCAGAAATGCAGGGCATATGAGTTTTCACACTAAGCAAGAAAAGACAGCATCCACCAAGTCCAGCAATGCAGTCAGGTGAACCCGCTTTTTCCCTCACTGAAAACAATCTTTGTGCAAGCCAGGCATTTTTCATTCTCAACTGGGTGAAGCCGTAGGTTGGAGTTAGTGGGACAGTGTCTGTTCTGGGAAACAGCACGAGCTGGAAAGGTCTTGAACAGTACAAAAGGACAGCAGGAGCAGAGGACCTGGCGGAGCTTTGCCATCTACAGAGGATAATAATGACTGAGTGGAAAATAGCTGCATATGAGTTCGCTTTGCCTGTAACACTGAGAACAACACTGTGCTGTGCACTTGTTATAACATTGGCCTTTGTGCCCAGTGAATTGCGGCTCTTCATTATATTCAACTCTGAATGCAGTACTGCTACCAAATTCAGGAGCCTGCTTTTCACGTAGCTCTGCCTGTGTAGTTGTAAACCACTAATCCCGAGGGGAAAAAGGAGCAAGCCCCCAGTGAGGTTTTTGAAAATTAGTGATAGGAGGTGATGGACTCAATGAGTTTCCTAAAACTTGCTGTAGTGGGGTGAGGAAGGCTTATGGAGCCAAAATATACCCAAATCCGTGAGGTCCTATCAGTTGCCCGCTCTTTTACATCTTATGAGCTGGTGAGGACTTTTTCCCCTGAAGTCTCTGGAAGCCATTAAGAACATAAATATTCCTTGAAAGTACCATTCTCCCTCTTGTTTAGTTACATTCAGAAATGAAGCAGATTCTCAGAGCAAAGAATCAGTTTGAAGAGAAGCTAAGGCTGTATAACCCTCCTGCATGATTCTGAGCTGGCAGCAAAATGGCACAGCTCAATTTCTAAGGCTCTAACAAACACCAGCTGAGTCCCCCACTTCAAAACATGGGAAAACAAGAACTGATGGGCTCAGCTGAGAGCTCGGCCTCCCTGCTGCCATATGGTGAATCTAACGACTTACCAAAACAGTGCATTGTTGAAGAAAGGGAAGACTGTAAAAATAAACAGAATAATGTGTTGTAAGAACAACATAGTATAAGGGCTAGATTAATCAATTAGCCCTTCCCTATAATACAACCGTCATTTCAAGCCTTCTCAGGTTTTGGCGAAGCAGCTGCTAGTGCTGCTTTAGAGACACCTGCTTGCAGTTTCTGCTGACCTGCGCCGGAGCCTGTCCCAGCTGGGTAACAAGGCCTGACCCCAGCTTCAGCAGACCACACAGCACGCCCAAGCCACTTCCACCAGTCACTCCTCGCCCATTAACCATCCCCACAGGTTCCTGCAGCTGGCCACCCGCACTGACTTTGACAGCCACTTCTATTCTTTGGTGACACCTGTGTTTTAACAAGAACATGCACAGCGTAGAGACACATACATACTCCATTCTGTCCAAAGAAAGTTTTTTTTAGGCAATTCTACTCTAATCCATCTTTTAGCCTGGATTTTCACTGCCGAAGAGTATCAGCTATTGCCTAAGATGAGAGTGTTCCCACTCCTCCTGCACATGTTTAGGGACCACTGGTTTGCCCAGCTTATAACACATAACTAAAAGTTGTGATAATAGAATCCTTAAGGTTGGAAAAGACCTCTAAGATCATCAAGTCCAACCATCAACGCAACACCACCATGCCTACACAGAATCATTAAGGTAATATCACACACACATGCACTTTATATTAGAACTTCTTTTTTCTTAACTTAAATGCTCTCATGGTAAAACCTACTGTGTCAGCTGAACAGACTCAAGCCTACCAATTAGTCCCTTTCAGTCACTTCCCGAGATGGCAAGAGGGGACACTTCCCCATCAAATCCCCTCTCCTCAGCACATGGGTCGTGATCCCCTTCTAACTTAGCCATTCAGTTCACAAATGAAAGCCTGCTTCAGTAGTTAGAAGATGGCTGTTGCTATTACTTACAACACCTATAAACAAAAATAAATTCCTTCCTGTTAATCTCCATCATGGAAAATAATGACATCAGTTACATTATGTGATGCTTGTTGAGAGGACATGCACTGCTTCTCAGAAAGCTTATACACAGCTTCCCTGCTTGTACCAGCTTCCAGAAGCTGCTCACCAAGGCTGGTCTCAAGCATGAGACCTTACTCCCTTCATTCCTAGGCTGGACATTTTTATTCCCCACTTGATTTTAAATACAATTCCTCAAATAACAGAATGTTAGAGAAGATAAACAGGTACAGTAGAGGATCAAGATGGGGAACAGCCTCACCCAGTTAATGATCAGCCATCAGAAATAGGCCTCTGTCAAAGCAGCATTGTTTTGACTCCAGCTCTGAATTACACTGCTGCACTCTGACCAGGGGCAGGTCCTCACCCTGACTTGAATGTAAACATGTACAAGGCTTCTCTTACCACATGCTTTGGGAAGCTTCAACAGCTCTTGGCAGGCAAGAGGATGGAGATGACTGAGAGCCTGCTGGCACGCTCCTTGAGCTGATGTCATCTTAGAGCCTGACTAGAGCTCTGGGTGCACACATACACACAGCTACCAGTCACCAAACTTTTGTTATGGCTAAAAAATGAAATTAGTTATTTTTGGCTGGAGAGTTCTCCCTCCCTCTCAGACTTGCTATATTGCTTTCTGGCTCCATCTGGCAAGGCAGCCGCTCCCTGTGGAGCACCTGACATCCAAACATCAGGATAAATCTGTCAGGGAGCAGCAAGAGCAGGGCTGATCCTTGAAGGGAGGTGAGCCAGGAGCCAAGGGGGAGCCTTGCCAGCCAGGTCTCAGTCCCACAGCACCAGAGGTGAACAGGGCAGACCCAGAGGCAATGGCCAGGTCCAACCAAAAGTTCAAGTCAAAATGCAGTATAATGGCAATGAGGTAGGTCTGAGGTCAAACCAGGAAGGCAATCAGTAGGTCAGGAACAGGATTAGGTCCAGTGATCATCAGGCAGGTCCATAGTGACAAAAATCGAGCAAGGAAGCCAATCCATAGGTTGACATCCACCTCAATGAGCTCCATAGCCAGGCAGAGGCATGGCTACAGCTGTACAGAAGAGCAGCACTCCTCCAACACAGCTCAGTCAAGGATCAAATGCTCGGGGCTGAGCTTAAATAGAGCTCCTGGGCCCATGGGTGTGGGCCCCAGGTGAGGCTCATCAGGGTCATCGGGCCTTTAATGAGCTCAGGGCTCTGACAAAACCAGAGGCTCCAGGTAGTCTGGGATCATTTTGTATTTACATATTGCCTTCCAGGTGTTGACTCCTTAGCCCCATGGTAATTGACATCTCTCCTTCAACGTGATCTGCTCTTCTAATCATACCTCCCTCTCATCCGTCACTGGGATGATTTTGTCATAGAGATCTCATTAGCTTCACTCTCCACCATTTTCCAGTCTTTCTTTGCGACTCATGTTAGACTTGCAAATGCTTGGTAATAAGCTGCTGGTTTGTGTAACTAAGACAGGTTTCTCCCTGCTGTAGTCAAGGGAGATATATCTGAATTTATGTCATGCTGCAGTTATTTACTTTACTATATTATATGTTCTTTTGTGTGTCCAGTGGAGGGTATATCAGCTAATAGACTGAGGAACACAATCAGACTGAAAACTCTAGGTTTATTTGGAAATGCCAGAATCGAGATTGATTGTGCAACTTTATTTGCTTTCCTTATGCTTATGTACCTACACGCCAGTCCTTGAGTACTGGATCACATGCTGGGGGTTTTTTCACAATTTTCCTGCATCATTTAATACCCAGTTCTGACCGAATGAGCTGTTACCGCCTCGTATTTTTTTGTCCACTGTTCTCACAGTATTCAAATGCTGTCCTGAGGTGAGAATTATTCTTTTAATCATGGGCATTTCAGCAGTTCTCATCACTGAAGTTTCACAAACTTCAATCCATGCACATTTAAAACATCTCTTCCAGCTAAGGGGAGATTATCAGCCCCATTTTATAGATGCAAAATTGAGCTAGTAAAAGATGAAGTTCAAAAGTACTATATTCGAATGTCTTAAGTGAAATACCTTAGACCTTGTTTTTTCTGTCTATGTAACACTATTTAGCATTTTATATAATTATGGAGAAGTTTCCACTGACTTCAGCTGCAACCATGACTGCCTGGCACTTGGATTAGTAAAGATAAGGGCTGTTAGGTCACAGAGCCTGACTTCCTGTCTTTTACAGACCTATATATATGTATTTCACTCAGTTATCCCTGTAATTAGTCCAACAATTCAGGACTATCCAAAGTATAAAGCAAGTAGACCAGGAAAGCAGCTAGTCTCAATTTGAAGACCTCAAGAGATAAAGAGCTGATGATTTGCTTGGGTTGATTTTTGAGGGGTGATTAATTACTCTCACTGGTAAAGCTTTACGCCAAATTCCTCATCTGAATCTGCCTTGCTTCAGCACACAGACATAGGTTCTTACTTTACTTTTCTCTACTGGATTAAAGATTCTTTTTACAGCTGGTATGTACTCCTCAGGAGGGTATTTGTAACCTGTATTCAAATCACATGTCAAAAAGTTTGGTAAGCAACTCACCGACAGAGGTGTCCTTCAGCTCTTAAATAATTTCAGTTGCTCTCTTCCACACCAATTTTTAAGCCCTTCTTTTTGTTTTTTTATGTAAACACCAGTCCAAGATATTTTCAGGAGTTAATTGCAGCAGGATTGAAAAATTCTGAAGTCAGTTTCCAGAGTTTCAAAATAAGAAGGCAAAAAATTGAGGGGCACAACATTAATTCCTACAGCGAAATGTGATTTAAAGGATTTTCTCAGAATTTCATATGGACTTTTTGGCACAGTTAGGGACAGAATCCCATTCACTAAGATGCCTTTCAGCTGCCTTAATCATCAAAGTGCCCTTTCTTTTTCTGCTACTCCTTGGCTCATAAATTATGCATTTTCCGACTTTTGGAAGAAATGAAGCAGGGGTCCTGCAAACAACCTCCTCCTTAAGACTGGATTTAGCCTCCGAGCAGGTCCACCTGGTGGACCTTTCTGAAGGGGACCTGTGGAAAATATAACTCACAGTCATGTAATTAAAGACTGATTCATAATGCTTATGTACAAGGAAGGAAAATCAAGGTTGCATTTCCTAAAGTTTGAGTGCTTAACTTTTTGACCTTAATAAAGTTATTTTCACATGATATACGGGCATGAAGATTCCTAGGCTTGCCACAAAGCAAACTGGGAAAAAAAAAATCTGTCTGGCAGCTGTATATTGGCACCCGCGTGACTCACCAAGGTTGGCATTTTGATCCGCACTTCATAAAGCACGGACACATGTTCGCATTCATCCCCTGTGGCCGTACAGACATCTTCACAAATATTTTCTGTTAGGAGAGAACTGGTAACACTCAGAACATTTAAAATCCACTCTGGGCTCTGAAGGGAAAAGGTCACAGTGGAGACAGGCTTTCTTTCCCCATTCCCTCCAGTTTATTCATATCTTCATGCTAGGTCTGTCATATCTCAGCTCCTTAGGCAAGTCCCATTTGTCTCAGTTGGAACCACTCCATTCTAACAAAAACCAGGACACCATTCTCCTCATGTAGTTGGTTTTAACATCTGACCTGTTCTTCCCTGTCCTAAATATCTTGCCCAGAGTTCTGGTGTTTGTCACCAGTGCCATGGGCCTTGGCTGGCCCGTCCAGTGCCCTCATCCCTGGCTTTCTGTCTTTGCTCTCTCCCCTTCCTGCCAATACTCTGCCTTTCCACATATTTCCTTTCTCAGACTCCCTCCCCTGACACCTGACTCATTCACAGTGTACCCCTTTATTCCAGACTCTCTCTCCAGCTCATCCCAGTTCTCTGTTTGCACCTTGATCCCTGTGCAATATCCGCCTTCCACAAGACGCTTGCTCACACCCTGCTCTTCCTTGTCCATAGCTCCTTGCCCAGCCACTCCTTGCTTTCCTCACTGCTGCACATCAGACCACATCTGATCTGTCCACACAGAGTTTTTGTCCCACTGGTCCCCATATGCTCCGCTCTGGCTCCCATCCTTATTCTTACCCAGCCAGACCTTTAGTTCTAGTTTCTCTCTTCCACAGCAGTCTTCAATTCCAGTGTCATGACCTGACTTTCCATTGCTCCCTGTCCAAATCCAGTCATTCTCTCCAGAGCTGATTGTTGTTTTTTCTACGTCTGAACCATGGCTTTCACATGGTGTGCTGCAGCCCTGACACTGGCCTAGCACGGGGAGTGTGGTATGCACACAGAAAGGAATAAATATGCAAAACCATCACCATGCAGTAGCACATCCCATCAGCTTTTAATGACCATAAACCAGTATCTGTCTGCATGACAGCTCGTATTATGCTGTAAACATAAGGTAGTTTATTTGCCCTTTGATGAAGGTTAGATTGCATGAATTAGCCCCCCACCTCCCATTTATGCAGAGTAAGAATGAACAGGAATAATTGCTATACATCAGTTCACACAAAGTAATTTGCTTCCCTATATTTGTTTGTCCATGTTTCCACACCCACAGACTCCCTTGTTTCAGTTCAGTAGCTATAGCACCCGAGACTCGCAATTGCAGGGGAAGATCTCAGTGAGCCTTTGCACTTCAGCAACCTGCTCAGTGCAGACAGATGCTTTGATAGGCCTGGGGAGATCTTTGGCAAGACTGTGCTTCGCAGGTGCTAACTACAGTACCAGAAGTATGAAAGTTGACCACATTTGGCCAAATTTTCATAAGGATGAAGAAGTCCAAGGACTGCTACATTTCACTGAGTTTTCTCATAGCTAGAGTTGTCTGTTTCCCAAAGAAGCAGTCATGAGCATTCTTCACGATAGCAAACCAACAATTCTTCCCTTGCTTGCATGTGTGAGTGTATGTGTGTAAGAGTGTTTAGTCTCCTGGTTTACCTGAAATTCTCCATATATTCATCTTAAGGGAGGCACTCAGGGTGGAATATTCTAGCCCAAATTGTCACGAGAAGACAAATTTTTCAAAAGGTAAAACATCATCTTATTATAAGTTACAGGCAGCCTGGGTGTCACCACTCCTCTGACAAGGCTGCAGTGCTACAGACTGCTGTGATCAGCCGCAGAGACCTGATGGCATGTCTGCACGGAACCTGCTCTTAGAATATATTGTTAAACATATGCACCATTCAAAGTATACATATTTATGTAGTGCAGTCTGCTGGAAACAAAGAACAAATTGTAATTGCATCCACACAATCCCCAGCAGAAAGACTTGTGATCTAAATAATAAAAACAATAATAATAATATGCCTGAGCACGAAACTTTCTACATATATGCAAGCCCAGGACTGTTTTCAAACACGCATTTAGGCAGACTCATATATATTAGCCTAGCATAAAGCTGGGCTGAGTGATAGGAAACACATGTTTCTTGGTACTTGTGGTTGCACAATGGTATAAAAAGAGTCCTGACATTCTATAGGTCTCTGGACAATTCTGCTATTGATGTGTTGTGAGTCACTGCAAACAGACCATCGTATGTTTCTGAATCACTTCCTGCTGAAGGGGTTCCTTCACTTCTTCCCGAGATTGTATGCTGAGGAGGAATTCAGTGGGCTAAAGCCCTGGAGACCCGTTCTAAACGCTTTCCCTTTCCCTTCCTTTCTGCGCAGCTGAATGACTCAGAGAGGGGATGACACCTTGAACCGATGTCGATGTCACTATTCCCTTGTTGGGACGGGAGAACCCTATGGGGAGTCCAGAAGGAAATTTAATTTTATGTTTTATTTTAAGGAGAACCCTTTTGTTTCACTTTTTGATTAGTTTTTTGCTATTGGCATTTTGAGGTTCACAGGGTTTGGGGGGGAAGGGGTTTGGAAGTTGGACACTGTGCTGTGATAAAATAAAAGATGTTTCAGCTATTTTCAATACAATTGCAATGCTTTGCCTCTCTGCCCCAAAAGTATGAAGGTCCAGACCACAGAAATGGTCATTAGATACATAAGTACCTCTGAGGCCTAATTAACTTTACAGTTATTAATGCTTGTAACTAGCTGCATTGAGACTCCTGGAACATTTGTAGGTGCTTCTCTTAGATCTGCACTGCTGATTTGGTGGTATAACACAAGAGACTGCAATTCTAGCAGAAGACAGCAGGTAGACCATTACAAGATTAAAAGTCTCGTGTGATTTGGAATGTCCCAATAGCACTGCTTTGCATAAAATGTAATGTCAATAGATTGTTTTAATGTGTTTTCATGGGAAAAAAAATATCTGCATTTAAGGGAAATGAAATCTTTTCCTACTATTTAAAGTACTCCTGCTTTCATTTGACATTTCCACTAGAAAATGCTGCCTTGGTGGCATTTTTTCAAAAAAAGATAAGCCATTGTGAATTACAGAAACCTTGCATTTCAAGTACTTTTCGGTTTGTTTTTCCCAAGTTATACTGGACTGATCTGTGATCTTTTGGCAAATCAGCATTGTGATGAAAGCATAATCAGTTTCTGAGTAATTGCAAAATTATTTTGACTTCAAGAGATGCTTATCCTGAATGCCAGCTGATGCAGTACTTTCTCACTAAATAGCAGTAAACAGTATTCCTGAATGAGCTGTGCCTGTTGTTCAGAAATAATTTAGAACGATCATATCTGCAGGAGGTGCGTTTCACTGGGGCCTGATCTCCTGATCCATCTTCGCATAACATGGGCCTGTGATCAAGGCAGTTGCTGCTGCCACTTGCTTTCAGAAAGCCTCTTAAAAGTACAATACTCCCTAGGCATCTGTGCCTGTACAGTTGTATGGACCTTCCCAAAATCCCCATCAGTGCAAGAACACCAGCAGAGTTACTGATGAGCACCTCTGAGTTTGTTCATTCTTACTGTGCCATAACCTAGGATGCAGATGCCTCAGCCAGTTCCAATCATCTCCTGTTTGAGACCTTTCTGAGCAAAAAAACTGACCTTGTGACCTTCATCTCTCTATCCCTTCTAAAAATTGAAGGAGTTGCCTATGTTTTTAAAGGCCAGATGTCCATATGTTATAACAACCTCATGAACTCAAGGCTACCATTTCAGATGTCACTACTGCTTGCAACTGTTCTTTTTTTTTTTCCTTTCTTTTTTGCATAGATCCTCTGCTTTGCTTTCATGTAGGAGTGGATGCTTCCAGGACCTCGGTTCTTAAAGGTTTGTTTTACCTCATCTGCTTCTTTGTAGATGTGCCAGACTTTGGTGTCATCTATTTCTAACACTGCAGGCAGTCTTTACTTCTTCAGCTTTTTGCTGAAGGAAATCTTTGTAGCTGACAAACCACTCATCTTCTGTACAATCCTGTAATTTAACAATGCTATGTCCAGGTCACAGTTAACCTCCTTACTCTTTTCCAGTAGGTGGTTTCTTATTTTCATGTTGCTTTCTACCAACCTGTTGTTTGTACTGAGTACAAATATGGTCTAACAATAAAATGTTTCATATTATGCTTCACCACAGACTGCTTAAACTCATATCCACTGAACTGCGGTGCTGTGTTAGCCATCAGCTATGTCAGGTGACTAGACCTAGCAAAAATGGATATGATCACCTTTACGACTGTCTAGTAATGCTGTCTGTGAAATAAACACCTAATTTCTCTGACATCAAGAAATTTATGCCAGACTGTGTCAGCTGACCAACTGTTCCCATGCCATGGGAGTTTTCACTCAACTGGCCTGTGCGTTCGGTATATGTAACAAGCCCTAACAGGCTCCCTTTCCCTTGGAAGATATCCTCAAACTCTTTTTCAATTGTTTTGATCTTCTGCCTCTTCAGTGAGTTACCTCTTTAATGAGATGAAGGGAGTGGCATGTTTTTATTCACGGATAACTTTTTTCCCTTGGTGTGATTATAAATTGTACTTCTTCCAATTTGCTAATTGCCCATGAGTTTAGTCACAAATCTAATGGGAATTAGCTCACCACAGTAAGTCCTGAGCTTCACCTACGTATGGTCAATTGCCTATGGTTTTGCTTTCTATGCTGACATCCCTGTTCCTGGCAACACTTCATCTTGCACCTTCACCCACGTTCAAGACACAGGCATTTCATTTGCTTTGAGGACGATAGTGCTTTAATCCTCTGCAGCACGGCTCACCGGTCCCATGAAGAGTTATCTGAGAATGTGGTGCTATTGTCCTCTTTGTCCATGCTGGGGAAGCTCTTGGAAAGTGAAAGAAATTACCGTGGCCCTGGAAGGTTTTTCCAAATACCATTGTCCTGACCTGTGTTTTTTGTAGATCTATGTGCTGCTTTATGAGGAAGGCGGCTCTGTGCTCAGTGTACCACTCTGCTGCCAGTCTCTTGTCCTGTAACAGCCCACATCTTCTGCGCCATGATAGCACTCTTCTGTAGGTTTCAGTCTGAATTAGGTAACTTCCTTTGTCTGGCAAATTTTAACTGCATTTCCACAAAACAGCTCTGGCTCCTCCAGTAGATTTTGACTGCTTTGTCTCAGGTTCCAGCCACTTTGCTCTCTTCCTAGAGACTCAGCTCCTCAAAATCAAGGAGCTTGGCTCTTCAACCCCCTGACAACCACAAACTCTGCTGCATTAATGACATCTGGTTCACATGTTTCATTTTTATGTGGAAGCCAGTATTCTTCAAATTTCGGTGATACAGTGTCCTGGTGAGCCCCAGATGTCAGGCGTAATTCAAAACTATTAGAAGCATCCAGTACTTCAGTATCAGCTACTGTCAAAAATAAAGGCACCTCCAACTGTCATAGAAGCATCCAGCTGAAGAGTCACTTGGCATCATTTCCCACAATCACCGAGAGCCACGTACTAGTAGTGGAGGCCAGAAGGACACAGAGTGTCCACACATCCATGCACAATCACCACAGACCACTGCCCAGCATCTTAGAGCAAACCAGGCTCCTCCTTTTCCTTGACCCCCAGTACCTGTTGATAGACAACAAAGCCTTGTTCAAACTTTCTCCAGTCACCCTCCATGGTCCCAGAGAGCACCAGCTCCTGTAAGGTGAGGCTCTCAGCGACTCCACTCTTCCAGTCAGAGCACTTTCGTAGCTTTTTCTACCTCTGGGCACCAGGGTGTTGCTCAAAATAAATTTCATTCAGGGGCTAGAATTGACCTAATGTGTATCCTGTAGATGTGTATTACGCAGGTGTGTGTAGCTGACCTGGGCACCAGCACTGTCTTTGGCATCAGTGGGGAGAAATATAGGCATTATTGGAGAGCTGCTATTCTCAGCCTGAGGTACGTGTCTCAAATAGTTCGGACAAATCAGGCATCTGTAAAAATGAGGTTCATAGGTATCTAATGTTAGGTGAGAAGTACCTTGTTGAAGGAGTATGACATTGGCCTGCTTATTTCAGTTTCTCATTCCCAACTCTTCAGCAGCGAACAACATGAACCTGGGCACAGGAGTGAGATCTATCTAGACCTTATAAAGGTCTACAGGCTTTGATCATGGAAGAAAAGCAGAGTGCAAAAGGAGGAATTTCTCCTGGAAAGGATGCAGTTGCTGAAAGGATGCAGCCACCAGGTTCCAATTTGCCAAGTTTCTGCCTCAAAGTGCAGTCTTGGACATAACACTGGGTGCGTCAAATATTACTGGTATTTTCTTGACATTCCTCACATACAAAAAAGTGCATAAAATCTCCCCAGTGAAAATCAAAGCAGGGTTTGTGTCATACTGGTAGCAATGTCACAGGAAGAGAGTGTTGTGCCTTTTCAGCTCTGTAGACAAAAGACAGGGGTCTGCCAAACTTTCTCGTTTTGCTTTAACTGTGGGAAAAGAGTTGCAGAAGAGACCCCAAGATAGCAAAGGCTGATCTGCATACAAAACATGCAGCGGGCAGACACGCAGTTGTTCGGCGTGTGCTCTAGGCGGGCTGGGGGATACACAAGCCTCCTAGCAGAGGTCCAGCTGATTTATTCTCATTATCAGGGGGGGTTGCCTCAGGCTCAGCCCTGTGCTGTCATGGCTGGTGATGTTACTGTGATCTGGGAGGAGTGTAGCGTGCAGACATGCGGCTGCGCTTGCATCACATGTTGCAAGAGTGGTTACCACAAGAGCTTTTGCCTTTTGACCTTCCCCATGAATCTCTGCTGACCAGGGCCACGCGGCCCTCGGCTGGTATGCAGCCCTTGCCAAATCATCTCTTGTTTGCTTGTGAACGCCATCCCCATTGATCAGTTTCCAGCTGGCTTATATTGATTTAGCTTAATTCAATGCAAGTGTTTTGCATGTAGAAATAGCTCTGTGAATGTTCCCATGAGGTCTAAATTGGTTCCTCTCTCTCTCTTGCTCTTTAAATCCTATTGTCACTCATGTGTAGCTTTCCTACACTCAGTACATGCCTATTCCTGGGGGGAGCAATTGCCAGGGGCTTAGTTTTAGAGAGGAATGCTCACCCTGCTGTCTGGGAATGAAGCCTGGCGTAGCCAACTTCAAAGACTAGACAGATTTGTTGTTGAGCTTAAAAGACATCTTCCCCTTGACTGGGATTTGCTATTGTATCTGTTACGCTCTCATCTTCCCTTTCAGTGCATGGGAGGGCTCAGGTGCTTTCCAGACTCTTTCCATCTTTGGATCCTTTCAAATGCACATATTAGGTGCTAGCAAATTCTCAGCTCTGCCTCTTGGCCGCTGAACATCACTGAGCTGACTGAGGATGTGGCGGATTTGACAGGATCTGTGCTTAAAGAATCTATCATTTGGCTCTTCTGTTTACACAGAGTCCTGGCACTCGGACAGCACAGACCTAAAAAAAGGGTTATTTTTGTTTCTAATAAACTAGCTCAGAGGCAGAGAGTTCTTTGCTTTCCTCCTTCACTTCACATCACAATTTTAGTCCTAACGAAGGACTTCACACCGAATATAATAAAAGGCTGAACTATTTTTCCTGTGTGCCTGTTGTTTTTCTGACAGACACATGTGATTGTTTATTTTTAGATTATAAAATGCAATTATTGCGTTCTCTGAAGTACACATGTAAAATTAAAAACATGTTGAGTTAACTTGCTGCTTAATTTATGTTAATTAAACTATTCAATGGGAAGGATGTTCCTGGTTGGGTTGCTTCAGTGGGATCTGGATTTTATTCTTGGTTCTGCAACAGATTGCCTGTTTGATTCATGGCAAATCACTTAACCTTCAAGTGTTTCAGTTCTTCATTCCCAAAATGAAGATAATTCTCCTTCATCTTGCCTGTTTTGACTGTAAATGCTTGAAGCAGGGTTTATTTTGCACAGCGTTCAGCATAATACACTCTAAGTTGAATTTATAGTTGTATACATTGATAATAGGTCATCTTGTCTCCAAGAAAAAAACACTTCTGCAAGTCCTTCCCAATGCACAGATTTGCAAGCAAATATACTTTCCACCACACCCAGACAGGCAATAAGTGAGAGCTCTGTCAGATCATGCTCAAAACTGAGTTTTCATCAGTGGAAATATGCTGATCTCAGGTTTTCAAACCCTGGGCTTTTATTCTGGAAGTCAAGAACTCATCTTCAGGAAGAGCTTAGTTCTTTCATTGCATCCTTAAACTTCATCTAAGCTAAGGGGTTTGTGAAATCTCACCAGGAGTTTTGCTACAGATCAGGTCCAGGCCTGTGGGTTAGGTAAGACAGAAACTCTGGCTTGAGCACACTTGGCCGGCACGCCTGGGAAAACTCAGTGTCATGTGAATGTCTGAAGGACCTGCTTTGCTGTGATGGTTTCTCACATTTCTGTCAAATAATCAGTCTCAGAATAGGCTCCACCAGGCTAGCAGGATCTACCCGTGATTAGCCTGGTAACTACTTAGGAGCATTGATGATTTGCTGTCACAACTTGATGTATGCTCGTTTGTGCTGAGCATCTTCCCAGTACACCTGCACATGTCTGCGTTCCTGTTTATTCACCAGTCGTGTTTGCCTGGATGTTTGCCTTCTGGTTTTGTGCAATGCCTGGTACACTCAAGACCTCAGCCCTAAGCTAGCAGCAGTGGAGCAGCAGTTACCAGAGGAGGTGCCCTCTGTTTTCAGTCAGTGCTGGCTTTAGCTGAACCATTTTCTCAAAACAATCAGCTCTGTTGAACCCTAGATCTAAGCCCTTGTTTCTCCAAATCTGGGAATTCAGGCTATATTTGCAGTAAAGAGGGTGAGCAGGAGCTAGTGCATGGTAGGAGTACGCTGTTACTTTATTACCTGACGGCACTCAGAGTGCTTTTCAACGTCATCTACAGTCAGTATAAGCCCCTCATTATAAAAGACCATGGTATCTGTGGGGCTTCCTCTCTTCCTGCTGCCCATGTCTGCCCTAGAGCAGTATAAAGGTCAGGTCAGCCCTACAATTTTTCTACCTGCACAAAGTCCCAATGTAGGTACACTTCTATCAGCCTAAAACTACTTTCTTCACTTGACATACATTGCACCATCCTTCGCAGATGTAACTGAAACACTACTAATATGAGGTTCACTATGTGAGCTCAGGGTGCCAATCCCTTGACTGCCTGGCCAGCTATCATGTCGCAGAAGAGGAACAGTCCCAGCCTTGCACTGCTGCCAACACACAAGCCAGTTTTGGGCCCCATACTCCAAATGGACTTCCACTAAATGATGCACTTCCCATAGCCAACCTGGCAGCATGGTGCATGCCCCAAGCATGACCCAAAGGGCCAAAGTACCCGTTCCCTACTGGCTTCTCTGATCACGTTCACAGAGAGAAACTGGCAAGGGTAGCAGTAGCACTAAGCTTTCTTAATGTCATCTGGAGTCAGGATAAACCCCACTCATTATAAAAATTCCTTGCACAGTTTAAATCTGACCTGTTCATTGCTGGATACTTTTGCCAAACAGCATTGTAAGCTGCATGATGCAACTCACCCTGCTCACGAGCAGCATGGCCATAAGGTAGACCTCTCTTGCCAGTTGTCCCTTGGGAGAAAAGTTCTGGCCACCAGCTGAAACTCCCAAGACAGATCAGACTAATGAGCCTGAAATAGAGGTCACTGAAGTTCAGAGCTTGTTCATTTTACACCTAGGTACTTAATTCTTCACATCTCTGGTTCCCATCAATAAGCTGTAAGCAAAGAACAGCAGTAGGAACCAAGGATCAGGGTGTCCACAGGCATCTGCGTCCCATAGCATTCATGCTTAATTAAAACAAATAGCCTCTGCTTCACCCCATTTAGCCAGCTCACTCGCAATTCACACCTACCCCATACAACCATTTCCGTTTTCATTTCTTCCTCCCGACTCACTGAAAAATTCTCCCTCACTCTTTCCGTAAACTCAGCAGCCTGTCTTCCACTGAAGTTACAAGTCAGATGTTAGCTTAGCCAGTGATTAATACAGCCCTTGAAAAGGTCAGCTTTGAATCTCACTGCCAAGTTCACCCACCTCTCTGGGCAACTCCTTATACCTCTTCTCTTCCCTTCATAACATATTTGCAGTTGAAAATAATTAAAACTGATACCCTACCTTATATCTTGAAAGCACATTAACTATAATCTTGCCCTTGGGAGCTGGGAAATGTTTTGAGGTTGTGCTTGGAGAAGAAGGACCTGTTTAAACCACCTCTCACACGGATTGCTTGCAGCTCTGAAAATCTGATCTCTAGCTGTCTATCTAGCCCTGTGTACCACCTAACCACCTCTTGAAACAACCCCGCAGATCTGAGGAATTAAATTCAATATAATTCAATAAATTGGTGGGGACACAAAAGGATCACATCAAATTTTACACGCAAACTAAAGGGTCCTCATTCTCCCTCACTCCCAAGCCAGGGCAGTCTTTGTAAGCTTGGACTAGTACTCTCACCACATTAAAAGCTGGGTTTGTCTCATACTGCACAGCTTAGCTTGTCCCAGTTCTGTCTGGGCTTCTACGTGTACAGCGTCACCAAGGAAGAAGTTCTGCTCTGCATCAACAAGTGCTAAATATCCCTTTTGATAGGTAATATTTTAGGGAACTTGATCATGAAGCCTTTCACATGGAGAAGTACAGTTAGGAGCAAGCAGATTTTGCCTGTGAGTGTTTTTGGTTTTTTGTTCCTTTTGAAGAGGAAATGTGGGAACCATTTCTAAATTACCCATGTACCAGAGTGACGGAAGAAACCCAGAAACAGATAAAGACCAACAGCTGGAACATATTGTGGTACAAGGAAGAAATTAGCTTATGGCATAAAAGAATGAAATCACATATAGAAACAATTTGTGTCTCCTAGTGTTACCTTGGAAACCTGCAAACTTTGGGGCAAATGAGGCCTGTGGTCGCAGGCCAGCGCTGGTGTGGTACGGAGATGTGCCACCCTAGAGGGAAGAGTCACAACCTTTCCTTCATGGTCTTGGTTGAGGCCTTGCAGACATGTGGGAAGAGACAAGAGGGAAGAAGGGATCAGCTGCTTCCCTTCTTTCTGAGCTGCCCCAGCACTGCCCCAGGTTCCCAGAAAAGCTTGCTTCTCCCTGCCGCAGGGATGCCTTGAGGCAGCTTTGGTCCATGTCCCTCTGGGACCTTGTGTCATAAGCTGGGTGACCATCCGCAGCCTCTTGGCTGCCCTCCTACTCTTGGTTGGCCTCAACTTTGGGCACAGAAGGCCCTCCTCACAGGATTGCTTAAAAGTTGCATCATCAAGCAATAAAACAGTGAAAATACCTCAGGGTGGGAGAGGAATTTGAGATAAACATTCTTTACCGGACATTGCAAAAGAAACCATAGCCTCATCGAAATGAATGAGCTAACTCCCATTGCCTTCTGTGCAGCCAGGGCTTCAGTCGTTACGTGTGAGATGCCATGCTGCCATAGTGGTGAGCTCCGGATAGCACTAGCCACATGAAGTCAGACAGCAGGACTGATGGACATAATCAAATTTCCTGCCCTGGTTACAGTTTTACCATCCAAAGCCTCAGTTTAATCAGTGGTCGTACTCATAGCGGGATTTGTTTCAGGAGGGACCCCTTTTACCACTCCCAGTTTCTGAGAGCTGATTAATCCTTTCATGGGGCAGGGTTTGCATATCATGCCTCATAAACTCCCTACGTGAGGGTTTAGGAAGAAAGGATTTGTCCTAAGTGCTCCGCGAGCGTGTCTTCACAGCAGGCACAGAGATACCCCACCAGACAGCTTCACCCCATTAACTTCTCATGGGTGGAGGCCAAGGTCCAAAAATACACAGCAGACAGACCCGTGGGTGCTAAGCCCCCTCTCCCTCCCTAGAAAGGTCTGGGAACAGAAATGTCCGAGCTATCCCTGCGTAAACCATCTACATGTGGCTTTTTTGCCACATTCATCCAGCTCTACATTTCCCAGCTCCAAACTGGTGAGCCTGCATCATGATGTGCTTCATGACCCTTATCAGCCCAGAGGATCTCCAGGCAGTGTCCCACTGTGTGGAGCGGACGTGCCAGCTCTAGTCCCACTGAGGTTACGGAAAAACACACTGCATACACAGGGTCACAGCGGCGTTCCTGCTTTTGGGAACCACTCCCACCAAGGACTATCACTAACCCTGTGTGGTGCAGGATCAGTTTAAAATAACTTCACTTACAGCGTTCCATGGAAATCCCCTGCCAGTCACCCTGCTTACGTGCTTTTTATTCTGAGAATCAACAGGCCTCAAAGAGCGGCCTCAGAAGAGGCCACATCTGTACAGAGTTTGCTTTCATCCCCACAAGGGTTCCCAAACAATGCCAGTGCCAGCCGGAGGTTTGCTGAATGGTATGAGAACCAAAGACTTTCTTTGCTTTCTGTTCATCCATTAAAACCTTGTGAGTCAAAACTAAGAGGACAGGAGCGGGAGCTTTTGGAGGCCGTGGTTTCTCACAAATGCCTACAGCTAAGTACTAATGAGAAAGTTAAAAAAAAAAGTCTGCAACCCATCACCACAGCAATGCCACAATTAGAGACAAATCCAGTGTGCACTGCTTTACATTTATGATGCAGACAAACTAATTTAGCTAATTAAGGCTGTCTACAAAATGCATATAAAATAATACTCTGTCCTTAAGGTCCAGTATCAGAGACTCTTGCTACTGAAGTCCAAAAGTGCACGGACACACAGCCTGGACACCTGCTACTCTCTGAGCATGGAATGAGCTCAGCCGCCTCTGCACGGGAAGTTTTAAACATTTTCTTCATTGTCCCACCCGCGACTGATAGGTGAAAACAGTTGAGAAGCCCAAAAGGATAAGTGTATACAAAACTGTCTTTGATTTCAGAATTTAAGAAACAAAACCAAGAAAAAGTGAAGAGTCCAGTTGGCTTCTCCTACTTGAGATTAAGTTTTATCTTACAGGTTTTGAGTAGTCCTAAACAGATTGAGGTATGATTTAGCTTCTCTGAGAGAGCAAACATTTTTCTTTGTCAGTATAAAGATTTTTTTGTTGTTGTTTTTTAAAAGGAGGTCCCATGTGCCTGAAGCTTGGTCTATTTATTTTTTTGATAGCAACTGTCTGTGCAGCATGAAAGTTCAGCAGAGAGCGGCTGCATTTCTGAGGCGCTGGCACTACCTCCATGATAAATAAAGCCGGGACCACTCTAAAAGACTTCAGCAAGCAGTTCTGGAAAACAATCCAATGGCATGAAGTCTGATGGGAAGAGGAGAGGTAGAACTGTAATAAGGAAACACTTTCTGGACTAGTTTCAGACTTTGCCTGTAAGCGAGGACAATGCTCATACAGTGATGGAAGGACAGTGCATTTGGTGACAACAGGCAGCATGGGCGAGTGGTGCCTCTTCTCCTCTTGCCTCACCCCCGTGCCTGGCACTGCCTCAGCCAAGTGCCAGGCATGAGCTCCCCCGGTGAGGCCGATGCCCTTCTTTCGGGCACATGCCCATTTACCTCCATGCAGGTTTCTGCCCACATTCCAAAATCCTACCTGGATCCCATGACAGCCTCAGTAATGTGCCTGGGAAAGAAACAAATACCGTCCTGTGCTGGGTGTGGACTAGCTCACTCACATTTGTTTCATTTATCCCAGAGAAGTAGAGGTATTGCCTCACAGATGAAATCAGCACAGGTCTCCACCTCTTTTTCCAGTAAAGGGTGAACCCTTTCTCTCCAGACAAAACAGAAGGAGTGGGCTCACGGAGACCACAGCATCCTTTGCCTCTTCAGGCTCGCCCAAGCTAAAGAAGAGAGTCTATGTGTTACTGCGAAAGGAATTTCTCTGCTTCCTGCTGCTCGCCATTCCTGGCGGCTGCAGCCTGCGGTACATCAACGTGTGTGCTCAGCGGGGGAAAAATGCTGCTGACTGAGGTGGTGGTTGCGAGATGAAAAAGGCTGATCCACACAGTGGTTTCTTCTGTCTTCCTCTGAATGCCTTCGCTTCAGGAGCCCTTTTCTCATTACAGCTGGGAAAGATGTAAACAAGAGCCAGTCCCAGCTGAAAATAACTCTGCCTGTGTCCTGTGTGGAGTCCACTGGACTCCCCTACTGGTTTTGACTCCTAATGGCAAACTAGGATGTCCCCCAGCACTGAGGTTGCAGGTAAAGTCGGCGTATAGGATAGTCGCATAGGACACCCACCGAACACATTTCTTCCACCTCACTGCAAGCTCTACCGGCTTTAGCAAACAGGTGGAGCAGGATGGTGTCTTATCTCATGGAATAAGCCACAAGAGGGAGACAAATACTCATGTGGTGCCATTGTGGGCTCATGCCCTTCAAGCCTAGGGAGGAAAAGGTCTTCTCAGCTCTTGAGAGGTTTCAAGGTTTCAGATTCTTTCCCTAACCCAAAGTCAAAATCTCAAAAAGCCTCAAGAATGAAACATGGAGAAATAAAATGCATGTCAGAAAAACTTACGTTTTACAGTTTCACAGCATTTCATTTCTTTGGATTAAAAAAAAAAGTTTATTAGTGCTCATTCACAGAATCATTGAAACATGATACTTTCAGTTTTGAAAAAATGAAGTTTGCACTTTGGGACCTTATTTTCTTTCCCAGGCAACTGCTGAATTTGGAGAGATGGTGAAATAGAGCCCTTCCTACAGTTTTTGGCTCCTACCAAAAACACATAATTTGAAAGTTCCTAAGAAATCTCAAGAGACACAGAGCTAATTCAATCATAGGATACAATGGCTGCCTTTCATGTCCTCAGTGTCTCTGACATGAGTCAAAAATTAGTCTGGATAAACACAGCAGATTTTTATCTGAAGAAAGAGACTTGGAACTGTAAAACACAAGAAAAAGGATGTAGGAAGAACAAGACTCATACTTGGCCCCCACCTGCTCTACATGCCTACAAAAGATGCCACAACAACTTCAGGGTTCACAAGAGCTGCTGCCAGTGTTCAACTCCATGTGCAGCCCATGGAGGAGGTAGGTCCATGGAACACGGCTTTGGAGACACATACTCCCCATATTTATGTCCCAGAGCACAAAGAGTAGGGGATGTGTATCTCACTGCCAGGCCACATTAGTGAAGTATTTGAATTCCTCCATGAGCCTAAGGGCTCAAAATGCTGAAAATAAATGTGGCTGTAAAACAGGACAAACTGGGCCCATAGCATAAACATTTCTCATGTGAGGTAACACCTGACTTTCCAGGTCAGTGGACAAAAGAAATGTGGTGTAAATATCTGTGGCTGTGGGTGAAAAATGCACCCACTACGAATTCTGTCTGAAAAAGGTAGTCAGCGGAAATTATCATATGGGAGTGGTATGACATACAGCCACATGTCATAGACCATTTGTCTGTACAACCAAAATAAAACACTAATGTGAGAGCACACAAAGATAGGGCATAATGTGAGATAGAAACGACTCTCCTGCTCACTCCTGTGAGACAGACTGAGGCTACATTCACAGTAGGAGACCATACAGTGCTGGGCCCATTCTCTGGCAACTCTGGCATGGTCCAACCCCAGCCGTGCTATCAAACTCTCTTAGCCTCCAGAGTATCCTATGGGATATGGCTGCAGACTTCTTCTAGTTTCCATGTTGTGCTTGGGAATTGTTTGGGAGACAGCTATTTGGCTTAAGCCAGAATATGCCAGATATCAGCCTAATAATTTAACAGCATAGGCAACTCAGCGTTGTTGTCATTGCTATGTCATTGCTATATTTACTAGTAAAGATGTAGACTGAGATGCCAGCTGCAGGGTGACACTTCCCATGTTCCTTGATCTTCTTTATGTCCAAAGTCCCTTATGCTCAGGAGTATTAATCAAGATAAATAGCTGTGCTTTTAAAAAAGTATCAAAGATAAAACAGGGATCTTTCAAAATAGTCCAACTGTGGCTGTTTCACTGTGCTGCTATTTCTACAGCTCTGAGTGCTGAAGATGGCAAGAAGGAAGGAGGTGGTGATCCACTGCCTAACAGCTTTCAGGAGCCCAGAGGGTATTTCAAATGTTCCAGTGGACCATGGCATCCCCTTCCCCGTACCAGGCAGTATCTATGGCTCTTGCTTGTGGCCCTCTTCCTGCCAGCATCCGACATGGCAATGTCAGCCAAGGCTGCATGGGGTCATTGGCAGTTACAACAGCATGAGACTTAGAATTAAAACATCAGACCTATTTCTGTGTCAGACAGAGTATTTCTTGATGAAAGTACTAAGCCCAGGGCCCACTTCTCATTTCACACTGACGTAACTGCACCAGTCTCAAATGTGCTACAGAAGGTTGTGAAATCACGACCAAGCCCTTGGAGTCATTTGTGATTCTCCTGAGCTTTGCAGTCAGGGCATGCGGCTTCATTTTGTGTAAAAGCTGGGGTAAGAATCGTGTTCACTCTGCCCTTTGGAGACAGGAAAGCACCTGCAGCAGACTGCATGGTGAGGTTAGAGACCAGCAGTAACTGGGCAATGATCGGCTTCAGTGAAACGTAATTACTCCTGCAGTGTCTATTGTTGAAGGTTGTTTTCCACTGTACAGTTCAGGGAAGTTTTGTTCTCTCCAAAGAAACCCCATGCTGCTCATTTTGAAATCAGTGAGAATTCAGAGTTTGCCCCAAAAAAGGGACAGTCAAGCCTTCCAAGTGAAGAGAGAGCTCTGTTGGCCAGCGTCTTGTGAACCTTAGGTGTTCTTGGAAGAGAAATGGCTTTGAAGACTCCAGCATAACTTCATGAAGCATTTTTTCCCCTCTGTCTCCTTCCTCTGTCTTCTACCACAACTTAGGCACTACAGTTTTTCCAAAGGTAGCCCATCAAAAGAAAATTCCTAGAGAGTTCACCACCCTGTCAACAACTGGTGTTCACCGTCTCTCCCTCTGCTATGTGTTTACATGAGGAATGGAATTTTCTAATTAGAGAAAAACACAGCAAAATGTACCCAATTCAGCTCAAGGGGAGAGGAAACTCAAGAGTTTCTTCTTTCCTTCTGCTGCATCCCGCAAAAAATATTTAAACAGTTTTTCAGCACTAGGAGTTGGGGGAACATACTCACTCTCCTAGCAAGCAAGGGAAGACAAGAGGCTTCCCTACAGACAACACTACAAAATACTGGTTACATGAACACAACGCATTAAGAGATTAAACTTTTCTATGTAGTCATAGCAAACTTTAAAAAACTTGCCTGTATCTTAAGAAGTGGTAATGACGATTTATTGACCAGGACTGCTAGATATGTGTGTGAATACAAGCACGCACACACGCAGACACACACATACTATATTATTTTTTTGCTGAGCTCCTGCTTGTCTGGATATGTTAATGTAATTCTCACACTTGAAGTTTCAAGGGAATGAGAATAATATCAAATGCTCGCACTTTTATTGTCCAGACACTGAGGGGGACCACTGGGAACCCAAAAGCATCCTGTCTCAAATAAAGGAGAAGTTAACTAACATTAGAGGTGGAATTAATGACAGAAAGTTCTGTTTCGTGCTTAACCCTTTCCACTTGGTTCTGTGACCAGTTCTAACCGCAGCGTTAGGAGCCCTGAAACATTGGTTTGTGGTTTCTTTACTCAAAGATGTGGGGACTAAGTCATGTTGTTTTTGGGTTTTCTTCTTTTTGTGTTGTGCTTTTTAAAAGCAATGATAGAATCAAAGGGTAATTTTTTTACCACCCTGAAGGATCTTCACGTCGTAAGACACTGCTGACTTCACTTAGTAGCACAAATTAATTTATTCTGCATCTCCATCTAGTTACTTACTATGTTCATTCCTATCTGAAGCTGGAGGTCTTAGCTCCAGTTCGAAAACTTAAACCTAATTTTTTGCTTTGCACTCATTCCTGGTCCTCCCATTGCTCTCACAAATATCCAGGCCTGCAGCAGTGAGGTCCCCTTCAAATTACCGGATGTTTTTTCTACCCCAAAACCCTATAATCAAGAGCCACATTCTCGCCTCTTCTTTACACCACCTCCAAAGCTTGCTTGCTTGCTAAAACTTTGGCCTCTGCCCTCACTGTGCTTTTCATCAAATGTGTTAGTTTACTCCTATTTGATTTCACAAGCCTCCCTTACAGACTACTAAAACTACTGTGGACTAAATCATTCACCTGATCCACAGCATCAATTTCAACACCCCAGCTTAGCAAAGCTCTGTAAAACTTAGCCCATCCTAAAATAATATGCCGTCTCCGCTTTGGCTAGAAGGAGCACTGTTTTACTCTGGCTGCCATCCCATCTATCAATCACCATGCTTCTTCATGTCCTACCTAGTACAATGCTGTCTTGATCCAGCTGTTATTGAACTCCTCCTGTCACAAGTATCTCATCACTTTTCTCATCATAACCCCTATCTCCTCCTTCCTCCGGGAACCCTTGAGGATACCTACTCCTCCTCAGGATTTACTTCAGCTGGCTTGGAAGCATAGGCACTCTTTCCCCAGCTAATGATTTTTTCTTCATTGTGCTATAATTATAATACAGTAATGAATACACACGTGTGTGTTTTAAAGGAATCCATATCACGTGTCTTTAATAGAACACAGATGTTAATGCTGGCAACTCTTATTGTTCAACATGTTCTCCCATTGTCGCTTGTTGTTTCTTACACTATTTCTGATCTGGTAAACAGCAGAGGGGAAGGACTTGTCTGTCATAGTCGTTGACCACCACAAACCTCCATGGGGTCACAGTACTAATCCACTGAGCAAGCCACGCTGCATGCATTTGGTGATTACATTGACTCATGAGTGAATAAGTGAATAACAGGGAGCACTACTGCTTCTCCATATTTCACTATACAGCCCTGATTTTGCCATGTCTGGCAAGGCTGGCACACAACCAGTGCTGATCTTCAGCTCAGATATTCAGTAAGATAGTTCTATAAACACAATGACATTATGGCATGACATAATTACTTTCCTGTAGGTTTGAATCAGCTTGCTTGCTTTTACAGGAAATCACTTATATACACTGCTCCTCCAACTTAATTGACACCAGGGAAGTGCCACACACACTACTTTACACATTTAGCTCTCAAGTGCATGAGCAACATTCCCATAATCCATTAGGTACCCACCCAGCACAGACTTTGTCATCATACAAGGCAGCTAAATAAACAGAAAACTCCAGTTTAGAGTATAAAAGCTTGAAAAATTAACCATACTAATTTTGGAGGAAGGGTGAAGCAAAAATTACAGTACCTTGTGCTAGGGCTTAGATGCTATAGTAACACAATACTGGTGCCGAGAAAAAAGTTTTACTGTCTCCGTCTCCCACCTCACCAGATCCTTCTTAACATCACCCATGATGTCATTGCACCCTGGACTTTGAGCATTGACTGGAAAGGCTTTGCAGAAGAAAGAATAACATTGGAACCTGGAAGTGCATCGTATGAGATAAGCTGGATAATGTGAAATAATGTACAAAACTAAACAGGGCAGAAGGAAATCAGAAGAGACATTCAGCATTATTTATGGACTACAGGATGGCACACAAAGTCACACACCTCAGATCAGCATCTCTCTTGAGGGCCTCAGTGAAACAAAAGAGTGGAAAGCATTGTATTTTGGGGATAGATCAGGTTTCACCTAAAATTCCTCCCTTCAGATCAATTTATATCCAACTCTGTTTTACTGCTCCACCAGCAATAAGTACAGAAAATATTCCTATATTTACAATAAGTATTGAAAACCTCATTATTTCTTGGAAAGGAGGGACAGAGGTTAAAGGGGAAAGTGTCTTAATTTACAACTATGTGTTTTCAAATAGAGGCTAATGTATGCATACCAGCACTCACTGTTACACATCAGTGCCAAAATACTGATTAACTGCAAAGTGATCTTTGCAATAACACTACACACAGAGCAGAGCCCTTAAAATCAGGAGCGAAAATTATACACTTTGGGCCACCAGTGCTGTAAGTTGGAAATAACTTCATGACTCTCCCTTCACTCCTACCAAAGATGGCTTTGCTGAGTTCCTAATTCAGGATTTAAACTCCTGCTTGACTCTGAACAGGCATCTTCATACACCAAGTACTAGACACATATGTAAACCTTGCCATCTCAAGGCTTTTGTGTCACAGCATCTGGGAATACATTTACAGGATTTTAATTCAAAGGGTTGAGTTATGCATATGAACTAACACCCTGCATCTGATCACGGAGTGACTAAGACACTGCAGTGCTACAGTCCCATCCCAAAACCTGCAGACATCTATACCAGAGCTGTCAACAGTTCATGCACATTTTAAAAGCATCAAAGTGTTTTTCCCCATTTTTCCAAAAGAGCCCTTAAAACACATAAACAGATACGTAGGACACAGACATTTTTCTCTGCATGATTTCAGTAAAAACATGCTTTTCTTGTTAAACTCTGGTGCTATCCTTTGATTACAAGCATCTTCTTTCCCAGGAAATCTATCACTAAGCATGTGTGAATACTCATCTCAGGGGTCTGCCCTTGTGGTGGCTGTGGCCACCCCCAGACCTTCTCATCACGTATGTGTGTGATTTGCCTCATAGTCGCAGATATAATATGTTCTCCCTTCCTTCGGCTTCCCTACCCATCTGGGGGCTTGCTCAGTATGCTGGTTGGCCACCTTATTAGCAACAGAAATGGGATTCAAGTCTCAACATGACTCTGGTGGAAGCTGGAAGTATCCCCATTGACTGCAGTGGAGTTCAGCCTGCTTCTACCGCTTCAGCAAGGGCTTCCTTGCTCCATTACTGGGTGGTTGTGAAGCCTGCTTGCTTTAGTCCTGTGGACTACTGAGATCTTTTGATTCCACATAACTTCAGCACAGACTAAGGGCACTCCATTGTCACTAGATAAACCCATTACAAAAGATAGCTAAGCGTATGAGCTGCTCTCTCTCATTGGTTGCTCCATAAGGTTCCATAAGTTTCATGTAGGTGGAACTCTGGTGGGGTTTCAGTGGCAGAAGCAGAGGGCTGCCAAAGCGTGTGTGTTTCCCCAGCGCTGCAGCTTTCCCCTCGAGGCTGCTGGGCAGTCAGAGGCTGGATCTGTGTCTCACCCCAAGCCCCAGGCACTATGGCCAGCCAAAGTAGCTTGTGACTCCAGCATGCTCTGGCACCAACTGATTAACCCTTCGTGGGATGAGGCCAAGCCTTGCCAAGAAAGCTGAGCTCATGTTTCCAAGAAGCAAAGAGAAAGGGAGAGTTTTGAGCAGAGCGTTGTCATTGCCGGTGGTTTCTTCCAGGCTAGCTGTAAACTTGGGTTGTTTATTTGATCCCGAACTTTCTTTGCATGTACACAGGAAAACAGATGCTTCCCACTCCCGGGCCCCATGCTCGAGCCAGGCTCTCTCAGCAAAACCCACAGGTAGGGCACACAGCAGAGACATCGCTTCCTGCCTCTGCATGCTTTGAGCTGGTGATAGAACATTATCTACCCCACACACTTCTCTGGCCTCCCTGCCAGGGTATCAGGGCGGCTCGCAGCACGCAGCTCGCTTTTCCTGTGCGGTGGGAACAGCTGCTGCCCCCGCTCACAAACAGGGAACAGAGGCCAGGCCTTGCAAGTGTTTTGGCTCAAACAGTGTGCACGGGGCACGGATGAGAGAGTTGGGGAGCAAGCCAGGTCTCCCAGAGCCTGAGCAGGTGGGTGCCCTAACTACTAGGTCGCCTTTCACCTTCCAGCATTAAAGGCCTGGCACGGTCCATCCACAGCCCTGCCTGTGGTAAGCCTCAGGTGCAGTCCTCCACTGGATTCATTTATGCCAGCAGCAAATTAAGTTTCAGGCTCTTACAACAAATTAGAGAGGCAAAGGGGAAACAGAGCACAAACTTCTGTGCCTGGACATATGCCCAACCGTAGGGGCTTCAGGATGGCCAGCTCTCACAGTCTCTTGCCTCTTCTTCTGAAACAGCGGGTGCTGGTCCCCGCCTGTGCCAGGACTGTGATTTACTCCAGCTGTCTGCCCTTCTGTGGTCCGAAGAGGATCCTTCAGCTTTCTGCCCGAAGAAGGTCCTCACAAGTGACACAGGTTGTCTGAGAACATGATGCACTCACTGTTCCCCTCTCTTGTGACATTTCTTTACATAAGCAGCTGAATAGCAAAACATAACAGCATTCATTACTAATTTTGTTATTTATAGTAAGCTGCCACAGATGAAGACTGCAGCACCATTCTATCTTCAGGGCGTAGTGTCTGCCTGTCCACACAGACAATTGGTAATTAGCACAAGGACAATTTGTTTATCTATTCTCAAACTTAAATAAATAGGAAAGCCATTTATTCTGTCAAAATTCAACACCCTCCCATTGCCAGATCTCCAGGTTAACTGCTTAATGAATAGAGCTCATCGCTTCAGGGATTTAGGTAAAGACAAAAGTGTCTCTTAAAAGAATTCCCACTAAAGAAAATCAAATAGGCAATAAAAAATAACAGGTTATATGGAGTGAAGGGTTAGCATTTAGATCACAAGAATCAGGAGCACAGGACAGGATGAAGATCACTGGGATGTCAAGCAGAGGCGTAGAAATGGACAACCGGTATGTCGGGGAGGTGTGGTGTGTAGATCCTGATTACTCCTGGCACATGCACTTCCTACCTGTCCAGACACCCACCTGTCAGCCGACTGCTCCAAGTGAATCCTCGCATGAGCATGAAACTGGAGAATAGAAGGCAGAGAGGACACTCACAGTTCTCCAAGTAAAATCCCACATGTGCACTAAGATGCATTTGCATGGCTGGGATGGCAGGACCCTGCCCAATGTAAACACCACACAAGCCAGGGAGAAGACATGACATAATTTTTTCTATTTTTATTGCTGATTCCAACCCTTCTTTGTTTTCTTTTATTCCCTATACCCACCCCTGAAGTTAGAGAAGAGACTTTATGAATAGATGGGCTTTGTGAGTCGCACCCAAGCGTTGGCCCCTGTTCACTCTCTCCTTGCTCCCACCACTGCTGACAGGAAGGGAATGGGAGCTGCTGGATTGCTCACGCTCACCTTAAAGGCAAAAGCAGTCTGTGTGGAAAGAAACAAACAACCCTTGTCCTTCTCACAATTCAGATGTTTTTAGCATCTGAAAGTGTTCACTTACTCAAGCTTGCAGGTGCAGCTTTTTTACATGCGTATGAGTGTACACACATCCATACCTACAGGATGGGAAAAGCAATGGAAAAAATACAGTGTCAGAGGTTATTGCTGTCAGGCAGCAAAAGTGGGTCAGATCTGAGGAATTCTGCCTGGCCTCCATTTCCAATTGTATGGGTTCCAGTGAAGAGCTATTTTCTTCTTGTCCTACCACCTGTACAGTCTTTATTTGATCTTTTTATCCTATCATCAGCATCCAGCAAGGGGATAAAAACTACTAAATAAAAGCAAACTATTTCAAACACAATGGCTGGAAAGAAAGAACTAACGAGGAGCTCCTTCTTTTGTCTTTCAGCTCACAACTCCGAATTTCCCTGTAGTGGTCAAGCTGGGACATGCTCATGCTGGAATGGGGAAGGTAAGTAAAAGAAAAAATGCGTACAGCTCAGGAAATCAATATATACGTGGCACAGCAGTCTTGTGATTGTACACTTCATGTGACCAGCCAGCGAAGGGGTTAAACCTCCCCATAGCCTATCTGGGTTGCACTGGCTGTTCCTGTGGGAGAAAGGGCCTTTTTCCGCTGTCACGCACTCGGAGACAGGCAGTGGTATTGGGTTGGAGGCTGTCTGGGATGCGGGAAGGGGGGTTGCGAAGAAGGGGGAAAAGCTGGCTGGGCTGAAGTCATTAAGCTCATCTTTTATATATTTTCTCCTCTCCTGAAAGTGGTAATGTTGTTTATTCAAGCACCTGTAATGTGCAGCTACACCCTGTAGCTCTCACAATGAGGAGCAGTGGTGCTGGTCTTTTTGAGTGCATTATGATGACCTTATTCAATAAAACAGGAGCCCTTCAGTTATTTTTTTCCTCCTTGCAAGGAAGAACAAGACCTTACAAAGCAGAGTGGCTGGTTGCCTGCCAAGGAATCCTGAAAAACAGTTCACTCCCCAGAAGGACCTGTTTGTTTTTCCCAGGCTCTCTGGGATCTTTATTCCCCCAGTGAATTAGCAGCCCCCGTTTCTTGGGGTGACTGGGCTCCCCTTTCAGTGAGGCACCACCAGCACATTCCTGCTACACTTCAGCCTCCTCTTTTTTGCACATACCTTTTTAAAAACATCCTCTATCTGTCTAAACTTTATTTGTTCAGAAGTAGGAAATTCTGATGCATCATCCCTGAATCCAAATAAATGCATGGTACATGAACTTTGTAACTGATATCCCTGTCACAGTGCTTGCCTAGAGCAGACAGACCTTCTCCCAGTCTCAAACTTTGCCTGAAAATTATATATAGGTATGCCAAACTTAAACTTGGTACAGCTTGTTTGCTTGCGCTCTGCAAACAGAACCCCCTTCTGGCTTCTTGGACTGCACATGGAAGATCTCATAATCTTTCTTGCTTTGGTTCCAGTGTTCCCCTGTGTGGATGGTAGCTGCGGGAGAGGAAGTGGGCTCAGATCCCTGGGCCAGCGGTGGAGTTGCCTTTCAGCATCAAAGAACAAACATTGAAATAAGCAGGAAATGTTTGTTAAAATAGTGGTGCTGCGAACGTTAAACAGGCAGAGGTGTCATTGAATTAGAGTACATGCGGACAGCCTAGAGCTGCTTGTAGAGTGAGCCACTGAACGTGTCCCTAGGAAGGATTTCATTAGCAAAATACAACCAGGACAAACCAGGAGGAAGAAACCTCTCCCTGAGGAAAGGTTTCAAGTTCCCTGAGACACTGCAATCCTGGATCTCTCTGAGTGCTCTGCAGTTTCACCTGTAATGTAGGGAAGTCTTCACGTGTCTCTCTTGTGCACAAAGCACCTTTGGTGGCTACAGAAATGAGGGCAGAATCAGAGAAAAGCACCCCAACCTTAACTGTGTTTTCAAACAAAACTCTCAGCAGAATATTTAGCTATTGTCTTCTGCACCAGACACCAAATCTTTTTTCCCCTCTCACTTGCCCTCCCATTTCATTCTTGAATGATGTTGATTTTTGCTGTCACAAGTTTTAGGGGAAGAGAGTTTCTATTCAAACTCCAGGCACAATTGTACGCAGTGGTACAAGCAGGGTACGTAGGAAATCATTCCAGATGAAGATAGGCTGACAGCCAGCATCTTAGAAGAAAGAATTGGTCTGAGGCCAAGTTTACTGTAGTCCATTATGGACTACTAGCAAAGTCTGGATGTGGATTTGGGCACAGAGTTTCAACACTGCTCTGTTCAGTAGATGGGGAAGGTACAGGAAGGAAGGGTTGTTGACGTTACAGTTTTAGTTTGGGCCCTTCTCCGGCCACAAGCAGCCTAAAGGAAAGTTGAGACTGATTAAATTGGTCCTCTTGAAGTCTCACTGCATTTCATTGCATAGAGCAAAGAGAAAAGAAAGTTAAAATAAAATACAGAACAAGTCTATTTGTTTAAAAGACATATAACAGGAATTTGTTTCATGTTGTTTTTCAGACAATAGAGTTCAAGCCCAAGTGGGACTGACAGAAAGAAACAACAGAAAATGTCAGGAGCAATACAGATAAGCGGAACTATGCATATACTAGAGAAATAACACCTATAGGAAAAAAAAAATCAGATCTCCAACTAAGTAATTCACAGGAGGAAATCTTCCAGGAGACATAGTGGTGGGTTTAACCACCATAATGTAAAAGCAGTAACTGGTGATGACAAGAAGATTACAAAGAGCTAAAGGATTTCTTTGCATAGGTCTTCAGAAGTAGAGATGATAGCAGGAAATAGCAGGTCTTTAGCTGTAAAATATATATAGTATGAAAAGAGAGAGGTTTGCTTTTGGTTTAGATAAATGTAAGAAAGTAAATGTTAATAAAGCACCTGCACTGGGTTATGTTTTGTATAAAAGCAGTGACCGAAGAAACAAAGGATAAAATAACCAACCTATTAGCCAAAGTACATATGTGAGCATCAAAAATAGTACTTACTGCAACAAACAATGCGAAGATAGTGAGCCATGTATTTGTACCTGTAATGGGTGCTTCAAAGGATGTGAGCATTCAGATTACAATCTCATTACCAGCAGAAATTGTCTAGGAAGTACTTACATTTTTTTTGTTATTAATGATAAAATCACATGTAATGGGAGGCACCAGAACTTGGAAAAATGAGCAAAGATAGGAAGTCCAGACACTGTTATTCTTTATTTGTACTGAGGCAGTGGCCATGAGCCAGAAAAACTCTGGACACAGAAAAGGCCTCTCCATGAAAGAACTCCACCACTGACTTGCAGGGAGATTTATGTCATTTCACAGTTCTTCTTCCGTTTCTCTGTGTTACAGACCAGAGGGATTATAATGATTACCTGATAGTTATTGCTAATTCATGTTCATAAGGCTCTTGGCACCATAAGAAGTGCTGAGTGGTTATTATTTTGCAACAATGGCTAGAAAGAGCATAATTAAACTAGTCAGACTTTCATTTTCACATATCTTTTTTTTCACATTTTCACAAAATTCACTCACGACATTTTTTAATCAGAGGGTTGAACAGAAAATCCTCAAAGCTAAAATGAAAAATGACTGTGTTAGGACTTGTAAGAAGCAGGCTCCATTGACTGCCTTTGGCTTGGAAGAGGAACAGTTAGTATTCAAGGTCAGAACCAAAAGGGGTGGCAGGACACCACTAGTGATAGAAATGCTCTTGCCAAGTGGTACGTGCACGTAAGGTGCAGGCGGAGATGAAGAAAACAAATTTGCAATAAAAGGCATCTTTTCAAATTTCCATTGAGAAATCCAGAAACAAAAGCCTCTCTATTGACTTGAACAGAGACACCAGGAATAGCCTTCACTCAGAAAGACGAAGGGGCTCCAGAAAATTTCCTCATCTAAAACCAGGACACATGCCCCTCAGCCCCTCCCATGACCATCATTATTCCCTTTCCAAAACTTGGAGTCACTTCATATTTTGCTGGCACTGGAAGATCATAACAAGTGCTCTGTGTGCTGCTGGTCCAATACAGTATCAAAACAAATACAATATCTGTAGAGATACCGCTTAGACAATGGTTTACAATGGAGTCAGGAGAGAAGGAGCTTTCTTGTGCTGTATTTAAGTTGCCCAGGCTCATTGGGGTCAACAGTACTCAAGGACTCTTCCAGGGAAACCATGAATGGACACTGAGAGATGTCCTTCCCTGTGCAGAACTGTTGTTCACCCAGTAGTTCTTAGGAGGTCAAGGCATTTTTAAGTGTTGTGCAGTTTGAACCTACCTACCCCAGAAGAGACTGGGCATCTCTGTTGAACACGGTGAGCAATACAGTGAGAAAGGAATCAACGCTTCTTCCTGACTCTGGACCTCATAATGCCAGAGCCCACCGAAAAGAATAAAACTCTGAGTGTGTTAATATCTGCCATTTGTGTGCTAACATGACCCTAAGGTGCCCTAGGAATGGAGCCCAGCACTGCAAATTCACTCAAAGAGCCTCTTCACCTCTTCCTGATCAGATCATGAGAAGGAAACAACTGCCAGATCCGCGAAGAGAGGAAAAACAGTATCTCTTCATGTGGCATTATATGTATTCATATAAATTTAATAAATATAGATATATATTGCTACTCTTAACTTTATTTTTAGAACTCTCTAATTAGGCCAGTTTAAGAGTCACCTCCTGTCCCCTCCTGCCCCATAATTATGTAAACACCTCCCCAGTACAAATCCAGGCTCAGATGAATTTATTACATTGCAGAAGAAAAGCTTGTTGTTCATAATAATGTGGTCAGAGTTATTTTCTCTCTTACTGGATGGGAAAGACTTCTCTACTTTTTTTTCCCCCCCCTGCTATAAATATAGCACAAACTAAACAGAGCCACTCTGTAATGTAAAAATACTGCAAGCTTTTTATCAGGAAGGACAGCTCGTCACCTTGTCTCTCTCGGGACTGGAAATAGAATGTTCCAAAAGTGAGAGCTTTGAAAATCCAGTGTGCTAAAGAGGAAAGGAAGGGGAATGGGCTGCCTTGGTTTGTCAAGGAACAAATATTTTCTTTTACAGAGGACAAATAATGACTTGACATGTAATATTCACAACGGAGCAGTCCAATCACTGCATTCCCACTGACTCACGTGCAAGGAGGTACCACCCGTCTTGAAAATAGCAAAAGCATCCCCATTTCTTGCACATCAGTCTGAAAGCCTTTGCTGGACACACAAAATTGTGACTGATCCAGGGCACTGGGGACCAAAGCTGCCAAGACCTGGGGCTGAGAGAATCTCTTCATTAGGAAGTTAGTAGGGATTACAAGGTTGAATGCATTAAAGGCAGCGTAATGTCTGGAGAACTTCAGAGTGAGGATGATAA
This sequence comes from Opisthocomus hoazin, assembly GCF_030867145.1. Classification (NCBI taxonomy): domain Eukaryota; kingdom Metazoa; phylum Chordata; class Aves; order Opisthocomiformes; family Opisthocomidae; genus Opisthocomus; species Opisthocomus hoazin. The sequence continues at coordinate 13,475,935 of NC_134421.1, read as the reverse complement.
GCAAATAGAGACTGTGTTGTGTCTTTATTATTTTGAGGTAGGTCAAAGTTAGGCCTAAACTGAATGCGTGTTGGTTGGATCGAGTATTTTCTGGGAAGGGGAGTATGATTTGGGGTAGAGGGAAGGAGAGACTCAGGAAACCCTCGGTGCAGAGCCATTCCTGAAGACTCGCTTTCCCAAAATGGTAAAGTCACTACAGAAAGGCTAACCACAGGTAAAGATGGATGAAAAATCACAAGCTTTGTGCGGCCCTGCCAGTTCCTCTGGAGCAAACCACTCAAACTGTGCATTTTCACAAGCTTACCAAGACTCAGTTAAACACCATGTTGCCAAGCCCAGCCCTGGCTCAACCTTGGACACTTACCTTCCAGCTGAACCTGCCTCTAACCCCAGTATGGACACAGAAACTGTTTCTGCAAGCCATCTCCAAAGTGGTGTGGGTTTAACCTGTAAGGCAGAGCTAACTCTGGATGACACTCAGAGAGGCAAGACTAGGGCAGCCCTAGCAGACTGCTATAATTATGCCACTTTGGCTGACTGACTATTTTTTCATGTGGCTACGTAACTAATGAAAGCAAAAGAGGACTGTGAGGCAATACCTTGCAGTGCTTAGGCTAAAGATGAGAGAGGAGTGCCGTAGCCCTGGGATCCTGGTGTCCAGGAACATCTGGAATATACATGAGGCGGCAGATTCAGGAACTATGAGACAGAGAAAGCAGTAATTTCTACCCAATTCCCTCACTGCCAGAACCGGTGCTCACACAAATCTCAGGGGTGGCTCAGACTGCCCGTGAAATATCCACGGTGGGTTTTTAAGAATGCCAGGACGCACTCTCCAAAATCCTGTCTTGCAGGAGGGCCTCAAAAGAAGGTCCACAGCAGGAATTGGGCAGAAGTGTTTCTTCCTGATCTGTGTCTCAGACCGCTCTCCAGCCAAGAGCAGGACGATCCATGCCTCTTGGGAGGCCTGAGGACCGGGAGAGGCACCAGGTGCAGGTCATGTAGTATCAGCCTCTGAGACGCCACCACAGGCCAAAGGGACAGTCACATCTGTGTGAGGATGTCCCCAGGGATCCAGCCAGACTCCCCTCTCCACTGCAGCGACTGGGAGAGTGCTAGGGCATGGCCAGTGCCTGGCTTAGAGAATAAAGCCAGAAGGGAAGCAAGGACTATCCCAGGGAGCTTTCTTACTCAGAAAAGGCATTCGTCAACACACTGGCCCAAACTCTTCACAACAGGTCACTAAAACGCTGCAGCAAACAGCAGCTGATGGCTCCAGAATGAATCTATTGCTGCTCAAACAGCCAGCACAGCTAAGCAAACAGGCCACCAGGGCAGGGGCTGTGTTTGCACTCGCTGTTTGCACTCCTCTACGCAGCTAATGGGATATTGTATTTATCCTAAGAAGGCTGGGGAAAAAAAAAAAAAAACACAAACAGAGAGAGAGAGAGAAAAATGGCTTCCTGTTGATCTCTTTCCAACTTCTTTTCTCAGTTTCATGCATTGGCCAACCTGCCATTTTAGAAGACAGATTTATCCCTTTTAGGTAAATTGGTAACTGTTTGCTCTAGAATGATTTTTAATAGTCCCTTCTTAAATAATGCCCTCTTGGCGTCAGGCTACATCCACCCTGGCTTTGCTTATCTCTAGGGTTTTTTCTCCTGTTAGTAGAATGGATATTTTATTGACATCTAAAAGGGTTACAAGGCAGAAGGAAATGAATTATACAAAATTTAAAAGTAGAAAGCTAATAAAATGGTGGACTTGATAGATAAGGCAGGAAAAGAAATCTAATTTGACTGTTACTATAGAGCTTCCTGTTTATGAAGTTATAACCGTACCCTGGACTAAACCAGCATTAACCCAGGACACGGCTGTTATTTTGTCAAATTTGGCTGGCTCTCACAATTAACAAACAGTGGCTCAGACTTCAGCTTTGCTGTGGTGATTATTTTGATGCCTGGTGGGAAATAAGGCCGTGATCTCCTAAAATGGGACCTCTGTGAGGCGCATTCTCTGAAAAGTCCAAGGGAAGGGCTCTGGCACAGGCCAGGGAAGATGGCAGAGCTGCTTCCTGAGGACTGTGCAGTGGTGGAGCACTGTGGGAGTCATCTTTGTTTTTCGTTCCTTTGTATCCTCAGTGAGTCCCCTTCTCTTTATTTACTCAGCCAAAAATCCTCAAGCCCATTGGAGAAAACATGTTCAAGTGCTTTCCTCTCTCCCCATAGGGAGGGGGTTATGGAGAGGAGGAAGATATGGACCCTTCCTTTCCATAGCATGCTGTTTTTTGCGGAAAAATTCCATTTAACAAGACAAGTATACAGCTCCTCTCTACCAATAACAATAGTGTCTAATTCCAACCTGAAGAGGGAAGCAGCATCCTTTCCTCTGCGACAAATGTTCCTGGGCTGGATGCAAACTCTTCAGTCGGGGCCCAAAGACATCTGTTGCACAAGCGCAGCACTTTGTTTCGGATCCCACAAATGTCCTTGTTCCAAGTAGGTCATTATATAATGGCTTTTGTCTTTTCCCCTTGCCAAAACGGTCCAGGAGCATGTGTCGTAACACCGTGCGTTGCCTGCCCATGCAGTCCCTCCTGCAATCATCTCATCTGGGTGGGACTCTCGCGCTTGATGTCATTTAGCCCAGCGCTGCTCTTTGTGCAACAAAAATACCCGGCCCCGACCCAGCCTGCATTGTTCCCCCTGGTATTTTGCAAGCCGTGCCCAGGCTGAGGGCTCCCCCCATGTGAGCTGCTCCCCTCTCCCACACCCCCCACTGTCTCTGGGGCATTCCCACCACCTCACCCTGCCCTGCCGCACCAGGCGCAGCCAGCACCACACGTAGCCCCACTCAGACAGAGGGGAACAACACAGCTCAGAGCAAGGCTGCTCCTCCTGGATGATGTGCAATGGTTGCCTTTACATTTCTCCTTTGTGTTTGTTATTTCCTTTTATTTTCCTACCCTCCCACACCACAGACAACTGTTGTCTTCCTCTGCTCCTTTCCTCAGTGGTCCCTGAATAGCGAGAGCACAGCCTTCACCACAGCAAAGGGAGGAGGACTAGGGGTATGTGGCATTCAGCAACAGGAGAAGCTCTTTTTTATTCTTATTCAGGCATCTAGCAATGGTCATGGGTCAAACTAGTTGCAATTTTGACCTTCCCCACAACCTGTCCAGTTCTCAAGAGCTTTTCTGTACCAGGATGTGGCTGCATCTTTGGCTTATGTTACAGCTGGCACTTACACAAAACCATCTAAACACAGTAAAACAGGTTAGCAACAAGCTTGTCCTCTGTTCTCTAGTGAAGATGGCTCCTGCCCTCTCATGGTTGAAGGCAGATATGTAAAACCACTTGTTTGTTCTTTGAGAAGAAACACCAAATACCATTGTATCCGTTTCCTTCAGCCGGCTCCGCATAGTCTGGCATCACCCTCCTTTAAGACACACACTGATGCAGCTAGGAAACTCTTCTGGGGCAGAGACCGACCAACCGACCTGTCATCACGAGTGAGTAGTTGCTTAGCAAAGCGGGGCTGCAATCCCCAGCTGTGGTCTCAAAGTGTTACCAAACTGCAAAGTGTAGGTGATACGTAAAGAAAGTCACTCGCTCACCCTTCTCACACAGTGTCGGTCCTTTTTCCACCAATAAATCCACCCTTGCTGATTCCATCCAGCCCTAAGGAACAAGGTTTGCAGAGGTTTCTCTGATGCACCAAACAAGTTTTTGCCAATAGACTGAAGGCTGGTGTTGATAGTATGAATGAGGTGAAGTTGTCCACTATGTTCTTGTTACCTGCTTGTTCAGTTTTCCTCGCCCAAATCAATGACATTTTGCAGAGATTTGATCATATCATTAGAGGTTCTACTGTTTTGGTCCTTCTTTCTTCCTTTTTTTTTTTCTTTGGATAAGATACAGAGCATTTCTCATAACTGAACACAAATCTGTGAAAAGCCAGCTTCTCAGAAAAACTCCAGCTCATAGGCCACTGCCCTCTCATTTCCAAGTGCGACTCAAGTCTAACACCCAACCAGCTGTCCCACACACATGCCCATGGCATTGCACTCACACAAATCTCCCCGAGAATCACAGCCTCCCCCAGAGACATCTTTCTCCTTCACAGCTTGCTTCCAGCCAGGAGACCTGCACTACTCCTCAAAGAAAGTTTGGCAAGGTGCAATGTGAAATGCCAGGGAACCGAAGCCTAGAGGTGGCAGGCAACCAGCTCTCTTGTTGATTTCATGGCATTGGTTTCTATTTCCTGACCACCCAAAATACTCTGTTTTCATCCATCCTAATATGGGAAATAGCAGTTCCAATGTTTGAATGAAGTAATGCCCCTTAAGAGATCAAATATTTTTCTGAAGCATCATAAAAGCAACGAGCATTAGCAAGAGCCATCTGGGAAAAAGTCTAGCTGCCTCCCTGGTGCCAGGTTTACCAGGGCTTGTGCATGAGGAAGGAGAAAGGGGTTGATTTGCTCTGGGTTGTGTTGGTGTGGGGAACTTCTCTCTCTAAATCACACAACCCATGCTCTGTCCTCAGCTCTGTCTGTGTGGTTTTTAACTAACATTGTGCTATTCAGGTGTGGAGATGACTTCTGCTCACAAAGTATTCCTGTTCTTTTTGCTCTTGTCACTTTTTCACTGGATTTTGGCAATCAAGGTCAAAGTTGAGAACCAGCATGACTTCCGGGACATGGCCAGCATAGTAGCCATGGCAAAAACCTACGCCACCACCGAGCCATTCATTGACTCCAAGTACGACATCCGAATCCAGAAAATCGGCAGCAACTACAAGGCTTACATGTGAGTGCATGGCTATGCCAGACTCCGACGGGGGGGAGACAGTGCTGTGGATGTGATTCAGTCGGTGTCTGCTCTGGGCAGGAGTAGGAAGCTGACTTAATTTCCTTGAAGAATAGCCCTGCTGTTCTCCTCCCACCTCGAACCCAGATCCCTCATCCACCGATCATCTTCTCCATTACTCACCGTCAGCTCATTGTTTCTGGAAGGTAAATCTCTCTCTACCTGTCTGTAAGATTCAGTTAGTTCCCACTATAACAACTGTGCTCTGCCATCACCTATCACCTCTCCCTCCTGTTGTCGAAGGGTTCATCTTTCTCAGCAAAATCCTCCAGCCCCCATTACCCTCTGGTGGGAATTGAACCCACCTCCTTCACACTCAGGGGAAACAATAAAAGACTGAGCCACCTGCAACTCATGGAATCCTACAGTGTCCAATCCATAGCAACACCCCATCCTCTCCCCAGCTGGAGATCATGGCATCGCAACCACACGAGGACATGAGGAGCATCCAGCACCGGGTACAAACAGCCTCAGCCCGGCCAGCACACATGGGCGTTCTGCATGCGTGCTCCTTGAAGCACACAAAGGAGGGAAAGGAGCAGGAGAGGCAGTTCTGTGGGTGCCCCAAAGCTCCTCCCTGCCCCACAGGATATTGAGGGAGGTGGCATGAAGACAACCCTCAACACTGGTATGTTTAAAAATATTAAAAAGTGTTCAGCCAAACTGCAGTAGTCGTCAAGCTCAATTAAAGATGTAACCACATGAGTCAGTAAGACACCTGTTTCTTCTTACTGCAAACCAGTAGACAAGAAGAGCCAAACAGAACAGCTTCTCCAGAAGTTCCTTATCCAGCCACAAAATTCTGGACAAGTAGACAGCTCCACCAGAACACTCTTCAGGTCACCAGATACATTTCAGATGTTACCTAACACCCACAACACTGTGAGTTTTGGGTCCATGTTTACAAACCCCCAGGCCATAGTTCTGGCAAAACACAGTTAACTAAGATAATCAAATGTACATGATCACATATTTTTCAGCTATAGCTGCCTAAAATTCCTGGTTGGATTCCTAGCACAGAGTTATTTACATTCACTAGATAATGACTGAGTCACATTCTTCATGGGAAGGACTTGTGGGACACTTGGCTACTTCATGTGAACTCAGTGAGAGAAAATTTGTTTTAAATCTAATCAGGTCAACAATAGAAGAGTTGCCTAATATTACATTAACATCTCAGGGAGTCTGGCTCAAATTGGCCAGAGGAAGTAAGATTTAAAACATCAATTAAAATTCCCTGTTCCTGCCAACCTACCCAGCCTTGGCTCCAGAGCCTGCTCCCAGCCTGCCTCTAAGTGAAACAAAGGCCCAGTTAGCCTGACCATATCCTCTCCCCATTTATTATTCGCACTCACCATGCACTCATCTGGACAGGGATCAGAAATAATACCAGATGACTGAGGAAAGCAAGCAGTCACACTACGAGCTAATCCCACTTGGGAATATAGCTGCGCAAACAATTGTTTGCTAAATAAAAGATGTTTTCGCATGAAAACAGCCATGAACAGGTAACACCTTAATATGAAGTGAAGCTTATTAGCAAAGAAAGCAAACAGCAAAATTCACCCAGCCACTTACTAACCCAGAAGGTTGGCTTCTATTGAGAGAGCCATTTATGGATGTGAGCTTGGGAGAGCAGTATAGCCAGTCTGATCGGGGGCTGCTCCTTCTGTCCCAGCATCAGAACAGAAGGTTAATTCTAGGTATAAATTAAGTCCCTGCTATGTCTAAGGACAGAGGTAAAAGCACCCAAAATATCAGGGCTCTCACTAGTGTCTCAAATACACGACTCAAAATCATTAGTCATGCTAGCAAATCTCAGCCTTAGAGGCAATTACAGCATCTGCAGTAGTGTCATACTAAGTGAATTGCTTTGATCCATGAGCCATGGAATCTAACCAGTATTTTTATGCCTTCACCCACACATATAGACTTTAAAAGCCCCTTCCTTCCCTTCTGAGAAACGACTGCGTACCGAAATTCTCCAGAATATGTTTACTTTGCACCGAGCATCTGCCAGAGGGAGGATGCTGCAGGGTGACTCATGCATTCCTCCCCACCCCAGATGTTCAATGCACTTCCTTCCAGCCCATGACCCAAGGCTTGAGTTCAGTTTCCCATTGACTTCAGTGCAGTGACTCCAGATTTACACTACTAACAAACACCTACTTAGCCCATGCCTTGGGCCAGTCTCAAAACAGCAGATAAGCAGCATGTGATAGATGCCTAAAATTCCACCAAATGTATTTGACTGTCACTGTAATACTGGTGAAGAGAAAACATGAATGCTGCTCATGTGGCAGGGGAAATTCAGGCAGAAATTACACTTCCACCCTCGTCCCAACTGGGGGCAAACAGAGGGATCATTTCCAGTTAAGACTCGTGAAATGTTGTTCACAGCTGCTGACTTTCCGGGGTGGGATATTCCTTGCAACCAGCCCTTACTAAGCAGGTAATTCACTTCCCTTTCTAGTTTCATGAGTGCGGCTTCTTATTTTGTCACCTCAAATGCGATTCAATATGTGCTCTGCAGGTGATACAACATCAACTGTGTCTAAACTAGAGCTACTTTCAGACTGAGATAACCCAGCTGGGAGATGGTGAGTATAGGACACCAACAGCCCATGATCTGCTAGTCTATCCATTAATCCTAAGCAATGCTGAAGGTGTCTCGGTCACAAATCTGCTTGATCAACTGATCCCTAAAAGCCTAGGGTCCTTTCCTTTAAGATGCTGACTGTACACTGTTGTGGCCCCCTGACGTTCAAGACGAGGAGAAGCACTTTGACTTTCAGTCCCTGAGATAAATGGGGTTAGAGGCAAGGCATCCTTAGGGGAAGATTTTTGTCTTCAGTGTCCTTTTCCACCTCAGGTTGAACACAAAAGGGAAAAGGAAAAAAAAAATGAAGAGGAATTTTGTGGCATACTTGATACCTGAACTACTCGGACATGCTTGGAAGGGAGCAATCTTGACAGAGGCTGTGGTGTAGGAATTTGATGACTAGACCAGAGGACTTCAAATTGAAGTTATCCCATTTAAAACCAGGAAAGTTCCCTAACAGGAAAGTTAGGGATACGGCTGAGAGAAATGTCTTCTAACTTATGCCCAATGTTGGCTGGAGATGGGCAGGCACAAAAAAGTCAAACCAATCAGACCAACAGCTAGAGCAGAGTTCTTATTTGGGAGCTTTCCCACATAAAATTTCCTTGTAAAACTGTATAGCTGTGGTTTGGTTTTCTTAGGGACGACACAGCTGCTTACATTTGGTATGCCAGGCACATTTTCTAAACACTGATATCCAATCATCTCTTCACTAATCAGACTCCAGGAGTTCTCATCAGTACTAATGGGATTTTGGATGCCATCTGCCACTGCAGGGCAGTTTTCTTAACCTAAATGTTAATGAAGAGCGGTTCTTCCCATTGCAGAACTGAAAAACGTAATCCTAAGAATCCCATGTGAAAAGAAAAAGAGAGGCTGAGGGTTGAACATTGACCTTACCGGCCATCAAAGGGCTCATAACAACCAAAGCTTGAGGAGGAATGCATAACCTTGCTTAGAAAGTAGGGCAGGAAGATGGATGTTGGGTGAAGGAAACAAGGGACAACAGTCAACTACAGGGAAACACGGTTATTCAACACAGTAATCACGCTCCTTTCGCCCCCCTCCCACTCCTTTACATATGGGTTACAAAGACCTTTAAAATTTCACAGCAACTATACATACCACTTTAGAAGAGAAATGGAAGAAGGACACCAGGCTACTCCTCACCAGAGTAAAAGGGAACCTTAGGTAGTCAACTATAATGTTCCAGGTTTACAGTCTAGCAGGACATCAGTATTACCACTGCTGCACATAGTTTTGCAAGTTCAGAGTCTCTTTTCCACATCATGTTGAAAAGGTGAGAGAACCATCAGGGAGGGTTCCAACAACCTCAGATTGAAGTGCTGGATCACACTTCATACTGTCCTCCTAAATATTTACCTGAATCTCCTTCAGCACAGAGATGCTCCCTGGATGTATCCTGTCCTAACTTGTCCTAGCATGTATGCTATGCCAGGGTTATCTGCGCAGTGTTGTTGCAGCAGGCTGTCCAAGGTCTGCCCTGTACCTAAGGCCAAGAAAAGGAAATTTTTTCACCCCTTGATAGAGGATGATGAAAACCAGGATTTGCCAGCAACAGTACCTTTTCTGAAAATTAACCATCAGTTGCAGCTAACAAGACTCCAACCATCTTGCAATTATAAATTCTCCAAGTCCAGACAAGTGAGCCACACAGGTCAATGAAAAGTCAGTGAAAAGAGGGTATAATCATATTTTCTACGACACCAATACAATTGAAGTCAAAGTTAGGGGGATCCAGAACGTCACAGCTGACATTTGTGAAGCTGCTCAGATGTTCACCTGGAGAGTTGCTCTTGCACGGATGGAGGATGCTACCCATTGCAGGACACAAGAGTGATTATCCCAGAGATCTTCTACAGATATTTCAGCTCTCCTGGGCCTGATGTATAAAGAAAGAAAGTATTCACAGAGCTTGATGAGTGCTCAAGATTCCTTGGAGTCTTCCCTGTCTAACTCCTCGTTCAGTCTTTCCTGAATCTGAACAACATATTCTGTATGGAGTGTTGTTGAGGCAGGATTTGGAAAGGCTTCTATGAGGAAGAACCTCACCTCATCCCCTCCTGTACAAGCACTGAGCCAAGAATGAGGACTACAGTATGAGAGAGGATGGGGCAGGAGTGTATTTTCATGTTGAGGTTATGTTTGTGGTTTGTTTTCCTAGGAGGACGTCCATCTCTGGAAACTGGAAGGCAAACACGGGTTCTGCGATGCTAGAACAGATTGCAATGACAGAGAGGTAAGGAAGAGGGTTTCAAGACAGTATTAGCTATTCTTGGATTAGAAGGGAGGAATTGTATTTCAGACGTGGGTTAACTGAGAGAACTGGTAAGTGAGGTCTCCCGGGAGGTTGGATAAAGGAGTTTAAAAGACCAAGTGTTTCCTTAAAAAAATACTCAGGGCACAAAGGCAAACTGTCCTATTTTGGAGAACAGACTGGAAGTACAGCTAGGGACCAACACTGCTAAATCATTAGATCTTTGGTGAATGTAACCACAGGAAGCAAGACCCATATACTAAGGTCAAGCACACGAGCACAAACATGTAGGGATAAAATCAGAAAGGTCATAGCACAAAACAAGAAGTAACGAGAAGTTATTCTAAGTACATTACTAATGAGAGGCAGACACAGAAAAGTGTTTTTCTCCTGCTCAACAGAGGGAAAAATCTGTCAGCTGAAGTGCTGAAAGTGCTTTTTTGCATTAGTCTCCCAAAAGCAGACAGAGTGTTTTAGCTAAGGTCTTCTCACTGCTGAACAGAGCAGAAGGAATTGCCTCATGCATCTTACAGACTAAAATTTGCAGATGGTACGTCCATATATTCAAAGCACTGTGATATTTGCTAATATTGCCACTGCATGACATTGTTGACTCATGGTAACTTATGCTTTGCTGTAACTGCCAAACTCTGTTCTGCAGAACTGCTATGAAGTCACTTGCTCTCCATACTATTTCTTTAAGTACATTATTTGTAGATTTATAGAATCCATAGATTATATGCAGGCACTCATTCCTACTGAATCCAACATTTTTTCAGATTATACCTCCAATTTGTCAGGATCATGTTTAGTTCTGACTCTGTCCAGGTCTGGGCATCACATTTGAATAAAGATAGTAATGAGCTGGAGAGAGCCCCAGGGACAATAAAGGGAGTGCCCAGAGGACAAAGTATTATCAGCCTATGAGAAAAGAATTTCACAATTTCTTACGTGACTTTCCACCTTTTCCAGTTAGCAGACCACTCATATTTTTCTCGTAGAGGTGTGGACTCATGCATAATGAACATATGCCTGCAGTGCAGAGGTTTGCTTTCCTTCAGCTGGAAGAAGTTGTCCACAAGCTGAACACTGCTCCATCTTAAAGATGCAAAAACTTACAGGGCACAAGGTCTTCAACTATGTAAAAGGCTGCTCATAGGGCATTAGCCACTCTTTATTTTACTAGCACAATACTGTAAGAAATAATGGGCTTACATTATAGCAGAAAAGATTGCTTTGGACACAGGAAATAACAGTAAGCATAGCATGGTGCAGAAATAGATAGCCTGGAGGAGATGGGGAATCTCTGACCTCTTTCAGACCAGATTAGCGAAATGTCTCTTCTTTGGTGCACAAGAGTTGTGCAGGTTATCATCTTGGGTCCTTCTGCATCTTTAGTTCTGTGAAAGAGGGAAGCAAAGCTAAGCCCTAAACCAGATGCTGAAGGTGACTCTGTAAGACCCTAATAGGACTGTGGGAACTGGACATTATTATGCATCCTGGTTGTTTACAACACAGGTGAAGCTAGAGAGACGAAGGGCAGACATTCCCTCATTGCAGTGTTGCAGGACTAAAGCCCAGATTCCTGCCAAGCTACCACACCACATTTTGAAGGTTCATTTTATAGAGGTAGTACCACAAGTCACCACTCTAGCCTTATCCAGCCATGAATGCAACAAATCCCAATGACATCTGTGAGTCATCAGTGCATGCAACAAGGCAGCAATGTGCTGAAATGTTCTGCTGAGTAGGAACAACCTGAAGAACCTACTATACTGAATGTTAGCCCAAAGGATTGACATGTCCAGGTAATAGTAGGCAAAATGGCAGTAAAACCCCTGCAAACACTACCTCTGATGCACACACATCTCACCCCAACAGCCCTGACACTTACCAGTGCTCACCTCGGGCCACCAGCATTGAAAACATGTAGCTAGCAGGGGTGTTGGTGTGGGTAACGATTCCCTGAGCCCAGCTGCTGAAGCCAGACACCTAGAGATGTCCCTCAGGTAGAGAGGTGGCTCCCATGATGGTGCTCCTGGGTGTGAGACCACAGCAGTGCACGAGGGGGGCTGGCAGTGCCTCCTGCCTGGCTCACGGGGTCCATAGTTGTCCTCCTCCTTATGCTACTGACCCGTCCTCAGGCGCTCTCTTCCTCAGGGGGCCTGGGGTGAACGTGCTTGGTCTCCTCATCGGGGGTGAGAGCATATAAACCATATTCTTGCTTCCTCCTGCAGACGCTGTGTTCGCACAAGTTGACCATTATATTGTCAAGCTATGGGGACTCTGGCTGGCTTCAAGGACATACACTTGTTCTTTGGCCAGAGCAGCTCTTTTCCCAGTCCCTGCAGAGTCTGCAAAATGTCAGTGTTTTCATGAGACTGTGGCCTTTCCTCCCCTTCCCGCATCTTGTCATAGCCCTGCTTACAGATCTGCTGTTCTGAGCTTGTTATTTTATTGAAATGGTCGGGACTGCGGCACAGCTGCACAGGAAACAAAACCAGGCTGCCTCATTCCCTCATTTCCACAGTGGGGGGGATGCGGTCCCCCCATAATACGCCTCTTGTCATCCTCTCTCCTCCTCTAACACCAGGACAGCTACAGGGGCACCGGCTCACGTTCCCATCCTGGGACAGCTAGAGAAAAGGGCCGAAGCCTGTAGCTCTCCCTCTCACAAAACAGTGCCTGGTGCACGTGACGGGACCACCTGGCGAGGAGCAATGCCCAGGGGACAGAAGGGAGGCAGGAGACTGCAAAAGAATGACATTGAGAGTGTAAATTGTAAAAAGCAGGAGCCGGTGGGTTACAGATCAGGGTGGGGATAGCTACTCCTTGCTAAATTCTGCACTCACTTTCTGATCCGATTCCAGCCCCAATGTGCAGGACATCTTATCAGGAGAAAGCTGCCTGCATAATGGAGGGCTTTCAGGCAAAGCCAATACAAACGCTAAGGGGCCAACACTACTGGGAGATTAAATGAGCTAAATATTTACAGCTTGGCTAAATGACAGCCAACTGGAGATCTGCTGTAAATATCAACCAGGGAAAGAAACATTTTAAGGTGGCTTTGAAGACAGGATTGAAACATCCGAAATGAAGGGAAACTGTAAGCATGATTTTTTTTTTTGCTTCGTCTCCTGTGCGAGAGAGGGAGGCAATGACCCAGCAAAGCATATGAAGTATGCCCTGTGGTAGAAAGGGCTCCCCAGTCAATTTGTGCTCCTACGGGCAGCAGGACAGGTGGCTGTGGTTTGGTGGTCTACCCAATGAGAGCTAACCTTAGGCCATGCTTTTGTGGTTTCTCCAGGTACAGACTCTGGGCAGACGCCTGCGCGGAAATGTTTGGAGGTCTTGACATCTGCGCTGTCAAAGCTGTCCACAGCAAAGACGGAAAAGACTATATCATTGAGGTGAGACTATGGGGAACCTGAACGCAATTCTCCTTTGGGAAGTGTATCTGCAAACGTGCTCCCCCAGAGTTCACGTGCACCAATGTGCTCGCTTACCCCTGCGTGCACAGACCAGCAGTCACTGCTCTCTGGTGTCCACCTGTTTCCTCCAACTTGTTGCCCACTGATATGCAAGAAACTGATTTAGAGTCCCAGTTAAACTGGCAGATATGCAGCAAGGTGTCAGGGTTGAAATGCCTTCACTTCTCAGTGTGGAGAGCCACAGCCTGCTCAGCCACCCCAGTTTTTCAGGTGTTAAATCCCCACAGCGCAGAACCTCACCAGCATGGGACAGATGTGAAGCTGCCTTCTTATTGAGCACATAACAGCCTGCAAGTGTTGCTGGAGGCGTCCAAAGTTTGGCAAGTCTCAGTGCACCAATGCCCCAGTACCATCCTTCCTAGGCTGAGCACTTGCAAAGCCAGTGCATCTCTTGTAGTTGCTAGTAGGGATCCACAGCATTGTGAAAAAACATGCCCATGTTCAGCCCAACCTGAATGCAGGTGTCAGATGATGTTAGCATATCACTCACGTTATGACCTCCCCTCATTATCCATGCAGAGGTCTAGCAGGTGATACAGTCCATTAAAAAATCTCAGGTTCTCTCTGAGTGAACCTGTCTTTCTCCAATCACTTTAAAGGGAACCTCAGTTACAAAAATCCTAGCTGCACCTTATCTAGAAGAGCAGAATAAATGATGAGAGTGTAGCAAAAAGGTCCATAAGGTGCATGAACAATTTAATTAAAAAAACAGGTGCATTTGCTAAAATCTTTTGCCTGGACAGCATTCAGTACAATTAACAGACCAGCACGACAAAGCACCACAGAGTTACTACAGGCAGTGTGGACTACAAACTTCAATGTTCAGAGCCCCATTCGCTGGACAGACTGTGGCTCAGACAGCTAAAGTTCAACGTCCTCCTCGCCAGGCTGGGAGGCAGACGTGGGAGTGGGGTGGATAGCACACTCAGGTCATCCTAACAGGGCAGAGAGGGAACAGCTGGCCAGAAAATCAAAGTGGAAACTTACAGGACGCTCTTGGGGGAAAGTAAATCCCGCAAGAAAGCAAGTGCCTCTGTCACTATGTGACTCAAGAAGGGACAACATCTGACCTGCTATAAACTCCACCAACACAGGCCAGCCGAGGAAGATGCGCAGAGCCAGCCTACGGCTTCATGCAGGGCTGCTGACACACTGGAAAGCTATGTGTGGGAGAGCAGTCCCACCCGCTGAGGGTTGGGATGCTGATGAGAACCACATGAGCCCTCCAGCGACTGCGCGTTCCTGCATTATGTATCTGCTCTCCGGGGAGCAGTGACCTGTCAAAGGCCATGTGACATAAGCACGCTGCCAGCAACAAAATGCTGGCAAGCCTCCGTCTTTTCTGAAGCGATGGGGCCGTGGCTGATGGGTCTGCTCCTGTACGCAGTTCGTCAGCACCTACAGGAGCATCCCCCAGAGCAGACTGTTTCCCTGTCCGTGTGATTTTGTAGCTCTGTGCACGTGTAGCTGAGAAAGGAAGGGCAAGACAGCAGTCTTGCTAGAAATGACTGTCAGGGCATTCAGATTGTGTCCATACATGGTCAGACGCAAGATGCAGTTTTCATATCCCTGCACCTATTGTTGCACATAAGCCTATGTACGTGCACACGTGGCTAATTCTGTGCTTAAGGATTATATGCTTCTGTCTGGGTGTACCTCTGGGTTTTCGTATCTGCCCCCATGTGTGACTGACTGGATGAAAAGCACATCCATACGCTAACAGCCATCGTCAGCTTGCACACAGAGAGAAACGCACACTAATACTCCTCTCTCCCCGAGACTAAGGTAAAAACCAATGAATCTAATACGATACAAATCAGAAGAAACACATCAGCTTGAGATGGGTCATGCTGAATTATCCCAGTGGAGAAGCTGACTGAGCAGGCCTGATGTATTAACATCTAGCAGGCATTCAGATGCCAGGCTGACGGACACTGTTGGGAAAGGAGTAGAGTAGTGCAACACAAAGAGCAGAACAAAGCTAAACAGGCACTTTTTCTACTTTATGCAGATCTGAGGGAGATGCTGACAAGTAATTAATTGCCTCCAGCCTACTTCCTGGGGTACTTTTCTCGGTCTGAAACTGATCCTTTATTTTGTTTTTCTTCTTTTGATAGTGGGAGAAAAAAGTTATTTGACAGTGCGACAGCTGTATTTTTGTTGGTGAGAGGGAACAGTGTGCTGTGACATTTTACAAGAAAGCATGCCTTAATGGACTGAACAAACAAGGAATTTGCACAATGCAATTGCAGGCAGTAATTAATTTTCACAGTGCAAAGCAGTTCTCTAGGAAAGATTTGCAGAGGTAGTGATGGGCAGTTCTGTGAAGTAAGATTTATCACAGTGGTTTGTTGCAAACAGAATCAGATTAAGACAGACGAGTTATCAGCACAGCACAAGAGTAATCTTGCACCCATGGTATTTGCCGTTACTTGAACTTCACCTTCTTTTCTTTTCCCATGGCAAACAGCGGAATCTAGTATGTTTCTGCCCTTCAAAGCACTAGCACACTTAAGCACCATTTCAACAGCTCATACTGAAAACTTTAAACAAATCAGTAGATTTCTTCAAAGTTTCATTCTATTAAACCAGCTGTGAATTTAATGGTAAATGCTGGTACTTCTTTTTCCTCTGCTTTAAAAACTTTGCCACTCTAAGGGAATATTCAGCATGAATAGTCACCACGCGATCAGGAGGCTAGATCCTCAAAACAGTGCAAGTTCAGTACCACTGTTAGCAGCCAGATTCTCAAAAGAGCTCAGCAGCATGTACTGTTTAACAATCCCCCCCTCCCTTTTTTTGGTAATCTAACCCTTTTCCACATCTCTGCTATGCCGACAAATATGGAGCGAGTGGAGGGCAAGTAAAACGATCCAGGGGATTTATTCTTCCTCCTGGACCAGCTCAGCCCTACCTGTCATAGAGCTAAGCGGTGTTACTAGACATGCTCCTTGCTGCTCTGCAAGGAGCCCTGCCCATCCCTTCAGCACCGCTGTACCGTTTCTTTCAGTATGTCTAATCGGCTGTTTCCTTCCTTCCCTAAAAACCACCTAACACCCCACTCTTGCACATCAGAGCCCAGCCTTCAGGCCTCAGCGTCAGACGGGCGCAGGGGGAGGACTGGGATGGGGTTTTCCTGAGTTTCTTCTCTGCCCGGCCGCTTTCCGCTCCTGCCTCGTACACCTTATCAGGAGCAGCCGCTGACCTTGGGCAACTACAAAGGCCAGGCCCGTATGTGCCGACATCTTCTTGTCTCACCCAGCTGTTCAGCCATCTCCCCGCGACGAGCGGAGCGCAACCCGTCTGTTATTCACATATTCCTTCTAGCTGTTTGATTTATTCCAGCATTAGCATTCGTATCTGCCCGGTTCCAGAGCAATCCCCCCGTCCCGGAGAACAGACCCGGCGGCACCCCACGCTCCTCGCCCATGCTGGCAACCAGCTGTGTCCTTTCGCTGCCACTGGCAGAGGCCTTCCCTGGCGCATGTGGCTGTCCACGCCCGCACCTGCAGCCTCCCACGGCTCAGGATCCCCGGGCAGACCCCACACGGCAGGACCGCGGACACCCTCACCCCCGCTGCACCCTCCCTGGTGCGGCTGGGCCCTGCTCCGGGGTTCAGCCCCACCCCGGCACACCATCTTCCCCCTCCTCCCCAGCCGCCGCCGCCGCAGAGACGGGGAGCAGCGGCCCTTAAGATGGCCGAACGCGGGGTTCGGGGCGCTCCGCGGGGCTGCCCGCCCGGCGCAGGGGGGGAGCGCGGCGCCGGGCCGCCCGCAGAGCAACGGCATCACCTACCGGCCGCGCCGGCCCTCGCGCCGCCGTCCCCCCCCCCCCAGCCGCCGCCTGCCCTCCCGCGGAGACCGCGGGGCGGGCGGCGGAGCGCCCCGAGGCCAGCGCTGCCGCTGAGCGGGCGGCCTCCGCCCGCCGCCCCGGGGCCAGGCCGGCCACGGCTGTACCCGGCAGCCCCGCTCTCCAGCCCGGTTAAAACCTCCTGGGCGGCTTCTCCAGCGTTCGTACGAGACGCCTGTAGAAACGAGTCCAAATCAACAGTCACGCTACAAGCCAAGGGCCGTAACACAAACTCAGCGAACTCACCTCGCTGATTTCCCTTACTTAAAAACAAAAAGGGTGCAAAACTCTCCGTTCCGCCCCAAGCCTGGGCTCGGGCGGCCTTGCCAGGGTGCAGCGTGTTCCCAACCCTTATCTGAGCGTGAGTCAGGGCCTTTCTCCAGCAAAGCAACCTTTCACTCCGTATTTCCAGGGCTTTGAATGCTTGGTTTAAAAATAAAAGCAAAATAAAATAAACTCTTCCAGCCCTGATATATTGGTACAATTATATTTACTTCAACTGAATCTCAACTCCATCACAGTGCCGTTCTTCCTGTGGGATTTAGCTCATGTTTGCAAAGCTCCTGATTTATGACGGACTGTTGAAAACTATGTTTAGGGCTGCTCTACAGCTGAGGCTCTGCCGTGCTTTCATGATCATCACTGTTGTCAGACCACTCCTTACCTCAAAGACCCTCTGACAGTTCTCTTTCCCCCATCCTCACTGTCTTGCTTCCCAGCTTTCCCCAGCACAGCTGTAGTCCTTGGGAAGCAGTCCTATCACAACAGTATCAAGAAGACAAGCAGACGGCAAGTTTACTTTCCTGTACTGGGTGCTGTTGTTCCGGTGACATGCTGTTCATCACACATCTGTGGTGTGTATTCACCCTTTCAGGGCGCAGGGCTCTGCATTAATCCCAAACGTTTCCTTGTTTCCTCCAGACCCTGTTGCTCTCATCTCCTCAGGCTTTGGTACATGTTGTTTCCCTTCTCCTGTGGCCCTCTCCGCTGCAAGGTCACCCCTTGATGCTGTGGGACAATGCCAGAGAGACCTCACCCACCAGAGGCAACTCCTCAGGGCATGTGAAGAACAAATTTGTGTTTAGCTGATGCGGAAAGCCTCCAGCCACCAGAAGGCTTGGCTTGGCTTCCAAGTTGTGAAGGGATGGAAAATGGGGAGTGGGGGGAAGTACATGCCAGTTCCAAAAAAGCCGAAGCGAAATCCCACACCTAGGAAAGCCAAGCATGTTTCAGCGTGGAGGAGAGTGATGACTAGAGGTGTTGGTAAGGACATGGAGACACAAAGCAGGTTAGCGTGAGAGGTGAGCTGAAACAGGCGTTTGCCACCAGGAAACCTTACTAACTGCTGTTTTTCCGTTTTGTGGCAGGTGATGGACAGCTCGATGCCCCTGATTGGGGAGCACGTGGAAGAGGACAGACAGCTTATAGCCGATCTGGTTGTTTCCAGAATGACTCAGCTTGTCATCACTGCTGGATCTACGCCATCACCGCTGAGGCCTTGGGTATGAGCAAATAGAGACATTATAGCCAAGTTGTTTTCCTGAACCTTTTTCTTTCTCTCTCCTCCCTGTGGGTGTCAGGCAGTCAGACATCTCGGAGAGCTGAACAGTCCCCTGTGGGAGGACATTGGATACATGGACTCTTGCTCTTCCAGAGAAGTGTCTCCTAGACTCTTTAAAGTGGGTGCCCCTAAGAAACACCTCTCTCTCTCTTCCTCTCCTTCCGTATAACTGTGGCATCACACCAGTAGTATGGTCCATGCATCTAGACATTCTGGCTTGCTAAATTCATAGATTCATATTGAAGAGTCCTTTTCAGAGGTGTTTGTAACACCTGACTTCATCTCCACCTAACACCATCCCTCAGGACAGGTTTCCTTCCAGTTTTTCCATCCCTGATGAAAATCTGTGCTTCCCAGAACTGAAAGCGGAAATCTCCACCAAGAATTGCTCCATTCCTTACTGCAGCCCTTCTTCTTTGGAGATGTCCTCCACTCCCTTCATCAGAGGGAGGCTTGACTAATGCTGAATTCATACAAGCACCTGTCACTTTTGCATTTAAACTGACCCCTTAATGCTTCTCATGTGCATTCATTTTAAGTATCAAATGCATCTAATCTTAGTGCCACATTTTCCGGTGGCAATTCTGTATAAACAAAACACACCAGAAAATAATCTGTGTCTCCAGGTGTATGTGCTACACCTCTTTCAGTATCTAGCAGGGAGCCAAGCATGAAGGTTTGAGGACAACAAATCTGTACAAAACAAAGGACAGGAGAGCAAGTGGGCTGAGAGATAACACTGACTGCAACACACTGGAACAGTTTCCATTTCCCCTTGAGACAAAAAATGGGAGAAAGGACTTGATGGTTTTGCACCTGTACAGGCTCGGGGCTGACCTGCTGGAGAACAGCTCTGTGGAGAGAGACCTGGGTGTCCTGGTGGATGAGAAGTTGACCATGAGCCGGCAGTGTAGCCTTGTTGCCAAGAAGGCCAACGGTATGCTGGGGTGCAGTAAGAAGAGTGTGGCCAGCAGGTCGAGGGAGGTTCTCCTCCCCATCTACTCTGGCCTAGTGAGGCCCCATCTGGAGTACTCTGTCCAGTTCTGGGCTCCCCACTTCAAGAAAGATGAGGAGCTACTGGAGAGAGTCCAGCGGAGGGCTACGAGGATGATCAGGGGACTGGAGCATCTCTCCTAGGAGGAAAGGCTGAGGGAGCTGGGCTTGTTTAGCCTGGAGAAGGCTGAGAGGGGACCTTAGAAATGCTTATGAATATCTGAAGGGTGGGTGTCAGGAGGATGGGGCCAGACTATTTTCAGTGGTGCCCAGCGACAGGACAAGGGGCAACGGGCACAAACTGAAGCATAGGAAGTTCCGTCTGAACATGAGGAAGAACTTCACTCTGAGGGTGACGGCGCCCTGGAACAGGTTGCCCAGAGAGGTTGTGGAGTATCCTTCTCTGAAGGTATTCAAGACCCGCCTGGACCAAGTCCTGTGCAGCCTGCTCTAGCTGACCCCGCTTCGGCAGGGGGTTTGGACCAGATGATCCACAGAGGTCCCTTCCAACCCTGACCATTCCGTGATTCTGCTCTCTGCCTTTGTCATATGACAGCCCACTCCTGCTACACCCGGTCCCCAGCATGAACCAAAGTTTTAGGTAGCGTGAGGGGGGTATAAGTTGAATAGACACTAAAAATGCTTTGAGACTAGCAAAGCGATACAAAAGGGATAGGATTTACTCTGGCCAAAGTGAAATCAACAGCTCCCATCTGAAATAACCAAGATACAGAGTGTACAAACTAAGAGCAAAGGGGAAGCCAACAGAAACTGAGAACACGGACAGATGCTTCTGTTGTCTATGTAATATACTGGTACAGGACGGATTGGATTACAACAGACCTAAAACAGGGCCAAAATAAGAACACAAAAAATTGTCTCAGAGTGATAGGGTCTCAAATAGAAGAGTAAAATAAGAAAACGATCTTCATCAAGAATACAACCTACAAATATCTGTATACAAGATCAAGAAAAATAAAACCACAAATGTGTTAACTAGAATGTTTTGCTATAAAGAAAGATCTTGGTACAACAAACGTTGCAGAAATCTCACAAGCTACAATCACTAACATCATGCTATAACACCTACTTACAAATGTGCAGGGAGAAGTAATTACATGTGAGGCTGGTGAGATGAAGAACTAGAGCTACAGGTGAAGACTTCATAGAACAAAGAAAAATAACAATTTTTAATAGAAGGACAGCAGTACTGAATACATAGAAATATGAATCCTTGGATATCCTGTGGTTATGCACAGAATATCTATGCATATTACTGGAGCTGTCTATACTAGTCTCTGGATCAAGAAAAAATGAGAAATTATGAAACCAAGTGCACAGCATTGGCAGAGGTGGAAGAAGCAACGAGTCCTAATAATGTGAGACTACAGCCATCAAGAAGCAAGTCAAATAGCACAGTGGAACAGCAATTCAGAGAGAGTTCCCCATCTCTGTAGATGTCTGCTTCCTGGACCTGCAAAATGCAGGTGTAGTAAGAAAAACCACCTTGACCTAGCCTTAAGAAACACCCAGTTACAAATTCAGAAAGTGAATACATACTGTTAGGTTTGATGTCCAAGGGACAGATGTGGTATCAAAAAATAATGCTATGACAAAAACAGAACAGATGATCTTAATAAAATGAGAAAATTAATCAACTCCCTAGCATTAAAAGTAAACCTGTATGGACGTTGCTTGTGAGACCACTGTTTTCCAGAATGCATACATACATTTCTGATCTGCTCCTGAACCAGGAATGCAAGAAATAAACTTCTATAGTTACGAAATAAAGTGATAGAGGACATTCAACATGGAAAAAAAAACCCTTCCAAATTTGGAAATCTGACATTTAAGAATACCTTTATGCACCACCATGTAAGTAATAAAAGGAAACGCAAAAAAAATAGAAACTGATTTTGAAGAACAGATAGAGGGAAGAATGAAACAAATTCTCTGAGTTCATCAAAAGATGGAACCCTACCAAACAGTTGGTGGGCTCTATGGATCATCCAAAGTTAAGGGAGAAAAGGAAGACAACAGGGACAGTGTTATGACTCTAGTAAATTTAATTGCTGAAAGCAGGGAACTTTTTAAACTAGATATAGTTTTTCCTTATAAGAAAGACACAAGTGACAGCAAAACCAGTGATTAAATCACTGATGACTGATATTTTAAAAAATTAATAAGCCCCCAGACCCAGGTGGCTACATCCAGTGAATTGAATTTAGGAAGTGACTAAGCTGCCAAGAAAAAATGTGCAATTTCATTAGAAACAGTTTATGCTCCAGGGGACTGGTGTACAACAAATATAAAATACATGTTTAAAAAGTTGTAAGAGTCATGGACCTTATGAATTATCTCAGACTAATTCAAAGAATAATACATAAGACTAATAAACCAACAGAACCATGGCTTAAGATCATCTACCACATTTTTTTTTCAAAGAAAAATGTCCCATTAATTTCCTTTTCATTATTTTCCCATAATTTCTTTGAGAATTCATTCATAAAGTGGTAGATAACAGGTAATCAGTCAAAATAATGCAGCTAGACTGTCAAAAAGCCTTAGGTAAGGTAACAGACACGTACTATTAAGGAAAGCAAGCAGGGAGGGGCTGAAAGACAAAGTTTTATTGTGGAGCAGACACTGGCCTCACATAAAGACAAAGATGTGAGAGATTTTAATTGTTGCAAAAAATTAGCAGAGGGGATACGTAAAGAATGCTAAGCCTGGTTACGTTGATAATTGGGATAGTTGAGCCTAGGACAGGATTAAGATGTTAATGCGAACCTTTTTTTCATGGCTACAACATGAAACCTGGTTTCATGATTACAACTGCAGTTCTCTCCTCACCTCTCTGCCCCACCTCCATCCCTTCCCATCACTGTTTCCCTTCCAAAGGCAGAAGACCTTGGGCTGGCCCTCACCCCTTCATCTCTGAGCCTCAAAATCCTGTTTTGCCTTCGTGTCTGAGAAGCCTTGGGTTAGCTGTAGGCAAAGGCCATAGGGGTGAATATGCGATCGGATTCCCTTTCTTTGGCTGGTCTAATCAGGATGTCTCACAGCATTAGGACAGTAAATATCCACCAAGGCCAAGGTAAGTTTTAGTATCCCAAGCTATACAGGACTAGAAGCCATGAATGGAAAACTCCCAGGTTTTCCTCCCCCTCCATTTGCCAAGTCCCAGAAACAGAGTGTAAAAGACGGGCTGGCAACCTCATCACATCTATGTTAGCCAGTTGAAACTCATTTCAATGCTTCCAACAATGACACATCTCTTCCTTTTTCCAGAATCACTTAGCTCATTCTCCTGACCTTCCAGGAGCCTTAAAGACCCTTTTATCACTGTGTTCTCCACATAAATAATCCAGCACGTACCAGCCTGTCTCTAGCGTCCCTTGCTTTCACAAACAATTTTATGCAATATGCTTACTCAGACTTTTGTTAACCTTGGACCTTTTGTGCAACAGTTCTGTGTTGCTTAACGTGTTTATTAAAGTATCTATCAAAAAGAGTAAACAGTAAGAGAGAAGAAAGAGCAGATGCCACCAACTTACTCGTGTTAGTCAGGACCAGGGATGGCAATGAAGAACATGACAGAGCTATGTATGTTAAGTCACCACAACAGCAAATGAGACTCCATACAGAAGACTGAAAGGTAAACTAAGCTGGGTGTGGAGAGAGGGAGAACATAAACCATATGTAGACCTTCCAAATGGCACTAGCCGTGGCCCTTGAGAAAGACATTGTCGCATACAGGCTAATGAAAACCATTGCTCAGCCTATGGTTGTGTTGACAAGGGAGAAGCAGGAAATTAGGATGCAGGAGAAATGAGCTAGTGATGTACGCAGAGAACCCAGGCACTGCTGCATCTGGAATAATGTAAGCAGCCTCGCCTCTGGCATCTGCAGAAGGAATCACAAAGCTGGGAAATAGAAGTGGGTGATGAAAACATTCACCTGGAAACATTCTCATGAAGGGACTGAAGGGATTCAGTCTCTCGGCTTTAGAAAGGAGGTGAATGAGAGGGAGGGCAGTAAAGGTTTGCAAAATAATGAATGGCCTAGCAAGGGCAGTTTGTGAGAACTATTCTCAAAACTCAGAGCAAAGCAACAGTTAAGAAATGGGAAAAGCAGTGAGGCTGAGAGCTAAGCAAGACTCAAAGGGTCTGGGTGTAAATATCAAAACAAAATATCTGGAACTGTTGCAAAGATTTTGTGAAGCAGAGTAATCTCATGTTTCAGGATTTAAGATGGCCTTTGCTTATTAGCAATCAAGAAGAGAGCCCTTAGGGTAAAGAGATGATTACTCCATACATGTTTCCATGGTTCATCCCTCCTTCCTTTGGAACATCTGGTGCTGGCAACTGTCCAAAATGGGAGATGGGACTAAGGGACCCCCTCAGGCCTGATATATTTGGTAATTCCTGATTGCCTAAAAAACATTCTAAATTGTAACTTCGTTGTTATTCCCTGTGAGCAAACAACTTCTGTGCTCTTTATTACTCAGCTCTCCATTTTAGTCCCCTGAGATTTTACCAACCAGATGCTGCATGTGTGTGTATTTAAGGAATACTTCATGACTCTGCAGTTTCTCGGGGCTTCTCTTCGGAGACTCTGTATTAACTAGAATGACTTTTTTTCCCTCTAGCCTCCACAAGGTCAGCCTGGATCAATGAAATCTCAGACTGGACCTCAGCTTGGACAACTGTCCCAGCCACGGCCTCCTCCCCAAGGTACCGTTCTCTGGACCCCATGACAGTGTGGACTGAGACGTATCAGTTTTCTTTCTAAATAAAAGCTATTGGGACAAAAGTTTCACTCATTGTTCCAGGTCACTGACAAGCAGGCAGCAAATTCAGTGCGTTGTTAAAGCAGCTGCTGTCGTATTTCACAGCAGCTCAAAGTGGAGTGAAACTTCAATACAGATCCAGTTGACACTGCCAGTAGGACTTCACTCAGCAAAGCAAGGCCACTTGAAGTGGCACTGCAGCAGGATTCCGGGCACAGAGTGGATTTATGTTTGCACAAAGCTGCAGTGGCTGCAAGTGTTAAGGAGTGATGGGAAGATGCTGGTGCTGTCAGGCTTGGAATAGACACGAACACGGTGACGCCAGGATCCTTGATCCACCTGTCTAGCTGTTTCCCTGTCAGCTCCTCCTGACAGCAGAAGCAGGTTAGACTTATGTCATTGGTCAGAACAACAGCTTTGGTTTACTGCCCTGATTTACACCGAAGTGACAAAGCACAGCGCTGTCCTGTAGGTATCCAGACCACACCAACCACTCAATTCACATAACCAGTTAGACCCTCCTTTTTGCCACCTGTGTCCTTTCATTTCTTCACCCCAAACTCCTACCAAATTAACACCCACTCCTAATCACCTTTTCCTCATTGGTCACAGTATTGCTGTATTCAGAATTTGGCATTTCTGGTACCACAGGCATCTACGTAATCTTGGCATTATAAGCTATTATTGATATGATGACCTAGGAATTACAGGCCTTGCAGGATACTACTTCCCCATCTGTCTCCAGTACACCAGTTCTCTGTGAAGTTTTTTCTCACATAACTCCCCCTTGACCACCTGTGAAATCCAGCCTGCCCTCATAACACTATCTGTAACTTTTGTCAGCTTCTCACACTGTTATGTCCAGCAATTTCTCATGTCACATCCAATGATTCTCCACATCCTCTTCAGTTTTGAGAGTCTGCTGCCACCGTGGCTGAAGCCACCTGCTGATAATGCTGGAACAGATATATGCGTAGCGGTAGGGCACACAGGCTCACATCAAACGGCTGGGCCCACGAAGGCACTGCTGACCCAGACCAGCAGATTCAGCTTTCAATTACGGCACAGTTGGTTCACCAGTGACTCTTCCCAGCACAGAAGTGCTTGCCAAGGGTAAGAAATATTAGTTACATGGAAGAGTACAGCATGTTGAATTGACTCCCTTTGGGGAGAGCAGCAGAGCTTTTTTAGTCCTGAAGGAGGTAGAGAAATGGACCACAACTCTAGAGACACCAGTGTTGGGCCTATAAAAGTGGTTTTCCCTTACCCTTCTTGCATGAAGCTACTCTGCATAGTCTCTCCCTTAGCAAAACCCAGTCTTCCATATAGATGCTCCTTGCTTGTTGTCCACCACGTGCACTGCGTCATGTTTATGCCTACATGTCCCTTTCAGGTGGACCACGCCAGCCTCAGGGATCTCAGCCTCCACGGACAAACGCACCTCCACAGCAGCGGCTCTCTCCTCAAGGACAGCAGCCCCAGAGTCCCCAGTCCACTTCACCTCAGCAGCAAAGGTCACCTGGATCTCCACAGCAAGTCAGATCAGCAACTGCGTCCTCTCCAGTTCAGGCTTCCAAGGCAGGCATGTTCCCTCCACAGCAGCCTAGACCTCCTGCTCAAGGCCGGGCTCCCAGCCAGCCAAGCCCCACCGAAACATCCAAGCAGCAAGCCACCCCACACCCACATCTCAAGTAGGTGCTTTGTTAAAACTGCTAAGATCTGTAGATATCAGAATAAGGCTAGCAAAAAAGTACCCTGAGCGGGCATGAAGAACACATCACCTGTTGTCAGGCAGCACTCTCCAGGGACAAAGGCCTGGACAACTATGAGTGACTTCAGAGGTACATATGCCTGGGCACAACAGGCCACCATTGAACTGCTGTCAGCAAGAACAGGCTGTACTTGACACCTCTAAGGTTTCACACTCTTCCTCTTGCTCATCCGCTCGTAGTTAACCGTGCACTCTACCCCGGCCAGATCAGCACAGCTACCGCCTTCACAGCAGGGTGCATGCTCCTTGCAGGCTGTCACCCACACATTACCGGCCAGGAAGCTCTGCAAATCATTCCTTCACTATGCCCTGAATGCAGGAGCCACACCAGGTTCTTTATTAGGCAATTTTCTGCAACTGGTAGCAAAAATAAGGGGGGGGGGGGGGGGGGGGGGGGGGGGGAAGGGGGAGTGGAAGCAGCACGGTTCATAAATATAAAACTCCAGATGGTGACTCTATGTTTCAGCACTCTTCTGGAGCAGAGCACACCACTGAATTACTGTGGATGTTTGGTAGCAGCCTTTGCTGCCACCCTTCATGAAGCATATCTGGCTGGCACCATGGCAGGAAAGACTGGCAAAAAATGTTCGGTGTCGACAAAAAGTTGACACGAGCAAACTGGTAGGAACAGACCAGAACAAAATATAGGCTAGGAAGGAGAAGACAGTTTATAGAGGAGTCCATCAGAGGAGTGATGTTCTGGAACAGGCTGTCAGTGATGACGTCTACACTACCAAGGCAAACCAAGACCAGTGGACTGAAGGATCAGAATGGTGGTGCTAAGGATGCAGTCTCCACACCATACATACTTCAGGTACTTTAATTCAGAGTCTGGTCTTGTGCTGAATGCCTATCACTGACCAGGAGAAACCACTCAGTGACAAAGTATTGTAGTGAGGAAAATTGGGATATTTACTTCAAAAGCACAGTCCTAATCTGAACTTCAACACTAGCAGATACACACCCAGCAGGACCAGTGTGGCCAGCCGAAAGACCTGCATAACACAGCTGACAGTTGGAGCAGAGATGCCAGGGAGGGCAGGCAACAGCACACGTTGCAGGGGACATGGCTACCAACTTGCCCAACCCCTCACACTCTCACATCTGAAAGGACAGGACCATCATTCAGGGTGCAGCTGACAACAGACAGGTGACCCCTAGTATGAATCCGTTCGTCTGTATGAAATGACTTAACTGCTCCTCACAACAGTTGCACCAACAGCAACTGCATATTTAGATGTTTTCATAAACACACACTAGTCTGGACTGTGCTACTGGAGCCACCTGCCTGTGCCCCATACTTTCCCCTCCCCTCCTCTCATCCTGGATGTCTCAGCATATAGAGACTATCCTCGCTAACCTCTCCTTTCGTCCTTGGATTTGTCTGTGTGATGGAATACAAAGCATCAGTAACCAGCTTTGAACTACCACCTTCTCCCGCTGAGTCTGAACTCTGCTTTCCATTTCAGCAAATCACAGTCCCTGACAAACACCTTCAGCATATCTGAATCATCTCAGCGAGGAAATGCCAATGAAGATGAAGCAAAAGCTGAGACCATCCGCAACCTGAGGAAGTCATTTGCTAGCCTGTTTTCCGATTAACAGTCCTGCAGCCGGATCCGTCCTTTTGTCAGCCCTCACTCTTCGTAACAACGTATCTGATGTCATCCTGGAATACACTCAACGGCACCCAGCGATTTACAACTAATACCTGGGTAAAGGGAATTTAGAAAACTATAGTTGTTTTAATACAAAGAAAATATTCTAATAAGGGTCTGAAAAGTGACTGTATAGAAGTGGCACTATTTCATTGGTATTTGTGCATAATCAGAATCACATCCGTTCAAATGACTGAGCTGTAAATCAAATTCTACTCTTGCTAACCCCTGCCGAGTCACCATAGTTATGACAGTGCAAACTAGATTTTATTTTGATTTGTATATAGTCAATACAATTGCTAACTTCCAATTACTTAATCCTTGTTGAGGTCGAGAGAAAAAAAAAAAAGCTTATTTCAGAAACAGATGTACAAAGATGGAGTCGAGAATAAGTATTCATTGACTGATAAAGTGAGCATGCATGAGCATGGAAACACAGTGAACTGTGGAATTTCATACCAACTTTCTAATAAGTCACTTTTCAGAGCAAAATTACCTGCAAGTTAAATACAGTACCAGGCACCAGTAAGCACCAAAGATCACACGAGCAGGTCATCCAGATGGACTGCTGGTTCGTTCCAGATCACTCTGCTCAAAGCAGATAAAACATCTTCATTTCATGACTTGCATTTGTGTCCCCTGCATGTGATTCCCAAGTTCTGAGAGAAAAATGTCATGTTCTAACCCTGTAGCCTTAGCTCAAAAATAACCTGAGAAATGGGCCTTCCACACAAAAAACAACTTCTTCCCCCGCCCCTGGAAACACCACAGTTCATGTTCACAGGTCACACAAATTCCAAACAAAATCCAGCTAAACTCCAAGCACTTTGGTGACTTGGTCACATCTGGCTAAGTATGTCCCCCAGGAACATGCTTAATTAATAGCAGAGCTGATGAAGTGCGCATACTTGTGTGCTGAGTGTTCCATAATACTGAACGGACAGAAACATGAAGTGAAATCATGTCTCCCTCCTCGGAACTCCCATTGACTTCACTGGGGTAAACGAATGCAAGGTGACAAACCTGCAAAAAAATAGGAAAACTATCCTTTACAGACAAAATGAGCTGTGGTCCATCCAGAGGCACCAAGCCATGGGAGCGCAAGTATGGGACTGCCCCAAGCAGGTATGATCAGTATTAGTCCTCCCTAACCACCCCCAAGAATTATTCTTCCAGAGAAGATGGATCCTTCCAGGTGTGCTTTTCCTCTAAGCCTGCAACACAGAATGAAGCTGTGTATGAGTACATATACTAGAACCAGGACAGAAATGACACAAGCTACATTCACGACTGAAAAAACCCACCATGGGTAAATCAATGTATCTATGGCTATTTCTGCCAGCTGAGAACCTACCCCTTGCGCTGTGCCAGTTCTATTCATAACACACCTAATGCAGGTCCCAGTCTCCATCCCACCGCCTTGACTTCTCTTCAAGTTTTGTCAAGTACTTTAGTCACAAACCCTGCGTACAGCTCCAAGGCCAGACGTCTGGCCTTGTGTTTTCCTTAGTAGCTTCACCTTGATGACACTTACGAACACAGGGAGGCCAGTAAGTTCAAAACATCTGAGCCAACAGCAGAGATATTTGCTGTCACTTAAACAGGGAGACCCCCAAAGCAGCAACAGCAGCATTTGCCATCTTGGGTCTTATGATTCACTGGCAGGAATAAAGCCAAACAAGCAATTCCTTCCTGTATAGCACCTGTAATGAACATCTAAATCCAATGCAGTCATCTGGACCCTGTATGACCTACCCCCGAGCAGGCCTTTGCACATATAATAGCTTTTGTGATCTGTGCACTTTCAGGCAAGTCACAGCACAGCTTTTCCAGGCTGCAAGGCTCTCAAGAGACTCATGTGGATCTATGATTTATACATCAAGTTCAGTATTACAGAACCACCCTATTCCCTGATGATTTTTTTTTTTTTCTTCTTCCCTTTTTTTCCCAGTTCTGTGTTGTCCTTCCAGGTTTGCTATGCAGTTTACAATGTAGCATCATAAATACATGTCATTGCCTGAGAAAAAAAAAAAACAGACCCTGCTGTTTTGCAGTCTCCAGGAGCAATAAAATAGTGACAAATGGCCTTGAGCAAGCACTGTCCCACTGGCAAGAACAATAGCAGATTAACAGGCTCCACTATATGGAGAGGAGGCAATACAGCCCTGGTGGGAAAGGATTTCCTTCTATAACACTTCCCTCAGCATGCTTTATGCCTTTCCTTACTAATTGGTCACCAGAGATACAAAGACAAAAATAAAAGTTTACTGCCAGAATCCTCAATTGCTCTATCCCTTGAATCTTTTTATGCCTCTCTTACCAACACAACCTATTCAAAAAATAAGTAACTAGTGACTAGTATGGCGTGGCCCCATGAATCAACCCCACTTCATCACCGAAACCACAACAGCTGGATCACTTGCTGATGCTGCATTTGAACACAGCAGGGCTGTCCTCCAACGGACCACACTAACAGGAGAGCACTGCTGACTTGATACCCAGCAGTGACTCAGATCTCATCTGTCTGCAGCTCCCAGCTGTCGTCTTTTGAGGGACAAGCGAACACAATGGCATCTCCCCTCCTCCTAGTTCCAGCTTGCATAAACATGTAGAACAACAGGCACTCTCAGCTTAACTCTGTCATTCCTACAGTTCCTGAAAAGCATCTTCAGTTCTATCCACAAAAGTGCTTTAATGGAGAATAGAGTTACTTCCCAAGTTAAAATTCTGAAACTCTACACTGTGTCCTACAAATGTTCCAGCAGTACACTTCAGTCTGTAACTATGATGCTGTGGCTAGCAGGAGATTCACAAATGCACTGTCATATATTCAGGTTAACGCCTTTGATGCAGGGTTTCTATTCCAAACTCCCTACGCCCTAATAAAGACAAACAGAGAGGGAATACAAGGGGTATATTCTCCATTTTATGAATGGGGAACTAAGGTATGCCCAAGAGGTATTTAGGTACCCAAATATAACAGCTGGAGTTTGGGGCAGTGAGAAGGCAACAGAAAAGTTAATTAAGAGATGTTCCACTTAAATCACAGGCAAGACATGCCCCACAGCATGCCCTGAGATCTTTTTCTCACAGCTGTGAAAGTTAAGCACCTGGTCAAATCTTTCCTTTTGTCCTGCATGCTTTAACTTTCTTCACATGGAAGCCAGGAAACATGAATAGATTTGTGCATTCGGATCCAGCCCAAGAAGGAGCTGGGGCACAGCTAAGACACCCACTCTTATCCAACACCTGGAAAATTCATTTACATATTGCTGTTTAGATACAGACTGAGAAACATCTTTACTTTCTTGTAATATCTAGGTGTGGTATTTCAAGAGGAAACTCATGTTCCCATGCAACTCAACATCCTGCATAAAGCTAAGGCTCAGAAGAATAGCAGTCCTGCTCCAGTAGCTGCAACGGTATTTTCTTATCTTTCATTAATCACAGGCAAGTACATAAGACCTTACACTGCATACGAACCAGTTACTTCATCTGGTTGGGTTAAGTTTCATGAATAAGATAAAACAATAAATAGAACAGCCAAGAACAATAGTTCCTTATTTGCAGAAACTTATTAGTAGCAACCATAACCGTACTGGATGCAGACGAACAGTACAGGTAAGAAATGCCCATCTTCAGCCATTTCATCTTTTGTGACTTCTATAGAGTTTGCAAATCACAACGACACACATACCTGGCTTAGGAAAAGCAGGGGCTAGTTACAAAGTAAGTAGCTAGTTTTCAAATATTTCCTTTGTTTTGTCTTCCAATCTTATACTGTTGGTTCCAATATATTCACTTTATATTTCACATCCTGTTTTATAAATAAAAGGGACTTGTATTTAGGGAACTTGACAGTTCAGGATAAGTCAGGTTCCTTTATCTTTGGCTCACAACATCTTTACTACAATGTGAAGGAACAACAAAGAGAGGGAAGGAATATCTTCAGGTCACTTAGCGGTAAATCTGTAAAAAAGTTAACTTCTTCAAAAACAAACATTCAAATGACAAAATCCAGGATAAACAGAATCTGTGGCATCATCCTGGCAGAAGTATGACAAGCTTGTGTTCATGGCAGAGAGGGCCCAACTCCAAAGCAGCATGGGGCATGCCAGCAGAGCAAGAAACATGACTGTCATCAAGGCAATGGTAATGCGAGTACCATTGGTACCACAAAATTAACATCTCACACACATAGAGATCACTGTTCCCAGAAACAGCTTGAGAAAAGTTACAAATTATTTTATCAGTTAAAGCTGTGTAGCCTTATCTGAATATTATGTATGCATTTCTGAAGCACTCATCACAAGTACAAAAGGATGCCAGATCAAAGCAGCATAATTTTTTTTTTTTTCCTTTTTATAGTCAGCAGAATATAAAGAATCACTTAGCTCTAAGTGGCCCAACTATACTCTTATTGAAAACTCTGCTGGAAGAAGGCAATTCACTGCAGGCAAATGTTAAAAATTAAGGCTAATCTGGGTACTGAAAGCAAACCACTGTCCTCAGACTCTATAAATACACTCTCAGGTGTTTCATCATGGCACGATTTGCACTGGTATGCCATTGCTGTGAATTAGAAAAGGGAAGAAAGAAGAAATACAACTTTTGACAGCAAAATAAAGTATTATATTTTACTTCCACTGGAGTTAATAGCAAAACTTCCTAACGCTACTGAAGTCAGCTGATTTTATACAAAACAAGAAGATGAATCAGTGAAATATCACCTGAAAAAGCACACAAGCATTACCGATTAAAGAGCTTGTATTTAATAGGAAATGTCATTCCATTTCCACTCTTGGAAATTCAAAAATATTTTAGAAAATAGTATCAGCTATCACAACAGTCATCAGTACCATTCACATTTACAGAAACACTGAGATCAATCCATCTTCAAAAAATATGTAAGAAATGAAGAGTTTCATCAAAGTTTAGTCATTCCAGTCTTCCTTTAATTGAGCTCCAGCATCAGCCTGCAGATCTCATCAGGACACTTTAACAGTGGTCTTGTTAGATGCTCATGAGTTATTAAGACAACACTTGAAAGGTGCTCATAACATGCTACAACACATTTCCTCTTGGCAAGATATATTTTGATACTTAGGTAATGGAATTAAGTGGAATTTACTGCAGTAAAGTGAGAGAATTCATCCTGCTTCTCCTGCTGTGATCCCATTTCCACTGCAACCAGGTCAACCTATTTAATGCCTTCAGTTAGGCGAGAGGAAACATTTATTTTTGCACCAGTGTTAGCTCACACACAGTAAATGCAGCCATGTACTACAGCTCCTTATTTGTAAAGTCAAGGAGAAAGACAAAACTTTTGCTGCTGGTTCTTTGTAAAATTGCTCTGCTTCTGTTCAGAATTCTGAGTTGCACTGTAGCATGACTTTGCTCAGTTGTTTGTAAAATGAATTGATATGTGTTCTAATATTTCCATTGTAAAGAAATTCCCTTCCCTGTATTCTTTGTGTATTAAGTAACAATACAAAAATGCTTTTTACCTAATAAAACATTAAAGGAAAAAGGGAATGTCATCTTTGAATATTTCTACAAACTCACATCTACCATAACAGCGGTAGCATCCTGTTCTATTTGGAACACGGTAGGTTTTTTTTGTTGATAAAGATTATTAGCCAGGCAGATTTGAAACAACATCATTTTTCCCAGCAATTTAATAAAACTCTTCAAATAAGACAAACAAGTATACGGTTTGTATTTAAAGTGCTCTTTATCTGACGCAGTAAGTATTTGGCCGGTATCCTTCTGGTCTCTAAGTAGCACTTCACAGATGATTAAGGGCAAGGGAAGCAGAACAAACTGTTCTAAGTTGTAGCTCCTTGTGAAATAGACCTTAGTGCCAGGTGGTGCAGTACTACCAGACCATAAAACAAACCCAGCCTTTGTGGTTGAAACATTACCATGCACACATGGTCTTACCACAATTGGAAGAGAAGGCAGATGTGAGTGCCTGGGATTTGCAATCTCCTGCAGTCAGAAAGCAAGCTTAGGGACTAGAAAACTCACTGAAGGAAAAAGCAGCAATCAAATGAACGCACGGCGAATGTCCATGGGGCGGCCCCGGCTGGGTCTAGGTGGAAACCTGTCATTGGGACCAGGTCGTCCTGGAAGAGTAGGGTTTGCTCCCGGCAAGGAACCAATTGGGTCAAAATGTGGTCTGAATGGAGGAAACTGGCCTGGTGCTTCTCCTGGGCCAGGAATGAGTGAGTTAATTGGGTCTCCAACATATGGAAGTGTTGGTCTCTCATCATATTCTCCACCAATGATCATTGGGGGATAGATTGGGTTTGATGGGAATGGGTTGGGAGGAAAGGGATTAGGATAGAATGGGTTGGGATGAAAAGGCATTGGATGAGGTGTAGGGGGCAGAAACATCATATGCCTCCATCTCAGGGCCTCCTTCTTCTGTTTCAACTTTTTCTTGTATAGCTGCAGACAGAAACAAAGGCATTTTAAAGCTCTGCAAGTGCTCCGTCTTCCAGCTTCAGCAACTGCATTCAGTTCTGCAGCACATCTCAGAAAATCACTCCTCACCAGTCTGAAAACCCAGAATAGCAACTCCCCTGTCGGCCAAAGACCAAATCTGGCACCTCTAGAAGACCCCTAACCCCCATACTGGGCATGCATTATGTAACTTGTTGATGCTGTTTTCTCCTACTCTGACCAAACTCAATGTGTATGCAGAACACCACACCTCTAAACTAAAATTTAACTCAAAGTTACTGCCTTCCAAAGTCTATACTTTATTCTCAAATTAGCCTGTGGAGACTAACCTCAGAGAGATTATACAAAAAAGCCACCTACTTCTTTCCAGTCTGTGTCACGAGGCCTTGCAATAGGATCTACAAAGAGAAGCAAAAAATTAAGAAGAGCAATCTATGTTAAGTAGCTTTCATGCCACAGATGTTGACAGTTTGGTCAGAACTTGCAGAAGAATCAAGAGATGAAAAAACACTTTTGGTCAATACATCTTTCATATAAACAATGCATCTTAAAAAACATAAAGCTCCAGGCCTATTCAATACCCATGTCCATTCCATATCCACACCCATTCTACGTAAAGCATCATTTCCAAAACTTGCTAAGTTAAGAAATCCCAGAAACACTGTCCCCATCTGACTTCTGACAGCACTTCCCTCGATCACCATATTTCTTCAATCTCTTGTGACAAAGTATAGCAGGAATCCCTCTTCCCTCCACTTCCTAATATCTGCAAGAGCCAGTACACCAAGGTAGCCAGGGAACAGATGAAAACAAGGCAAGTCTGCACAATGGGAAGAACTACGTGGTCCCTCAGAAATGGCTCAGCAGATTGTCACCAGTTTTCACGGCAGAAAACTGTGCACCCACCTAAATTACACCTGACCAACCGTACTGATTAGCATCACAAATGACTGCACTTACAGTGTTTAAAAATTAGAAGTGGTTGCCTGAGGAGCCTCTTATCAAAAAATCTGTCAGACCTAATCTCTCTGTTCACCTGAGAATGTAATTCGAAGACCACAGTCTCAACATTACCTCGGAAATCTCGCAGATACATAAACCTCCACAGAAGCTGGTCATTTGAAGCTGTGTAAAGATCACGGCAAACAGCAGAGAGAGAGATGAGTGAACGGACATCCAGAAGTCTGAAAATCCGAAGCTTGAGCTCAAGAGGAAGGACCACTAACCCAAACACATCTGGCAAGTTCAGAGCTACAAAGTGAAGAAAACAGAAGAATTACTTAAGTGGTGCAGAGTCTAGAGACCCTAAAAGAATGGACATTATAATCTTTCCCTTCAGTCATTTCCCTTTGATGCCTGAGTTGCACCACTTTTCTCAAAGTACTGTGACATGACTTCTTATAAAACAGATCTCTTGCAACTCTAAGTACATTTACAGAGTGCACAAATAGCACAAACGGCACTTTATACTGACCACTGTTGGGCACTGTAAGCCTAAGAAACGTTCCACACATCTAACTATGTTTATAGGCTACAGAACAAAGAAATAGGTAAAAAAAAAAAAGACCTGCCTGATTTCATTAGCCCACAAAACCCACATTAAACACAGAGCACACGCTTCACATCAAACCTTCCCGCACTGAAGTCTAGAGGCAATGCCACTGAATAGTCCTCAGAATACAACACTGAGACCTTTTATGGCAATACCTGTGCAGAGGAAGCCTGGCTTCCCACTGCTCCACAAACACCAGCTTGGGTTACTTCCTACCACACTTTCCAAGCCCTCAATGACCAGTTACAGAAAAAATAATTCCTGGGGTTAGACTTCCAAATATGATGCTATATAAATTTTTCTGCTTTGACAAAGAAATGGATCAAAACTACAGAACCACTGCCACAAAATTATTGTGGTATGATTTTCTCATCACTAAATGTGGAAAACAGCCACTCCATTTCAGTGTCTTAAGTGAGACTAGAGTAATCAAAAGTTAAAACCAAGAAACTATCATTATATTAACATTTTATGAGATACAAAGATTAATGTAATTTCTTTAGAATGTATCAATTACTTTATGATCACTCTTTATATACCCAGTCTCTAAGACTTTTCCTTCAAGGCTTTAGACAGACCCACTTCCTTCTATCCTCAAAATTGAAGTTCCATCTCTAATTGCAAATATTTTCTCTTACCTTGTCGGGCAGCAGCCAGAAGAGAGTAAACCAGCTGGTCTTTAAAGAGACGAGATAATTTCTGAAGGTCTTTGTAAACACCTGCAACCTTTTCTATCAAAGAAGAGAGGTAAAAAGCATAACTTCAGGAGGTTATGATGCAAAAATTATACAAGAGCAGAAGAAATCTGGTTTTCTTATAACCAGAACTTTAACCTGCTTGTAATTTTGATGGGAGCAGTTCTGCAGCTAGAATGTAACAATCATGCGATAAATAATTCATTGGCAAACTACAGGCCAGTTCCATGGTCAGACTAGGCTTTCTCTTGGCCTTAAAAAGCTCCATTAGGAGAAATACTTGAGTTCTTCAGAAACAAACTTACTCTCGAGCTGTCAGAGCTTCCTTTGTCAGATTTCAAAGCTCATATGTAACATGCATGTATGTTGTAAATGCTTGCAATATTCATTTTTCTAACAGGGGTGTTTTTCCACGCTGTTCTCTAAAGAAACAGGAGCCAGAAGACTCTACCGTTGTATCAGACATATTTCAGTGCTCAGTTACTCTTCTAAAGCCTTTCGATTAGACTGGTACCTCAGCGACTGAGGCTACTTAGGACATAGTGTATGACTGAGTAAGCCTCAACTGTCGACAAAGCAGTTTATAGACACTTCAGAGAGCAAAAGGCTAGTTAGGTCTGTGCTCACAAGGATCCTCACCAAGGATTGGTCTTTCTCTGCTCCCCCGCCTTAATCCTCCCTCTAATTTTGACATTCTGGAGAGAGCGCTATGTGGTCAGCACACGTTTTCTGACTAAAAGAATATAACAAATACAGTGCCACAAGAAGAGCATAGGTACCATCAGCCTCTGAAGTCCTGAACTGCCAGGTAGAAAGGGCATATAATCCAGCACTGCTGCCCCAGTGATTCACACATACACTTAGGACCTCATAAATAACAGGCATATGGGCCAAAGGATGACTCGGGCTTTGCAAAGTTCTTTCCTTACGCACTTAATCAAATGAATTCAAATTGTTTCATTAGCAAAATATAAGTAAACGGCAACACTCTGAATTCCTTTTACCACAAAGCTATGACTCACCTAAATGGTAACCACATTTTTATTCTTATTTGTTATTCTTTACCTATTTGGTGCCCTACTGAGGTATATCCTTACTCACTGTGTAACTTCCTTACTTTTGAGTTTAGTACTATGAATATCATAGCTCAATCATACCTGTCTCCTGAAAGCAAACGAAGGATGCTGGCAATAAGTGTATTGTCTTAATGCCTTTTATCTCTTTGTTGATTTTTAATGTTGCTGCAAATATAAAGGGGAGAAAAAAAAAGGACATTTCAAAATTTAAAACACACAGAGATGACAAATGATCACTTCCTTACTGCCTTGCCCTTCGGAGGTGTTTTACTTTCCTCCCTCACCAGATTCCTTCAAGGAAAATACCAAACTCTAGCAAGCAGCTAGACAAACTAAAATTTCAGAAAAAACAAACAGAATTTAAATAGCAGGGAACAAACAAAGATCTTGGTGACAGAAACTAAGCATTGCCTTCAACAATTCTATCACGTGGAAAGAGATGTAACACAGCTAAACGAGGTACACAGCAAGCCATTATTACAAACCAGTTGTTAAAGAAGTATTAACTAGAGAAAGACTCAACAAGCTTACTAGAAGAACACTATACGCATGGTAGCTTTAACACTGTCCTAAATCTAACTTTTACCTGACTTCAACATTTGATTGGTTAAAACATTTGATCAAAATGTGTACACATTCTGAGAAAACATAACGGCTTATATAGCATAATCAGTTACAATTCTACAAATAAAAAAATCAAAATTTTAGTCAAAGATATCTTGAACTTAGAATGAAGTGCCAATTTAATATTGGTTCTCCAAAAAAATGGGTAATTCTTCAAATGCTAAATAAAGTACAAAAAAGAAAGAAAAAACCTAAAACAAAAAGACAAACACAAAACCTCAAAAACCCCACCAAGTGATATGGAAGTTGCTTCAAAAAATTAGACTTTCCCTAAATTTTCTGAACTGAATAGCTTAAACTAAACACCATTTTTGAGACCACAGTGAAACTGTTACAGTGCTACAGGAAATATACATTAAAGCGAAAGAATACATAGTCTGGAAGTTGTCTGTAAGTCTTGCAAAGAACATGAGACAAGATAAAATACTGTAACTGGAGCAAATCTATCTCTTTTAACGTTTGGCAAGATATACCAAAGTTCCTATAAAAGGAAACAAGAGACAGATTTCTACAACATTGCAATGAAAAGGCCAGCTGAATCCCCTAAGGATTGACCTGTTATGATTAGAAGGAGAGAAGCAGTTAACAGGGAGACAGGAAATGCCAAGAACATTCACCAGCAGGAAGCAGCATCTCTTGCACCTCAGCAACCTGGATAATCAAGGTGCAGTTCTAAATAAGAGTGCACAAAAGCACATTTAAGTTCTCTCTTGCTAAACAATGGTGATACTTAGCAATGGGCATCCAGAATAAAAACTTGACTAACTTACCATTAATAGCAACAAGATCTCCCAAAGGCACACAAGTTAAACCAGCAGAACCTTCTTCACAAAGAGGATGCGTGTACTGTAGCTTATAAACACCATTCCCTCTCCATTTCTCTGGCATAGACACTGCCTTGGCTTCTGTCCCCTAAAAGTACACAGAAATAACAGTGCCATACTTCAGCAATGTACCAAGACTAAGGGGTGAAAAAAGAGAATTAAAAGTTAGGAACTGCCAGAATGCCGCTTGCAGTTCAAATCTTAGTTTAGTCCCAATGCACATTATGGTACAGACTATAATTGCATGACTATATACTATTTTCCCCAAGACTAACTGCAAATCTAAGGAGTTGTTCAGTAATTTTTTTGTTCTGCCCCAGTTTCTGACAGGGAGGGTTGTTCAGTGAGCAGACTCACACCTATTTCTTTGAGACATGTACTTCATTCTGTCATTTTTTCCAGCATTCTAACAACTCCTGCATATATATTAATTTACTGCATGAAAACATGTTATTGCACCTTTTCTGTGAACTTACAAGGTCTGACAGGGCTTGAAGAATCATATCTTGAAATCCATTCAAATACCTGAGTGGACTAATAGTTTTTCCCTTTCAATTTCAGTATGAAAAGGCTCAAATGGAATCCCAGAGGTGGACACAGTATAATCACAAGCACAAGCAGACTCTCTCTCTTTCCTCTTAAATCTGCACAGCAATCGTCTTTCTTAATTCCAAGGCTACTGACTGACATAAACTTTCTTCCCAGTGACAAATGTACTCTTCAGGTAGTATTTCAGGCTACAGGAATGCAATTAACTTAGCAGATATATTAAACTTGTACTGGTCAACCAGACACCTAAACTGACCCCCTACATGTGCTTGGTTAGCCTCACCACAAGAAAAAACATGAGAATTTAAACACCTTCCCTGAAAGCAAATATTTTTGCATGTTTAGCCATGTATTAGTTAACATACAATGCATATCTGAAAATCCAAAGGGAAAAGGTGAATCCATGCACTGTACAGAGGTACTGCCATAGGTGCTTGACTACGAGTTAGATACCTCTGTAGGTTACTGGAACAAAAGCCTAACTGAACTCAGCTAAAGTTAATACGGAATCGGAGACAACATTTTGTCAGACCTAGGCCTTGTTAACCATTGACACCATTGAGATGACACTGATGCTTCAGGCAGTGCTTTGATGAAGTGGTATAATCTGAGCACAACTACAGAAGCTCAACAGTATAAAACAGGAACAGGAGGTTATCAGCTGGGTCCCAGTTAGGCTGAGGACTGCAACAAACACGGGGACAGGCCTCTTCTCTCACACCTACAAGCAGCTCTCGTCTTTAGCCTTAAGGCTTACTGGTCAGGCAAAGGAGAGAAGCTGATACTTCAGTAGCCCCTGCTGCTGACACACTCAAAACCAGAAGTGGATCTTCAGATGCATCTTGTATCACACATTCCCACGACACTCCACAGCTTTCTCATACTGACCAAGAAACTTCCTGATTGCTTGTGCACCTACCTGAGGCACATAGCCTGTCTCCATCATGAGAAGATGTACTAGAACGATCAAGGCATCAGTGGCACTGGTACACTCAGCAGAAAGGTAGAGCATCTCTAAGGAATGTGGTATTTCACCATCAGCGGCTTCACTGCACAGCATGGGTTCGGAGGGATAGGAACCTGTACCTTCTTCCAGGTCAACATCTTCTGGGACTAATTCAGAAGGAAATTCTAGGCTGGATCCTGCCTTCAAGAGAAAGCAAAACACACCTTCATTCAGAAAATTACACCTCTATATACAACAATATTATTCGTCTGCTTATTCCAGTCCTCACAGACACCATGTCAACTCTGCTGATATCTCATGCAAGTTTTACAGATTGATTACATCTCCCTTTTCTAGCATCCCAGCTGGAGACTGGGATTATACACATAGCCTCTGTGCTTTTTGATATTTATAACGCAAGCCTTTAATAGAAGGGTCTGTCGTTTGATTGCATATACTACTTCAAGACAAAGTGATAATTTATTAAAACTTCATCAGAATTTTCACAACATACACAGGAATAATTTACTCCCTGTAGTACCGCCATTTATTTAATTATAGCCAACACACACAGTAGGTAACCAAAATGATAATTTGGACTGCTTAGAAATACAATAGGCCTAAATAGCAAGGGAAAAAAAAAATCTTCAATGGAATACATGTGCTGACACTTGAGGCGCACTGTGGTTTTAGCATGACTTCCTTTCTTCTGTCAAAATCACACCATATTGTTATGTTAACTGATAAAATCACTCACAGACACATTAAAAAAA
Organism: Opisthocomus hoazin; assembly: GCF_030867145.1. Classification (NCBI taxonomy): domain Eukaryota; kingdom Metazoa; phylum Chordata; class Aves; order Opisthocomiformes; family Opisthocomidae; genus Opisthocomus; species Opisthocomus hoazin. The sequence goes on along the minus strand of NC_134421.1, from coordinate 13,434,562 downwards.
GTAATGAATGAAAACTACAAGCAGATTTACCCAAGGCAAGCGTCAGGAAAGGGAAAAAAAAAAGTCTAAACAAGCTGTAACTATTTGTCCCCCACATCCACGCCCAACCGTACAACACACCCTTATGTTTGTATGAGGCTGGCATGGCCATCAACTTGTGGAACTTCCCTTCTCTTATCAACAGCAATGGACATAGCCCCAGTTAACCGCTGATTTTCAGACTTCTAGAGCTCTTCTACAATGACACTTAGCTGCTTAGAAATTTTCCTGCCATCTTCCTCCAAAATTGTGGTGAAAGATGTAAGAATCTTTCATCTTGCCTTCCAATATTAAATAAATATGAAACAGATACTTCTGCACAGCTTACTACAGTCTGACTGACAGACGTAAGGAGCTTGGATGTCCACAGCACCACATAAGGATCATTGCTCCTGACAAGAATCAATGGGACAACAGCCCAGCTACATTTTATTTCATTATTTACAATTCTTTTTAACCTAAATCTTAATTTTCATACATTAAAATAGTATTTTTAAGACCTCATATCAAGGTTGCATCAAGGGACATTTTGTATTTGAAATTTGTTCCAAAACAAAAACACTACTTGCTCAAGTTCCTGTCCAAAACAGAAAGGACTGTGTAACAAGACAGATCGTGGCACTACGCTGTACCTGCAGAGTCTCCTCTAAGGAGACTCCATTCACCACAGGACCCAGCAGTTGGTGGGAGCTGTTACCTGCTTAACTACTCTATGCACTGTCACACGGGAAACAAACCACTGACTAATATGAAAAAATGTGCCTAGCAGCTGCACGGAGCCTACAGGGTCATACAGATGCACACTTACAAAGCGCGAGGAAGAAGCCACCTCAGCAACACAACCTCCACGCACAAGACAGACAGGTCTCACTCTCTGGCAGGCTGTCTGAATCACAGGGAATGGTTACAACCCATCAGAGGGGAATCGTACACTCATCTTCTGGGTGGTGCTGCCGACAGGCAGTGCCTGCTGCATTTGTTCAGTACCCAGAATCAGTTTCCTCTAGAAAACAGCACGGAGGCAGGTAAGAAACACACTCCTAACTTCCTTATGGGAAGTGCGTGTTCCAGCAAAAACATTAAATCCTGTAAAGATGTCAGACCTGAAACCTCTCAGGGTCTCTGAACTAGCTTCTGTGTCACATCTAACATACAATGAACAGAGACAAATATCCATCCAAATAACTGGCTACATGTCAGCCAAGTATAATGAGCTAAATATCCTGAAAAGATTCTCTACTATATAGTACAGTAACTGACACAAGAAGGTATCTTCTTTTTTGCCTTGTGTTGTACAGGGCAATTCTCGTGTACTTACCCTCTCGTCACTCTTGTGAACTGTGACCAGAGCTTTCTGGTTGTCAGATTGCTCATTCCGACCTTCTTCTATTGGACTGTTGGCCTGATTTTTGTTGGGGATCAAGGTGGACGGCTCATGACCATTCTCAAGCAGGGCAGGAGCAGGAGGAGGAAGAGGAGGTAGGCTGGGTTGTCCATCTGCTTCTTCTAGTAACAAGCATATCAAATCACCAGAAACAATCCCATATGAAGCTAAAGTCTTCTGATCTTCTGTGAGAGCATCTTTTCTGTTCAGTGTTATTGAAAACTCAGTGTCAGAACTGCAAAAAAGAAAAGAAAAAAGGAAGCATGGTTGGCTGCACATTGAGGTATAGTTCTAAATGCATACTGCATACCACAGTAATACTATGCTGTGGGTTTTAGCCCATTAATAATTAACTACATATCAAAGGAAGAGGGACATAAAAATATGGTACAAAATTGTTTCCCCCATGTTTCTCTCCCAGTATGTTTTACGTAGTGGTAGCTGCTTGGTAGGTATATCTTAATTTACAGTAATTGCTCATAAAACAGTTACGAAGGAAAGCAAACAAGTACCCTCCAAATAAAAAGGCATCACACCTGGCAAAACAAGCCTTAAATAAACTACTGGCTGAGATCATTTCAAAATAAAACAGCGTTGCAGACTCCACCACCTTGTCTTCCGATTAAGCAAAACATTCATTTCAACAGGTCAGCAGCTGCCCTGCAGCAAGTAATGGTGATAAGGTGCTTCAGCACAAGCACCCACCAAAACCAAACAACAAAACCGAAACAGGAATGCCGCTGGTTAGCACGGAAGCAGCTATAGCACACGCTGACTATGGGGAGACGAGCGGTGCCTCCAGACCCCTCTGTGACCCGCCGGCAGGCCGCGCCCGGCTGCAGGCCCACGGACCCTCGGGCCGACACCAGGCCCTGAGCCCCTGCTGCCGGCGGTTCTCACGGCGGTTTTGCCGCCTCTGCTCTTCGCTCACGAAATTCAAACCCAGAGATTCCCCGAGAAGCCTAAAAAAACTGTAGGACTAACACCCTGCGGCCATTTTCGCCACGGAACGGCCGCGCGGAATCCCCAGCCGGCTCTGGCCGAGCTGCCAGCCGCCATTTCACAGCTCGGCACCTCCCACGGTTTCGCTTTCCCGCCCCGCACCGAACAGCCGGGAAGCAAAACCGGCTAGGCCCCAGCGCGGCCGCCGGGCCGAGCCCCGCCGCCCCGTCCTTCCCCCGCCCGCCCCGCAGGGGGCGGCAGCGCCCACACAGGGTAGGGGGTGGCCGCCCCGCCCCGCCCCGCGATACAGCCCCACCACCTCGGGCCCCGCGCGGCCCCCGCCCCCGCCACCCCGCGATGGTTCGCCCCGCACGCTTACCTGTACCCCCAGGCGGGCAGCAGGGCCCGGCGCAGCTGCGCGCGCAGCTCCCCCAGCGTTGGCTCCGCCCCCTGCACCTCCAACGGCGCCGTTCGCTTCTGCACCCGCACCCGGAGCTTCATGGCGGCGGCGGCGGCGGCGGGGGGGGGATGGGGGGGGGGTCTCCGCGCCCGCCTCACGCCCCGAGCGGGCCCCGGCGGCGATGGTGGCGCTGGCGGCGGGAAGGCGGCGCAAGGGCTGCCGGGGCGTGTCGTTGTTTTGGTTGGCGAGGCGCCGCCTCAGCCCGCACGGCCCCGGCCCCGCCCCCGATCGGTGCCTCGGCGTGCCACGCCGTGGTCTGTGCGGCGGCCCCGCCCGGCCGCCATCGATGAGTGGGCGTTCGGGCTGGGACTGCGCATGCGTCCTGGATACGGGCGCTAGGGGAGGGCCTGGAGGAGGGTGCTGTCACCTGGAGGGTTCGGTTTGATACAGAAACGTGGTTATTTTTAAGGCAGGCTGCTGAATTGTCATCTCGGAGGTAATGGGTTAACACTTGCACTCAATCTCACCGAAAACACAAGAGTGTAACAAGCTTCATGTTACTGGCTTTAGTTCTGCTTCATCACAATCAAAAAAAGGTTCCTCTGCACCCCTTGGATCATGTTACAAAGTCTGTGTGACTTCATGTAGAAATGCAGTCTTTATAGAAGTGTAATGTCAATGGGGGGGAGATGTAAAAGGCACATTTTAATTTTCTACTTTGTTTAATGAATTACATTAAATTCCAGAGAGCAGTGAATTCAGAGGTAACTACAGAGCAATGCTTATTCTCAGATTGTTTTCCCTTCTAATGATACAATTTACTTAGTTCTCTACAAAAGGAATAAGGTGAGGTGCAGGAAAATTGGGGTACTTTCTAGGAATGTAACACTAGGTAAAGTGAAGTTGAAAGACCTAGCTTGTGCCACCAAATACAACTGCTTATTGTGGCACTATTCACATGGCTTAATCTTACATTCATAGGAACAGCCCTGTCTGTGTCCTTTCGGCACTTACAGGGCCAGTCAGAAAAAGGAAATTGAAACCTCACGAATTCTGTTCTGGGCTATGGGCGAAATCTCCTTTATGCCATCAGAACATGGTCATCCAACCCAGGTAAATGCGGTTGCTAAATTTCATTTCACTTTAGAGTTTGCTGTCAGATACGTCTGGCACTGAAGGGCACCCATCATCTGTTTTCCACGTCTATAAATTCCTCAGTGGAAAGGAGAGGCTTGTATTGATGAAGGTGATAAAAGGAAAGGCAAAGAGACTGCTGAAATGGAAGAATACCACTCGTTGAACAGTGGAAGAGCTGATGCTCATGGCAATCAGCTGGGTGTTACATACTGGGCCCTGAACTGCGAGCATTAAAACAAGTGATTTCCCGAGATGCTTTAGCGCCCTTTGCCGTTGCCCCAGTTGGAGAAGTGCTTCTGCTGTCATCATCAAATGGAGCCTCCTGGACAACTCCAGAAGGGTAGGCTGCTGCGGGGGGTGACAGTGGAGGTGGCAAAGGCAGGGAGAAAGAGGACAAAAAGGAGGAGAACACTTGAGGAGGGATCAAGAGCACCATGCCTGTCAGAAACTGCTCTCCTCTCTTGAAGAGGTTTGAATCCGAAGTGAGTCACGTTGCTGCCTCAACGTCATGACCATTTTCCACTGGCCATGGATGTCCTGCTCTGTTTCGGCCTGCAGTGTTGTCCCTGTCCCGGCCACCTCCTGTGTTCCCACTGGCTCCAGGGCAGCTTAGTCTGCGCCCTTCAGGAAGGGTGGAGGAGGCTTTCCTTGTATGAGAAATGCTCATGGCTACAGTTTGATGCTTCAGCAGAGGCAGCATTTCAGTAGCTTGCACAAGCTAAAGTAGTGTGAAATAAAATGGTTCCGTTTCTCAGGAGCTGGCTGCAGTATCATCATTCAGTAACGAGCTACACCATATACAAGTGAGCATTTTTGCTGGCATTCCGCTAATTTTTCCTTTGCTTTTCACAAGTTGTGCCACACTGTAAGGTTTAGACACGTTCTCCACACAGCAGTACTAAACAGGAAAACCTTCTAATAGACAAGTGCAATGAAAGGCTAAAACATTTTCCACAGTTTTCAAGTTTGTCTGTGCAAATTTCAAATGACTCAAAACCACCATTTTTTTTTTCCCTCACACAAGTTTTCTAAAAGGTCTGTTTTTGATTAGTAATTTTTTTTCTCCACTGTTTTCATTTTGTCTCAGTCTGCGGGCAGGACGTTTCCAATGGCTACATATGAAGTTGGCTGCAGGCTGAGAAGGGCACTGTGTCAAAAATAGTTCAGGAAACCTGTGTGCTTACAAGCTTAAAGAAATGGTTGTATACAGAAGAGTTTTGACTTTCAGCATAGTTCACCCTTATCAGAAATGGTGAACGTTTTTAAGTCTAATTCATTAAAATAATGTACGGTATGGTGACAAAGGAAATGTCTTGGTGACAAAACAAAGCTCTTTATCAGTAACTCAGAATGGTTGTTGAAGATGATGTGGTTTTCAACTCGAAGCACTTCACTGAGGGTTTTTTGCCCCTACATGGTCACTTTAAAACAAAGCAGTAGAACCTGTTCTGCCAAAGATGTAAAACCCTGTTGATAGCCCTAGTGGTTTCTCTTGAGAAATTTGGAACTTATTATAGCTGTAGTCCTGTTGACCTGCAGTCAACTTCCCATGGCAGAGGAGAACTATAAAAAGTAAAGGTCTCTCTGGTTCAGTTGCATACCTCATGGAATTATTATTTTTTCCGTGAAAGCCAAGTGTAGTAACAAAGCTCTGAGCCAGTGGAACTTTTCCATTATTTTTCTTTCTGTCTTTGCCACTACAAAGAGTGTATTTCATAATGCACATAAATAAATACGTATGTGTATATATTAACCTTTCTGATACTGATATTTTGAATGACTAGGGTCACGCTGAAAGATGTGAGAGATGGTGGAATGGGAAATGTGTGAAGGCTGGAGTATCATCAGGAGATCAGTGAAAGTCTGAAGTCCCATTTTAAGTGTGCCAGTGGGGGAGGAAGTTCAAATCAAAGCCAGTGGAAAGAACCTCCTAACTCCTTGCAGCTTGATGGTGGTCAACTTTACTCCTAAAAGGTATCTTAAAGCCCATTATGCTAGTGGTCTGTAGCTAATACATTTAGTGGAGCTCTGCTTTATACCATCTGAGGTTAGCTGTCTACAGATGGGTCACCTTAAGCAGTGGCTGAAGTCTGCTCATGTGGCTCTTCTCTGTTTGTGATGAAAATCTTGGTCATGTGGAGCAAAGGACCTTTCAGTGGGTTTTCTGGGGTTTGCCAGATTGCTTCAGACCTATTTAGCTACCACCACGTTTTCTTGGATTTATATATTTCTTTACAGTATTGATTTGCTAAGAGTTGTGTGCAGAGCAAAAGTCCTTGAAGTGGCACATCAAAGACAGAATTTGGTATCTTTGCATTAGCAGACCAAAATCACATTTCTCAGCATAGTAAAAAGAGGCTCCACCCATGGAGGAAGATTCTCAGAGGAAGATTTCCTATGTCTTGTGATGAACCAAAGAGGTCAGATTTTTCTTAGTGAGGTTACTGCATCCACGTTCTAGGAATCCATGGCGACTTCTTACAGGACTGCAATTTATACAAAACCAGGGTGGGGGCTGCACAGGTTGAGGGAGCGCCTCATCCTGCTATCAACTCCTTGAAAATAACTGCATGATTGCACAGGAGACTAGTGAGTGAGCCAAACAACTGGAAGAAAAGCAGAGAAGAAAGCTTAGAACAGACCCACGCAAATGATGGACCCAGGTCCATTCTTAGCTGTGAGAGCAGTGTGCAGTGCAGACCTAGAACAAGAACACTGATTTTTTTTTTGCTAAATGGACTTTGGCAAAAAATGAATCTAGTGGCCCTGCCTCAGGTGCTAGGATAGGGCAGTTACAGAGGTCAGCAACGTGAACTCAGTGGATCCAAACAGTGGAAAGTGTTTTTTTCCGTCAGCTCATCAGACAACTGCCTCCCAACATGGTTATCTATTGTTAACAGTTTCTTTGTAGGCATTGCAGCTATGTCATTTATTTTGCAGCCTGGCACAGATTAGTAATTCTCTGGCAACTCTGCTCCAAGGCTTTGAAAGCATTTATGAAGGGCATCAGTAGGCAAGCCGTGCTCAGGAAAAGCTGTGGTAACACAGTGTGTTTGCAAAGCCTCTGAAAGATTAGGGGGTCCCAGACCTTCTCACAAATATCACCTGTGGGGGCAGGGGTGGCCGTTGCTTCCTGTGGATTCTGACTGAAGATTTCTTTGAGCTAGATCGGCTGCTGCATCCTGAGTTGGGAAGTGGATAGCATTGCTTTCAACACTGAATGGAAGAAACCAGGAACAGGAACTTACTGGAGTTTTTCCGTGGGTATTTGCAATGGTTGTGGAGAGGTGAAGATCACCTGCTTTTATGTTACTTAGCAAACTCCTGTCTGTATCATTTGCTGACTTCTTTAAGCATTCCTGCCCATATGTCGCCTATCATCAACCATATAAATTTTGTATTCCTTTTCCCTCAGGGGAGATTTGCCATATGGAATACTAGTGTATAGGAAGGGTTAAATCTTGCAGCTATTGAGTCCTTTTTGATTTGACATTGTTGAGTGAGCTGCAGAAAGCCTACATGTTCTTGATCAAAGGAGAAACTGAAAAATCCAGTCCCAGTTCTGTGATAACAGCAGAGATATTTGTGAAACTAAAGTGCTCTTTCTGGACTTCAGGTTGGGTAGACACTATCTTTGCTATCATGTTTGAGAACTGTTTGTCTTGTGTTTGTTAACTATTGTGATTTCTTTTCTGAATTTTTGGAAGTGAGAGAAATTCTTCTGTGGGCTCCAAGGGGAGAGTTTCGTGCAGGACCAAGGAAAGACAGGGAGAAAATTCTTTTTCAGAGATACTCTGTTCTGTTTTGGAGGTTGGTCAGTTTAATATAGTGTGGTTTTATGGCTGTGTTAAAGCTGTACAAGAAAATGATAGCGACTATTTAATATTTTTTTTGCATCAGAAGCTTTCTTAGTTGTTAGGCAGATTTCAGCTGTAATCTTTATTGCAAGTTTTATTTAAAGTTTTTGCAGACTGTTCACAAAGGAGAAACCAAACGTGGTATCTACAGACTGGTAAGTAGAGTACTTCATTAGGGTGAGACAGGTACACAAACTGAAACAAAGGAGTTTTTCATCTTTTTCCTCTACTTAACTTACTTGAATACACTATCTCTGAGAAGACAAAAGAATTAAGAGAATGATTTACATGAAGGAATTGCGTGGTGCATGCTCAGTTACTGAAGATAAAAATCAGAGCAATTTGTCTGCCATCTATTGTCATCGACAATGCAATTGGCATCTCTGATTTAGACTATCAGGCAGCTGACAATTTCCATCGCTGTAGCTCTGTCTGTCTCGGTCATCTGACTAACCTTGTACAATCAGTCCTGCCATCTGACAGAGACTTGGGGCTTTGATGAAACCAAGAGTATCAGCCTTGGAGCGCAAAAGAAACCCAAGAATGTCAGCCTTGTTGGTTTGAGAAGGCAATATGAAATGATACCGTCTTTTACTGCCATGGCAGTTCAGTTGTTGTTTGTTCTTTCAGCTTCTCACCTGGCATACATTTAAGATCCAAACAAGACCATATTAACTAAAAAGCACAGTAGTGACTAAGATCTCTGTTTTCTGTTCCTCAATGGGAATGAAATTCAATTAGAGTGAGGTACCTCACCTGCATCAATGCTTGTAGAAGCCCTGCTAGATAATTATCTGGTAAATATCTATATACTTTAATGATAAAAAACCACGTGTTTCTGGGTTTATATTGATTTTTAATTGACCCTTAATAATCAGGATAGAAATTGGCATGTTTGCAGGAAAAGCTAGGACACTTTTTTGAAAAAATTTTAAGATTTGTGACTCCAACTGGCTGTTCTGCATAATAGAACATTGCTACCTTAAAGCAATGATTTATTTTGAATTGCTCAAAATGGAGGAAACCAGAAAGTCATAAGAACTAGATGGAACAACTAATTAAAAGGGGAATTTAAAAAATTTGTCACAATGCAGATTATGTTTTCAGAATGTTTTTTTCTCTGAAATCACTTTTTCTTGCATGGTGTCTTGGGGTATCTTTGTAAGGATTCCTCAGAGAACTGATATCAGGGCAATATTGATAATATATTTCGTCTATCGTATAGTTCAGAAATCCACCAAAGAGCAGTACTAGGTAGATCTTGGATTTGCAACTGTTTAGAGCCTGACCTGATAGTATTAATTCCTACACAGAAGTAAGACTACCAAAGGGTGGTGGGGTTTGGGGTTTTTTTGGTGGAGGGGAGGGTTTGTGGGTTTTTTTAAATGCATTTATATGTTTTCTTGCAGATTATGGAATAAATTGTCCAAGACAATATGGTACTTGGTAGAAATCCAGGAATGACCTTATAGGCTGGAATACCTGGGAAACTAGCAAAACCTTTTTGCTACTTATTAATTAGCATGGTTTTGTACATAGGCAGGTTCCACAATGACAACCAGACATGTTAGAAAAGGATGTGCCCCTCCCCTCAGTGGTAAAACCAGAATCAAGTTACCATAGGTCCCTAATAAACAATTTCCTGAAGCAGCACTGAGAAGACTAGAAGTTGTCTTGAGAAATAGTATTGTTATTTCTAGGAAATGGAGCAGCGGCTGTCACTGGTAGTGAAAATCAGGATGAATGCAAGAATTTTGAACAAAGTAGCCTTACTTTTGTAATAGGAAAGTGTAACAGAGATAAATAATTTGTCACAGCTTTTATGAAGCTGTGTTGTGTGGTTATGTTGCGCCATGCAGTGGCTCACCGTCTGGCTTTGCGCTCAAGGACACTGCTGCAGGCTCGTGCCAGGACCCCCTTCCCTGTTCCTGCGTGATCACCGTGTAGTTCTCAAGTTCGCTTTGAATTTACCCTCACATTCCCTTCTCGTGACCTGATTTAGTCAATCTCATGTATCAGTGTTTGGATTAATTCAGAGGTTTGTGTGTAACAGGGAGGCAAGTTTTGTCGGGAGGCCTGCTGTATTTTACTAGACCAGCTGATTTAGTTGAAAAACTTTTGGACTTGCAAATCCAGTATACCCTGGGGGATGTGTATACAAAAATGGTGTTCTATAGGAGGACAGCCCTGCTCCTCCTTGGCTGGGATTGCTCTGTCTTGTTCCCTCTGCAGGAGGTAGGACAGATGGCAAAATAAACCAGCCAAGACATGAGTGTGGGGAAAGCATGGAGTAGTGGAGCAGAACCATTCAGGCTCACCAACAGCTAATGCCTGCCAGAGCGCTATCCAAGTAATCAGAAATCTGTGTCTGCTCCCGCACTGACTGCTTCGTGCAGTAAAATCATTGGCTAAACCTCTCTTGACTATCCACCCTTGTCCCAGTTTCATCGAGGGAAGTGATGGGTACAGATTTTCTGCAGCTCATGGTATGCATCATTTATGATCATGTTTGCATCATAAATATTAACAGGTCTCTGTGACAAAGGTGAGAAGATGCTAAAGACGTGGTATTCTTTCCTGCTGTGTTGGCTGTCCTTGCATCCTGAGGCTAATCCTGGTCTTAAATTGAGGATTACTCAGAAGGGGCTGGACTACGGTATGTCTAACATTGCCAGAAGTTAATTTATGATAAATACTTTATGCACAGAATATAGTTCCTCGATAAAATTGCAATGTAGAAACAAGCTCCTTACATGCTGAAATTGAATAAATTCCTTTTGTCATCTCACACCAGGAACACCCGTTGTCTCTTCTCTCACTTATTTCCTTCCTTTTTGTGCACCCCAGGCGTGAATTTATCCTTGCATTGGTGATTGCATTCTCCTACAGTCCAACAATGTTTCTACTACATTCCTAATATCCATCTACTTTGTTAGAACCAGAATGAGATGGTCATGCAATTGCTTCTTTTTTTGAAGTGCCGAAAACCTGATTGACAGTGCAATATTTAATTGAAGATAACAGGACTTAATTGGGAAAAAAGCTTACAATTTGGAACAGCCATGTAGCTGCACACCTTTACTCTCATTCCTTCATTTGCCATGGGATAGCATCTGCGTGTGCCATTCTTTCAAAAAAATGTAGTAACTGTCTGCCATAATTTTGCCCCTTAACAGGATATCAGCAATTTCCACAATATGTTTTCCATACTCTTTCTAGTCGTGCTAACTTTCACTGTCTCTTGCCTAAGACTTACTCCATGGGTGTGGAGGGCACGCAGTATAATGTCAATTGTTTACAGAATTAGTACTAATAATAAAGGTTAACAAGGCACAAATTCAACAAAAGTTGGGTCATGCTAAGGATTAATTGTCATTTATGTACTGAACATGCTGACAGGTAAACAATGGACTTGTGAGATGAAAAGTAGAAGCTCAGGGTTTATGCCTTCGAGATGAAAGCAAGGATCAGGTCCACTTATTTCTCTGTATGAGCATTGTTCTAAAAGCTTTTGAGGAGTTTAGAAGTGCAGGGCAAACATCAGTCACCCAAAACAGAACTGATCTCCATATCTTTTTATGACACACCAGAGAAATTGCTCCCCAGGGATCTCCCATCCCCTTAGAAATGAGAATTCAGCCTGGTGTTTCTTAGTGTGAGCCCAGCAGTTTTTGTGACATTCAGCATGGCCTTCAAGTGCTGAACGAACAGACAAAGTTTGCACACCCCTGCACTACTCGTAAGAACAGACACTAACAGCGTGCCTCCCTAAGGTATTTCTCGTATTTGAAGAGCATGGTGCCTGTCACGTCTTTTCCCTTAATATGGGATTTGAAGGCTGACTCAGTAGATCCTGCCTGCACGCTCTCTGCCTGCTGCAAAAACCTTGAGAGAAATTCCACCTGGGATCACTGGCTGCCTTCACTGACAGTCGTAATAGAGCTTTAAGTTATTTCAGTCAGAGCCCATAATTTGCTTTGGAGGCAGGAATAGCCAGGGAATCATAATTCACCTCTCCTTCATAAAAGATGCATTTTATAAAAAGGTATTCCAGTGTTCAGTTATCATTGATTTCAATTGTTTGCTTTTTTATTATACTGAAGTCTGGGGGAGAAAAATATAGATATTTTTGTTCAGCAACTGAGAGGCCAAAAGGTAAAGAAACTCATACTAAAAATATCTGAAAGCAGGACATCATTCAGTATTGAAGTTTTAGCAGTGTCTTCATCAAAGATGAGCAAAAAGAAGGAAGACGGAAAGAATTTGGGACCTAAAGATGTTCTGTTTTTTGATGACAGAGTCTGCGTGTATTGTCAATGCACAAGTAGCATTGAAGCATTCAAGTAAGTAGGGATTCCTTAAAGCAAGGAGAGAAGGTAGGGAAATAAGTCAGAGATCTGCTGCGTGTTGTAACGGATAAGGTGCAGTGGCACAATGTATGTACTCTGAAAGAAACGGGAAGAAAACTTTGAAAAGGATTGTCTTTAAACCTCAGACAACTTCCTGTACACAAGCAACAATCCAGTTCTGCATTTGACATACCAGCACTGCAGATTCATATATCACACTTTTTCCGTAAGTAAACACTACATACAGAAGTCATTTTGTCACTTCTTAACTGGCTTTTTTATTCAACAGGTGTGAGACAATCTGAAGTAAAGGTGAAGACCAAGTGCTTCCCAAGTGTTCCACATTGTCAGTGAAGTGAAGGAAGCATAACAGTTTCAGAAACCCGACAAGAGTTCTAGAATATAAAATACAGCTCAGGGATGAGATGATCTTGGTTAAATTATTTGTGTGTGAGGCTAACAGAAGTTATAACTGGGTCTATAAGTAGTTGGAAGGAGGCCTAGGTAAGGGTTTAAGAATCAGAGGTTTTTATGAACTGTGTTAAAAGTGATTAAATTATTTGGCAGTATATCTGCACCTTTGGGTGCCTGACTCCAATCTGCAAGGCATGTGCTTTCCTCTGTCCCCTTGTAGGCAGGAGGATTGGGATGGAGCTCCTGAAGCAAGCCGTATTGAAAGAGACCTTCCCGAGCTGGAGTGGGCAGGAGAGTTTCTCCATTGTTAAGGTCAACTATGTCATTTCAAGGTAAGTAAAGGAAACACATCAAAGTTTTAGGATGAAACATCTTATTGTATTGTTACTGCATAGGAGTAATTATGCAGCCAGGGGGTTTTTTGTTCATTATAAAATTTTAATGGTTCGTCTACCTCTTCTCCCACTCCCCAAACACTGATTTGTTTTATAAGTACTTCCTTCTACCACACTCGGAGATGAGTGTTAGAAAGCTTCTGAAGGAGCACCTTAGCTGTTTTTTCAGTCGGTTTGTCTCGGAGTTTGGGGCAAGGCAGGTGTAAGCATGACTTTGACACAGCAGGGGAAATGGGTGGGAAAGGGGGAAGAATCAGTGTTGTTAATGGTCAGCTACTATGAAGGACCTGTAGCAGTGAAAGTAATTTGTGTTTGATGAGAAAAAGCTGACAAATGGATGAGATGAAAATGTGTGCAGGGGGGATGGTGTATCTGGGCTGATGTGGCAGGAAGATGACTTTTACAGAATCTTTTTAGGTGGATTTACAGTCGGAAGTCAGCATTTTGATTGGATAGGGCTTGATACCTATTTCCTGCGGAGGAAAATCTTTGTACCAGGAGCAGCCAGTAGAAAAACAGATTTATTCTTTCCCACAATTTCCTCCAAATAAGGAGACTAATAGAAAAGGTTTTTCTACAGCCTTCAATACCATCTTCCAGTTAAAGCTTTTCCAATAGGCTATAAATAGAAAAACGAAACATGTGGTCTTTTAATATTACTATCAAGCCAAGCTCTGCTGCTCAGTGGCATTTTACCTCCTTTTCCTTACAAATTACCAGAGCAAGAAATACTAATCTGGGAGACTTCACGTACTTTCTGCTGGATAGAGCCTGCATCTTTTATCTATACCTAGTATTTTCCTAATAGCCTGCTTTCTGGCAGGCTTCATTGTATTATACCATCCTTGAAACCGTAATCCCCGCACATCTGAGAGAGCAGTATTTGGACAGTCTGGAGAGGACGAGATGATGGGGGTGGAGGTGCATGTGTCTCACTGCGTGTCTTCCACTGTCTGCTGGGTGGCAATTATAGATAATATCGAGCTAGATTCTTCCTGGAGGTACACAGTGAAAACATCATGGGGAACAGACATAAGTTACATCAAGAAAAGTTCCGATTAGAAGTCAGGAAAAAATGCTAGGGAGCACCAGAACAAGGGCCCAAAGAGGCTGCAAAACATCCATCCTTGAAGGTGTTCAAGACTTAAATGGGCAGGGCCCCTGAGTTGGCCCAGCTTTGAGTAGGGGGTTCAACCAGAAAATCTCCTGAGGTCCCATTCCAACCTGAATTATTATATAATCTTCAAAACCCTAATTCGTCCTCCCAACAATAGTTCTTGAAATTGGCCATCTTCCCAGTGGATAATCTGATTTTAGCTCACTGGCTAAAGACAGCCTTACTGCTGTCCAAGATGTTACTGGAAAATTATGGTCATTTTAACTAAAAGTAGCTGGTGCCTTCTGTCCGGGGAGGGGGGGAAGTAGACTAAAGACAGTTGTTTCAGAGATCTCTGCCAGATATTGGGAAACAATGAGGAATGTGTACTGCGTGATAAGATTACAGCTGATATCTTTACAATGTTCAGCTCAATTCAACACACCCATTTGCAAGACAATATCCTTGAGTATCAGAAACCTTTGTTTTGGCAGGGAAATCTTCAAGTAAGATTTTGTTTAGAAAAATGGATCCTCTCTAGAGCCCTTTGCGGAGGCAAAGGAGAGGATACAGAATGGGAAAGAGAAACTTTGATGTTCTTCAGCAAATGCTAGCATTCAGACAACCTGGATTTATTTATAGATGTAGCATCTGGGTTTAACACAGAGATTTATTTTTCCCCAGTAAGCATATTTCACTTAAAGGAGTTTGTTTTTCTCCCATGGGGAGATTTTTGATTTGGACAGGCATCCTTTATTCCATGGGCAGATATCAAGGATTCTTTTTCCAAGGATGCTACTAAGTGTAATGGTACAGGTGTCTGTCTTTCCTAAAATATTCAGGGGTCAGTCATTTCTGAGAAATTCTTTTACCAAAGCACAGACTTTGCCTTTTATAGCACAAGGGTTTTCAGTGATCGGAAGTCCTTTTTACTCTTTTGACATGCAGTCTAATACCCCCCTTTCTGTATTCTTTAGGCTCAGAATTAATGCTGTAGATTTCCCAGAAACCTCTGCTTCCTTTATTCCCGACACTGGCATTAGTCTGTCAGTGGCACATGCTTCTGCTGTGGTCAGTGCAAACTGGAGAATGAACACATGGCTGCTGTAAGTATTGTACAGCGCGATGGCAGGTGTGGGGCAGTTCTGGGAGAAGGACTGCAAATGAAATTCAGAAATCTAGTTGGTAATTATTATTTTTCAGATCAGATATGCTCTATCATTTAACAACAATCTTAAGAAGGTAACATCCCCTGCCAAGTAATGGATTTTTTTTTTTCTTTTTTTTTTAATTATTCTACCCCACAGGTTGTGTCTTTGGGAAATATCAGGTCAGACATCTATTAGCATGCTCAATTTGTCCAGACTGTATGTTATATGAAATTACATGAATATTCAGGACCACAGAGTTTGCAGTGGCCATATTTGTCACTTTCTTTGTACTGTATAACTGGAAGGTTGACTCTATAGCTAATTATCTATTTGCTGGTACAATGTATATTGTCTTCCAAAGTGCTTCTGTTAAAGGAAGGGTGCTGTCACAATGCCAAGCATTCAGAACTTTGGAAACTCCAGCATGTGTGTTGCTATGGAAAACTGACTTAGCTTCATAAGCCTGTGCAGTATGAGATTGTCTTTAATGACGTGATTGCATACTGATTTTTCCACTTTTTTATCTCAGCATTTTTGCTATAAAATTTCAATATAATATTCTAGATTTTCTTGTGGGCTGGTGGAGGGCTAAAACTTCTGGGATATCAGAAAAGTTTGCAAGGTGCTAATCTCTACAATTTGGGTTAATGGAGTAACTGGTAACAGCAGTAGGCGTTGCTCTATTTGTGAGCCAGATAGTACAGCAAGATAGATCACCAGGCTGCAAGTTTCACAGCACCTCGCCACTTCAAAGGAGCACAGACATGCGGTTCTGTATTCAGTCTCAGTACTAGGAAACTGCTGGCACTGTGCTCCCAACCTGTCTGTTGTTCCTTCTGTCGTACCAGTATTGTGAGGAAAGGGACACTGTGTTCAGCAGGCCAAGTAGCTACCTCTCCCTCATGCTGAAGGATAAGGACCAGGGCATAATCTGGACAGACCCCAGATGTATAAAACTCCAGAGACTTCACAGATGACAAGGGAGGCAGGGAACTGGTATGCAGGATTTGGTGGAGCAGATCATGGTGGAAGTGGTCAAAGCCAGCTGTGGTGGATTTTAGGGGGTGAAGGGGTTTTCTTGTCTTTTTGAGGGGCAGAAGGAACAATCTCTGTGATGTTTTGTGAAAGGCTGTAGGTTTAGACAGATCCACAATACGCCCTACTCTTCATCCTCTCCGTTCCCTAGTCCTGTTGCTTTCAGCATAGCAGACTAAGAGGGGCAGCTGAAAATGAGCTTTCCAAGGGAAACCATTGACAACCCACCCCTCCTGGACTGTTTCCAGGATCAGTAAGATGGGTCTTATCACAGCTTCTCAGTTGTGGTAGTGTTACCCCTGCATTTCCAGCTCTCACTGTAGCCCTCCTCACCGCTGTGTCCCAGAGCACTCTGCCAGTCACAAAATCTCCTGGCAGGCCCTTTGCTCCTGGAGGCCTGGAGCTGAGACCCCCTGCATTAGTGAATCAGAATTCCTTCTGAAGAAGAGCAGATATAAGGATGCAGTAACAGAGGACCTAAGTAGCTGGGCTTCTTCCTATCTCCCAAGCAGCCCAAAAAAGGGAAGAGGAGAGCTGAGATCCTTTTGCGATGGTCCCTGTCACTAAAGTATGGGTAAACCTAGCTTGGAAGGATCTCTGGGAGTCATTTTGTTCAGCCTCCTGCTCAAAACAGAGCAGTCACCAGACTAGGTCAGGTCAGCTGTCTAGTGGTGGTGTTTAACCAAGGATGGTGATGCCACAACCTTGCCAAGTAACCTGTCCCAGTGCTGCACAACCCTCCTTGGGAAAATGTTTCTCCTAAAGGCTTGTGGGATGGGGGTTTGGTTAGGGACTGGAAAATGAGGGTCTGAAGTGTGGTGCTTCCTCCAGATAGCCTTAATGCATGTATACGGACTGAAAGGTGGGGTTGAAAATGGTAGTGGTGGTAGGAGGGACTTTGTGACTGCCAATACTACTCATTGGTTTGGTCAGGGAAAGTCTATGGTTTGGGGCTGGGTTAAAATGAATCTTTTGAGATTACAGACTCGTTCCCCATGATTTTTGCTTAGCCTGAAAAATAAAGAGGAAAGCTGAGAGTCTCTTGTTTTGAGCTTTGTATTGGGCTGGGCTCTTTCTCTGTAGTATGGTGCAGCCACTGTAGTAATGCCTGGGAAAAGGCAACCTGAGTAATCAGGATGAAGGGGTGATGCTCTTGGTGCCAGTTCTGTTATGATAAATTATGTTTTTGTAAGGCTATTCTAACATCCATTCAGCTCTCTATATCCTGCTTGGTTGGTCTACAGCTTCTACAACTCCTAACAGCAGTCCTAATACCTAAATTTGCTGGAATGTGGGTATAAGGATATTTTTGCTGGGGTGTTAGAAGGGATTTTTACAGAAAGAAGACAGAATGAACGGGTTTGAGGCAGGACAAATAATGGAGGAATCTATACATTTTAAAGGGTTATTGAAAATTGTTACAGGAAAGAGGAAAGTGGAAAAACTGCAAAGTTGAGAACCACTGGGTTATATATTTATTAGCTAACTTCTGCTACTACAGTCCCAGAGGCTGTAAGGGTGATTTGTCATGAAGGACTGGAATATCTGCTGTTGCAAACTTGTCACATCCTGCACAACACTGGAAAATTCATGTCCTGGAAACTCGTGCATATAATCTGTTTATGAATAGCATGCATGTCCCTAATCTACTTTAATCCCTAGAAACCCCATTCTTCATTCTAGATGGCAGAAGCAAAAAGTCCTTTGAAACTTGATTTACAGGTAGTTTCTTAAACTGTTCCGTTAAAGCACACATTTCCTGGACTGATTTTTTTTTTTTTTCTCTGAACAGCAAAGACCAAGGAGGAATTACTGTGTCCATCTCAGGAATGTTTATTTCGGTTATCTTCAAAGTGTCAAGGGATAGCACAGGGCACTTGTCCGTGTTGCTACACAATTGCCAGCTGAGCATTAATAGCGTAAAAGTCAAGTTAAATGGAGGATCTAGGTACGTACAGTAGATTTTCCAATTAGTCTGTGGGAAGTAGTAGGGTTTGTAGCACAAGGGCTACTTTTCAAATTTTGACTGCTAGGGATCCAGGTACAGGATACCACTAACTATTGAAGGCTACGAAAACAGATTTTTAAAGGTCTGTTTTCAAAACCAGGCTCCTTTGCTTTGTGTGTGAAGTGCGGTTAATCTACACTTCTTCGTGCATGTGCGAACAAATAAGCTGACTAAACATAGTGAATATCAAAAAAATGCCATTTGGCCATATTAAAGAATACAATATTGCAAATGGAGGTTTGTAGATATGAAGGTGGTCTGGACTGATTATGCCTTTTGACAAGCTGACCTACAATTTCAGAATAAAAGTTTCAAAAGAGAATATGGAACAGTGCTTGTAGTTCTCCTCATTTTGATTTTCTAGAAATTTTTTTTTGCGTTACTCAAAGACAAAAAGTGGCTAATTGAGTATTGTTTCTCAACATGTTAACATGAACATTCACTGCTTTGCAGATTGCCTTCTAAATAGCTCTTATGAGATTGAGAACCCCTAGTATTTGTCTGAGACATTAATAAAAAGAGTCAACTGCACAGTCTACAAATATTGCTGTAATCGCATCTCTTTAATATAAATGACACTGACATCCCAGTCTGCCAGATTTTCTATTTCAAAGATTTCAATCAATGATAGAAAGTCATTGTGTTTATTTCCTTTCCTCAGCTGGATCTACAACTTTCTATCTGGTTATCTTGAGAAGCCCATTCACACCAAATTGGATAAAAATGTGAGTTTGCGAAGATGGTTTCAGCTAGCGAAGGGAGGAGTTAAAATACAGCCCTTGTATTACTGACTTGTCTCTCTTTTCATAAAGCTATGCCTAAATATCAAATACAAAATCCAAATGGTGGATGCACAGCTAAGAAAGCATAAGGGTGAGTTGCTGATAACAGCTTTTCATTAAGTAATTTCCATAGCGCTCGAACTGTAGCCTTTTTTGTTAGATGCCAAAGCATTCCTGTGTTCATGGTACTGAAAAAGTGAAGGAAGAAAAATAATACAGCCATTGTTCTGTACCTTAACTTATTCCAGAGTCCATCCTAGAAATCTCTTGCATGCACCTTATGTACAATATTCAGATTTCTTCTGTGTCCATAGCAGGTCTTCTGTAATCTTTCAGTCTGTTCCTGTGTCACTCTTGCAGAACGATGAAGACAATAGATATCTGTGTCCAAAAAGCATATATATGTAAGAATTTCAGTTCTGTAATAAATCCCACAGCTTTTCTTTTTTTTGTTGTTGTTTTTGTTTTTTCCCAAGACTAAGAATATTTGTCATTTTTGCCAGTTGAAGTTCATTCGGTTCACCTAAATCATACAATTCAGGTCAGAGAGTTTATTCCCGCTCTTCACTTTGCATTGTGGATATTTCTATTATCTGCTCTGATATTTTATTTTTCCTAAAATGGTCTATACCTGCCATGTGCCAAGCAGTAGCAAATATTACTGAAAATCATGGTAATCAAGAACATTTTCTTATGCAGCACATACCTAAATACTTCAGGCTCAAGGGCACTCCAAGCTGTGCTGTCATATTAAGGAGTTCATAATCTCTGTGTGAATTTGCCATTTCTCTTTAAAGGCATATGATTTTTATACACTATGAGCAGACCTTACAGTCCAATCAAAAATAACAATCAGACTGAATTTGCATGTGAGCGCCTTTCAGAAAAAGTCTTCAATCATATCATCTGATAAAGCGTCCTCTACTGTTTTGAGCAAACATCCCTTGTCTTCAACACTGATATATGTAAAAATGTGCTAATGTCATCTTCCAAAGTATTTAGTAGTATTTACCAGTATTTCACTAATCATACAGGAGAGTTTAGTTCTCTTGTGCAAACATATAACAAAAAAGGGGACTGTGCCCTAGATACTCCTTCTTTTCACTGAATGGAAGAGATTTCTGAGGAGTGTATTCAGTTGTGAGCAACAGGATAACAAGGCCTAAACCAGGAGGAATCGGTGACTTTTCCAGAGGGGAATACTCTCACTTTTTCCCTTATAACAGTTTTTTAAATTTTCTTTCTCCTTCTCCCACCATTCTTCTTTTTCAGATTCATAATTTCTATAACGCCTTTGCTTTTAACTAAACAATAACTGTTTGTGATGTGTTTTTATAATAACAGCTGTTTTGTTTTTGTCCATCTAGTCTTAAGCCAGATTGATGCCTTTGCACAAATAGACTATTCCCTAGTTAGTTCTCCAGCAGTCTTTAAATCACACATTAACTTGGATTTGAAGGTAATTTGTCTTTAATATCGGTGTGCTTTCTAAGACTTTTCTGATTCTGTTTTGTATTGATTCATTTTCTTTCACTACCATCTTACACAGCCTCTCCAATATTTAGTGAGAAAAGCAATAAGATGTTTCAACATTTTGGTCAAGACCTATTTTGGAAACCAGATACAACTGTTTATTTAATAAATTAAATGCATTTGTTAATTAACCAAAGCTATCTTTTAGAATTAAATTATTTCAGAGTTGAAACCCTTCAGAAGTGCTTTGTAAACAGCTGGAAAGTATTCTTCAGATACACAGCTCTTCCACTGCTGCTTGCTCTTCACTCACTGCCAGTGATACATAATCCATGATGGCTACTAATGTGACTGCAATCCAAAGCTTTTGTTCTGAGATGACTCAGCATTTTATACATGTACAGGTCACATCCGAAAAAAAGACTTCTCACAGACAGTCCTTGAGCAGCGCACAGCAGCTCCTTTCTTACCTGTTTTTCATCTTTGTTGGCAAGAGGTATCTCAGCAACGTCCAGCTTTTCCAGCCGATTCAACAGTCCTTGTATTTCAGAGCATCCCCATGAATCTCAGAACTGACTTCTAGTTAAGAAAGATGTTGAAACTCTCTGTCTTGGTTATTTTGTTCAAGCAACTTTTACCACCCACAAAAAACCACACTGCAAGCAGGATATGGAGAACTTAAAAGTACTAAGCAATTATTTATCAGCTACTATAGCTAACTAGAACTTAAAGGCTAAGCTTTAACATACTGACACCACAATGGAATACCAGATGGGTCTTTGTAAGTCAGATATTCTGTAAGTCAGATATTTGTAAGTCAGATATTATGTAAGTCAGGTTCTCCTTCCCCTCTACACTGCCCTGGTGAGGCCTCATCTGGAGTACTCTGTCCAGTTCTGGGCTCCCCAGTTGAAGAAAGATGAGGAGCTACTGGAAAGAGTCCAGCGGAGGGCTACAAGGTTGGTGAGGGGACTGGAACATCTCTCCTATGAGGAGAGGCTGGGGGAGCTGGGCTTGTTCAGCCTGAAGAAGAGAAGGCTGCGAGGGGACCTAATAAATGCTTATAAATATCTGAAGGGTGGGTGTCAGGAGGATGGGGCCAAGCTCTTTTCAGTGGTGCCCAGCGACAGGACAAGGGGCAATGGGCACAAACTGAAGCACAGGAAGTTCCACCTGAACATGAGGAAGAATTTCTTCCCTCTGAGGGTGACGGAGCACTGGAACAGGCTGCCCAGGGAGGTTGTGGAGTCTCCTTCTCTGGAGATATTCAAGACCCACCTGGACAAGGTCCTCTACAGCCTATTATAGGTGACCCTGCTTCGGCAGGAGGGTTGGACTAGATGACCCACAGAGGTCCCTTCCAACCCCTACCATTCTGTGATTCTGTGATTCTGTGATTCTGTGATATCAATTAGTTAAGGAGGTTACTGGTCTTCAGTGCCCTTTGGAACAGTCTGATTCTTGATGATTATGAGTTGCCATCTTCCATCTCTCAACTTTTTTCTTAGGGTTTTATTCCTTTCCTTGTCAGTATTTTTCATGTTGAATTTTTCAGCTACTAACCATTACAGTGCCAGTAATTACACTACTTACTGTCCTTATTTTTCTTGTCTTACATGGCCTGAGCTCTCATACCTTCTCACATTTTAAGAATTGTTTTCTTAGTATAACTGAACGAAGGTCCCACACATGTGCAGCACTCAAACTACATCTTGGAGGACTGGTAGCTGGACTAGGGCTAAGAGTTAGGTGGTATAAAAGGCTCCTTTGTGCCCCTGTCCCAAGCAACTTCCAGTGCTTTTGAGGTGTGCCTGAAGATTTTCTTGAAGTGTCACCCTTAGAATTAAATTAACAAATGTGTCTTTGCCACAGGAGAAAGAAAACTGTGGTCGGGAAGATTTTTTTTTGTGTGTCTCATAGCTGCAGTTCCGAATACTCACTTGCCCAAATTCAGACTTTGAAAGTATGGAGGCCAGATTTTCTCTGTGATTCCTGTATTTCTCCAAAAGAGCCTGAATTTGCTGATTTTCAGGGCATATCACAAACTTATTTGCTTAATTCAGGGTTTCTTGAATGTCAAGCTTTTCTTCAGATTAGGAAGAACTCTTTCTGTTCAACCACTGCTAATGCATTCTGACAGATACAAAAGTTTAACTAAAAATTCTTGGTAACCACTCTTGGCAGGGCACAGTCTATCCAGTAGGAAATCACACAGATCCTCCCTTTGTGCCAGCTCCGTTTACTCTCCCAAACCAGGGTGATTCCATGCTATACCTGGGAGTCTCCAATTATGTTCTTAGGTCTGCTTCACTGGCTTACTACAGAGCAGGGGCCTTTAACATCACCATCTCCAAAGAGGTGAGTATTATTTGCATGTAATAGAATTACAAATAGCAGCAGTATGGATAGTCAGCAGACTAACACATTATGATTGCCATTTCACACAGATTCAGACTTGTAGGAGGGATTCATGACATCCATTCTGTATGTCATCATTTAAAATAGTCAAAATCTCCCTCAGACCTAAGTCTGAACTTCTTGGCAGCTCTAGGCAAAGAATGACAGATATGAACATCACAGAGCTGAAGTGCAAGGAGTGGCAGAAAGAACCAAAAAAACCTTTTATCTGCATGGATTCCACATACGAAGGAAAAGCGCAAGACAGGAAAAAGTGTGTTGAAGCCACAGTCTGCTGCATAGAGGCCCACAACAAATGTACTGGCTGTGTTAAGAGCCAGAGTAAACCCTCAGACTTAACAGAGCAGCAGAATGAGGCAAAAAGCAGGTGCAAGGAAACACAGCTTTCAGCTGTGGATGAAGAACATACAAGACTTCTCTCAGAAATGCTATTTCCACACTGGCATTAGTAGTCAGAGTTTCCAAGAAGTTTTGCTAACTGAAACAGTGCTAAGTCTTCATAAATATTGATGACACAAATGGCACTGACAAACATCATCACAGTGGTCAGCAGCAAAAGGGCAAATGAGATTTCTGAGTCCTGCCTCTGACGGATTCAGCGTATTTCCTCTTAAGAAAGTCCCGAAGGCAGGAATTAAGTAGCATGCCACATCTGTTCTTTCAAAGAACAATGCTTGTTCACTGGTACGTGCTTCTGAAATATGTCCATGAGAAATCTGTCTCTCTTCTGTCCCACAGAGCACTGTGGCTTCCCTAGGAATTATTCTGGGGCAAGGAAATACTAAATCAAAGCATGGATTATCTAAAACTAAAGTAAAAAGGATATGTTTTTTCCCCAGGATAATCTCATTTTCAAGCTGATATAATGATCTAATTTATTTCATTTGTTTACAGCTTGCTACTACTTTCAACCTAAATACTGCCTTATTCAAAGATTTTGTTCCTGAGGTGGGTACTTTTACTTGTACAGACCTTTTAAGAAAGAACAGTAGCTGATGTTTCTTATGGATATTTTCTGTGTACTGTCTCATTTGCAGAAGTTTGGAGGAGACAAGGAAACTGATCTGGTTTATGATTAGTGCAAGATTCAGACATACATGTCTATACCCCATCATAACTCTATGTTGTCCCTAACTATATCACACTACTCTTTAGTCATTCTCTGCCCCTCTAAGTGCTGGATTTGCTCTCGGTCTCTGGAACACTTATAGAGACCAAGTGGTAGACATCTGTGACATTAGTCTCCTTTTATTCCCATTCAAGGTAATGGTATATCTGCTGTTGGTAACCTGACTTCTCCAGCAAAGATACCCAATTTATGACTATATAGAGATTATATACAATGAGAAGTAATAGTCATGAGTAGCTAAGTTTATAAATGTGGTGCAAAAAATTAAGATACTATGAGATGCTTTTAAAACCCCTAATATGGCAACATCTACTACAAAATTACAAAATTTGGAATCTGTGGCATTGCAAACCAAAGTTTTGTCCTCTAGGAGTTTCTCTATTTTTCAAAAGATTGGCTTTTTTGGAAGGCTGCCTATTTTCCAAATTCTTCATATTGTCAGGGTCATTAATTTCTTTTTTACTGGAATCACCCATTTCCCTCGTTTAATTAACATGAAGTTCTCTTCCCCTCCTCTTGAAATACATTTTTCAGGCACAATCTCTAAATTATTTCTCTGTAAGTGTTTAATATTGGTGGGTCTAAAACTTCATCATTTGTTTTACAGTCTCTGAAACTCAGAGTATATGCACTGCTAAGTTCGTCATTTCAGTTGGTGTAATTAAAATGAAATATTTTTAATATGGGTTAATTAACAAGAGGATTGGTATATAGCACCTGATTATGATGCAGCCACAGAAACTGTAGCTGAAGAAGAGCTTAACTCTGCATTCAGCGCTTTTTTTCCTCTGAAATTCCAGTTTGCTCCGAGTGACGTAACAGCGTGCCCAGTGCTGCTGAAGCTGATGGCGACATCTCCACCTGCGGTCAGCTTCAATGCAGACAGATGCATCCTACAGACCACTGGCTGTGTAGAAGTGTTCGCTGTTCTGCCAAATTCAACCACCCAGCACATCTTTACAGGGAATCTAGTAAGTAACGTGAGCTAGGAGATAACATTCAGTGCTGGGACTGAATCACACAGTAATCTTCCAGATCCTTTGAAAATCATAGAGATCAGCATAAAATAGCATATACTGGTCTGCCACAAATATACATACTGTTCTGTTACATTTCACAGGGAGAAAACATGCTACACGTATTGCTGAATTTAATAGGCAGGTGCAGAGAGCTACTTTTGAAAGTCCTTTTTTCCATGTGGGAGGTTGAATGATTATTCAAGAATAAATTGTAATATATAAAAATGTGATTAGCTGATGCCCAGTCTTCCTAACTTGTTTGTTATAAAATAGTTCAGCGTGTCCTCAGACATCTTTTCATTGGGTTGAAAGTGAACCAGTTACGTCAGCCATGCAAGGACTTAAATGGTCCTAAGGATAAGGAGGCAATCAGGGCAGTACTGTCACTTTGCTCACACAATCTCAGTTGCTGGCAGAAAATGGCAAATTCACAAATGATTTCACTATCTACATGTATTGACCAAATAAAAAGTTTAGACATTGTGTTTCCAATCACAAAAGCAATTGCATTTGTGCCTGTATCTAAGACAGTATCTATCTGTGTATACAGTCACAGAAGACTATTTTGTTTTTTTCCCTGCAGACAGCCAGTGCCAGAGCCAATTTGACAATAACCAAACAGAAGTTGATTATCTCATTACTTCTGAAGAGGTAACCAAGGAAAATTCAGAAAGCAACATTAATGATCCAAACATTAGGACACAGCAGGAGTTCATTGTGTCAGCCTGACAGTGCTTGTTTCACCATGAGAAAAAGAAAATTAGTTACCTTCTTTCTCACAGGGGCTCTAAGATACTTTCGACTGGTTTGTCTAAATCTTGCAGATGAAATATAATAATACTGTGGAACAACCATGTCTCTTCTCCAACGTGATACTACCCCTTTCTGTAGGTTAAATACCATTCCAGATGACAATGTTCAATTCATTGCTTATCTTAAAGGCATCTGTTTCAGTCTGTGCTGACGTTGGAGAAGAAAGTTCAGTAGTTTATTTGAAAGCCTCTAAATGTTGCTGCCATGCCACATATGAGCGTCACAAACAGAACTGCCAGAGCGCACACGCTGCACTGGACCACTGTAACTAGCTGTCTGTATGCCTTCACATGAGGAGAAGGGAAAAAGGAGACTACGTAGCACGTACTGCAACAGCAGACACCATGCCATTAAACCAATGAGACTAGAAAGGTGTCTGCAGTTTGAAGCAAAGCTCAGAGCTTTTTAGATTTTGCTTAGGTCTTGCTGGTTTTGTGATTACCTACAGTTATAGGTGTTCTCAGCTGCCTTACAACAAATTTTATTCACACTTTAAGCTGGGCTGGGTTTACAGCCCCTTTCTCCCAAAATGCACCAGGTAGAAGCACAGACTTTCAGGGCACATCGTTGTTTCTTCTTGTTAGCTCTATACCTCAAGTTGGGGCAGAATTCCAGAATATACAACAATTTTTTAACCTATTACATTTTCATTAAAGAAAACTGTGAGCAGCCTTTTCTTAGTTTTGGTCACTGGACCTTTTTAACAGGAAAAGAGGACTTAGAGTGATCAGAGTCTGTCAGTATAAGTTTAAGAAGTAATGGTGCTACTCACTTAGAGCTTTTGACACAAGAATGTGTTCTGTTCTTCAAAATGTTTTTCCCCAGGATTATATTTACTGTAATCTAAGGATGCATTACAGGCATCAGTGGAAAAAAGTTAGCAAATCATAATGGTTAGGAATGGATAGGAGTTTATTCAAATCACAATGAATATTTGAGGAATGTGTAGTTCAGCCATTGCAGGAAATGGCAATTCCAGAAAAATTTTATTTCCCAAGTCTTACAGTCACAGTCCAGGACTACACATGACCATAGCAGGAAATTAGTATCAGAAAGAACCCAGTGATTCTAGAACTCATTTGTAGTTGTGCCAGTTTTGATTAAAAGCTGTTGGGAATCAAAGAGTCTTTGGCAATGAATCTGCATGAAATCAGTATGAAATTCCACAAATAAATCTTAAAGCAGTGTGCATGTGCCTTCATCCTTTGCAGTGAATCCTCCTCTTTTACTTCTTTTCCTCAGGCTCCAGTTCTCCCTGCTGCACTCTACTCTTGGCTTCTCTGAGGTGAGTTGGTGGTTTCAGTGCCTAGAAAAAGTAGCTGAGCCCTTCAGAGATAAAAGAAATTCGGCTGAACTTTTTGCTGAGCAATTCTTGGTCTGTCTTGGGGATATCATCTGCCACTGCTCTTTCTATTCTGAAATACTATATTCTCTGCTTTTCTTTCCACCAAGACGAAATACCTCTTGGAGTGGGTTTTGGGATTTTTTTTCTCATCAGAGGCTGCAAATGTTATGGAGTTATTACCATGTAACATTAACTGAAACAAAGAGAAATGTCTGCCCGGGTCTGCATGACCTAGCAATCCGTCATAGTTGATTCTGCTCACTTCTGTATCGGGCAGCACAAAGGCAGGCATGGGGCGAGCACCTCTTCTAGCTGTTTCTGACAGCCGGCCTGAATTCACAGCTGGATTGAGCAGGCATAGCAGCTGGAGTAAATACAAAGACAGGCTTAAACTCAGTTTCAGGAATTAATCTTGAATCACTTCAATTAAATATAAAAAGGGCAGTCAAAAATTGGGAATACAAGAAACACCACGCCACTGCTCGGATCATTCAGTGTAGGCTGAGAAATGATCAGTGCAACTGTGAAGTAGCTCAGCCCAACCTACATCTTTAAGTGAAGGGAGGAGGACACTAATCACGGCGGCACAAGGCAGAGCACCAGGACAGGGCAGTTCTTGGCACCCAGAGAACAGCTGATTTGTGAGAACTGAGTCCTGGCAGCTGAAATGGGGTTGAACAGATTTAATTCCTAAAGTTAAGGTTCGACCCAGATACTTCACATACAGAAAATAAAGATTTAAATTTAACTTACTGTGAGAAAAATGGACACCTCTTTGCCATGTGTATTTTACATTGTTCAGCTGCAACTCAAACCAAAAAAGATCTTTTTTACCTGCAATTTTCTCTGCCAAGCTCTGTTCTGATCTTTTTGCCTGTCACTCCGGTACTAACCCTTCATCTCCCCCGTCAAGCTGCAGTCCCATAGGCATCAGGCAATAATCACCAGCTGTGTTTTCCCTGTCACAACAGATGTCACTGGTGGAGAATTTTCTGTCTTACGCTTTACGGAGTGCAGTGATCCCAGTAATCAACGGTAAGGATTGTGGCCAGTTCCTGAGCACAGCTGGTGGGAAGGCAAGACTGAAGCCATAAAAGGGAGTTCCCAGCTTTAAAGACTGTGTTATGGGAGGTTTTCTGTCCGTTTGGCTACACCTGGACAGGTCTGCTCTGTGTTGGACTTCAGTCCTGGTCCCTTGGTCACCTGGATCAGGGGCTGGGACAGAGCAAGTCTTGGGTCCCTTCCAAACACCGGGCTTGGGTTTCCTTGTCCCTGGACGCAGCATGGCAGCAGAGCTCAGACATGCTCGAGGCTTGTCCTGACACAGAGTCAAGCCATGACTAGAGAATGGCCCAGACTGGGCAAGCGCAGAAGCACGCTTTCATCTTGGGGCTTTGGGGTAGCATCTCCAACTTCATCACCTCCCTCTGCCTTTGTGCTTCACCTGCTGCCACAGGCAGGACGAAGTAGAAAATCAGCTCAGTGGGAGTGAGGGATGATGAAGGAAGAGGTGAAGGTGGAAAGAGGCAGTCGGAAGAGTACAGACGGTGCCTACGAGGTAAACAGTGGTGAGGAGACTGCTGAGGAAGGAAGTGAGCTGCTGATGAGGAGAAAGGAAAGAGAATGAAAGGGACGGATGCAAAAGCCAGATGTTTGGAAAAACAGGTAGGAATAGAGCTGGGGCTTGATCCGGGAGAGTAGGGATAGGTAAGAATAAGAGGGACCGACAGGATTAGAGGATCAGGTAGAGAAGAAAATGAAAGGAAGGTAGAGAATAAGTCAGAGTGGGAAATAGCAAATGTAGGGGCAGATATCTGGAGAGGAGCAAAGGCAGTCAGATCCCAGTGTCAGACAGATGAGAGATTGTCAGAGGTTTGTATGCAACCTTTTCATAGCATTTTCTGATTTTTAGCAAATATGAATAATAGCTCCCTTGAGAGGCACAAGGACAGCTGATTGAAGGGAAATGGCAAAACAAATTGAGTTCCTTAAGAAAGATGCTTCTGAAGTGCATTTTATTGTTACATTCAAATGTATTTATATTTGGCCTTTCCGAAGATAAACTAGGAAAAGGATTTCCTCTTCTTAACTTGGACCACACTACCCTGACTGGACCTGTAATAAAAATGAATCAGGTAAGAAGCTTAATTTCTTGTTAAAGATGATTGCTTCTTTTTCAGGCCCATGCATTTGTGTGTGTTCCTGCCTTGGGTAGATGTAAATGTTGCTAATAGCAAAGCTTTAACCATACACTAGATATAAAATCCAAACTCTGCATCAAAAATGAGCCCTCCAATCCTAGCAGTTCTAGGCTCTAAAGGGTCCACTAGCCCTCTGGGGTTTGCTGGCATGGGGACACCACAGGGACAGCTCTGCTATCCCTAGCAGGGCTTAGGGGCATGGAGTGCATCAGTCCTCACTACTCTGTTCTCTAGGAAGGCTCCTAGGCAACCTGAGTGTCTAAGCATAAGCGTTACTCAGCCTTCTGGAGAGTTGCATTAACTTGCATCAGAGCCCGTTCCTACCCTGAAGTTAACTAAAGTTCAGGAGGCATACAGCCACTCTTGTCTCCTGCCCTGCTGAGGGGCTTACCATGGGATCTAGCCCCAGACTACTGACACTGAATATGTCCATCTGAAATTTAAGGTAATTTTGCACGTTCTTCTTTCCTCAGGGTCATCTGGTGATTTCATCTGATGTTCACTACAACAGTGAGGAAGGGGGAGATGAGGACCTTCACAGTCGCTGCTAATGTCCCTTTACTTTTAAACAAGAATAACAGAAAAATCTGGTCTTCCTTCCATTGGCTTGTAGGGAATAGATGCTGTAATATTAGAAGCATGGCTTTCAAAAATGTTTTAGTAAAACTTCTCAATCACTTTCTACACACTGAGTCTCTTGGTTTTTAGTACCGTGAGTGTAGCTGCCAGTGTTATTGATGCTTTAGAACATTTGTGGCAGCCTGATTAGAAGCAGTGACTGGTTCTTTTCAGCAGAGTTACAGACACCACATTTTATTAATTTTAGGAACAGTTCTTGCATCATTCGATTTATCTCCCTTAGTGTTAGCAAAACTTTGTGTATGGAGTGAGACCTTATTCTTTGTAAGAATCTCCGAATTTGTCCCTTTGCAACTGGATACCAAGAGTGGGAACAGATTTATAAAATCCAGTAATTATAGAGTCATATAATCCAATGCAGACGTTGGCTCAAAACAGGACTAATTTGATCATGTTGCTGAGGGCTGTGTCCTGCTGAGTCTTGAACCCCTCCAAGGATGGAGGTTCCACAACCTCTCCGGCCAACCTGTTCCACTATTTAACAACCTGCAGAGTAAAATTTTTTTTCCTAATATCTAATCAGTATTTCCCATGTTCCGACTTGTTCTGTTGCCTTTTGTCCTATAATCACACACTTCCAAGAAGAGTCTGGCTCCATTTTCTCTGTATTCTCTGATCAAAAAGTTGTAGACAACAAGAAGGTTTTTCAAGCCCTCTCTTCTCCAAGCTGAACAGGCCTGATCTCTCAGACTCTCCTAGTAGGTCATATTCTCCAGCCGCCTTGGTGGCACCTGCTGGACTTGATCCAGGATGTCAATATCTTTCTGAGTAACCTTCCGCCTACTGGGGAGCCCAAACTGGACACAGTACTCCAAATGCAAGTGTCAAATAGAGGGCAAGGATCACTTACCTGGACCTGTAGACTTATGTTCAACTTATTGTCCACTAGGACTCCCAGATCCTTTTCTGCAGAGCTGCTTTCTAAACAGCCACCAGCCTGCAGTGCTGCAGGGAAGTGTTCCCTCCCAGATGCAAAACTTCACGCTTGCTCTTGTTAACTTTATGTGGTTCCTGTCAGCTCACTTCTGCAGCTTGTCCAGGTTTCTCTGAATAGAAGCCCTGCCCTTCAGCATGTTGACTGCTTCCCCCAGTCTGGTGTCATTCACAAACTTGCAAGAGTGCACCCTGTCCCATCATCCAGGTGGCACTAAACAGTATTGGTCATGGTACTGATTCCTGTGGGACCTCCACTAGCATAGAACATCTGCTGCCCTCCCCTTGTCCACAGGGTCAGTCAGCTCATCACAGAAAGTAGTGATCTTGGTCAGGAATGCTTTGGAAAACACATGCTGGCTGCTCCCACTGACCTTCTTACCCTTTCTGTGCTTTAGAAATGTATTCTAATACATTTTGCTCTATAACCTTCCCAAGGACTGAGGTGAGACTGACTTCTCTGGATCGTCCTCCTTGACCTTCTTGAAGACAGATGTGGTGTCTGCCTTTTTCTATTCATGAGGAACCTCTCTCAAGTGCTGTGACTTTTTGAAGGTGATAGACAGCCACTTCACAATGAAATCAGCCAAGCAAAACCTTCAGCACCTCCAGGTGCATCCTGTCCGGTCCCATGGATTTGTGTATGTTCAGGTGGGTTATGCGATCCTGAACTCTGTCTTCCTCTGCTGTGGGTGCTGCCTCAGTCCCTGCTAGAAGCAGTCTCTGCTAGAAGCTCAGCAACCTGGGAGGCCAGAGGACAAGTCTTGCTAGTAAAAACGGCCTTTTCTATGTCTCTTGTCACTAATCCCCTGGCCCGCTGAGCAAAAAGTCCACATGCTCCTTAGCCTTTCTTTTGCTATCAATGTACTTACAGAAACCTTCCCTGTTGCCCTTCACCTCCCAAACTAATTTCAGCTCCAAATGAACTTTGGCTTTCCTGACTTCATTCCTACATATGCAAGCAATATCTTTGTTTTCCTTCCAAGTAGCTGGTCTCCGTTTCCATCTTCTGTATGCTTCCTTTTTGTGTTTGAGTTCACTCAGGAGCTGCACGTTCATCCATACTGGCCTTCTGCCACAGTTGCTCAACTGTCTGAACATTGTAATGGACTTTTCTTGTGCTCTGAGGCAGCTGCCCTTGAAGATTAGCCAGCTCTTCTGGGGCCTCTGCTCTCCAGGGCAATTTCCCACAGATCCTGCCAAGCAGGTCCCTGAAATCTGCTCATCTGAAGTCCACTCTGTTCTTTGTCTTGCTCGCTCCTCCCAAGATCTGAAACTCCACAGTCTCATGCTCACTGCAGCCAAGGCTGCCCTTGGCCTTTACACTATCCAGCACTGCCTCCTTGTTTGGGATTAGCTGCAGCTCTTCGAGGGTATCAATCTCCAAATAATTCTGTACCTCTCATATTTGTAAAACGGAGCTGGAAGATTTCTTTTGTCTTATGTCAGTGTCACCAGAGACATTCAACTAGGAGATGTTTAAAGTGTATGTAAAGGAAAACTAGTTTACAAGCATCACACTACAGAAAGTTCAGTTCCAACTTCGGACAGAAGTATGGCTTGTGTTTGATTTTTAGTTGAATCAGTTTGTTTATCTAGCTGGCTGCTACAGTTTTTTACTCAAAAAAGCATCCTGAAACCAAACAGCAGTAAATCACTGCAGGGCTTCTAATTCATTGTATTCTGTGGTAGGTGAAGACTGACGAGAAAAAGAATGGAAGAACTCAAAAGAAACGGAGATTTTTAAATAGTTTTGTGTCCCTCACTGATAACACTTCAAGCACTTTCTTTTGCCTATCTGGGGGAGAATTCATGAGCTGTAGAAAAAGATAACTAAAGCCCTGGTGCCCATCTCTTCTCTCTTCCAGTGGGACACGTGCTCCAGGGCTGACCAAGTGCCACAGCTAGATGGGCCTCTTCAAACCAAAGCCATGGCTTTGAGCAGCACTGCCCCTTAAGCTCCAGTCCTCTGGCTGTTGTTCACAAACAACAAAGCAATTGCTCCAGTCCTCTGGCTGTTGTTCACAAACAAAAGCAATTGTTTCTCCTAGGACTAAAGAGGATGCTGTATACCCCAGAAGTTCCCCAGTATCATCCCATACTTACCTACTGGTCAGCATGCCATTTTTGATCGGGTATTGTTTCCCGGTTGACAGAACAATGGAAATGATGCATGTTCCTCAGTGTGCCAGAGACTAGAGTGCATGGAGAAAGGGGAGAACTGGGGAGACAGAGTACTGGGGAGGTGGGGAAAGGGACCGCTACAGCACTGAGCCAGAGGCTCAGCTGGAATCATGCAAAGCCTAAGTGATCTGCAGAGATGCAGCAACGAGTCTCCACTGACTGCCATACTCATTGGGTTTCCTGTATATCGGGTAAAAAAGATCGCAGTCTATATCCCCTTTAGCATATAGATTGAAGCAAATACTTCATGGCTCAACAGAGAAAATTCAAATAAAACATTCCTTTCAGAGGCTCTTTGTAACACCTTGAAATGTGAAAAGTTTGGGTGTAGAAACTATTTCTAGCATATTTGAATGTGCTATCTGAACGGGTCTGCAAGCAGATTATTTGGCTTACACTGCTATGTTTGTAGAAAGAAATGATGAAACTGTTCTGGAAGCCTTAGTCTGCCTTTGTTAACTTTTGCTGAAAGTTTTATCTCATCTGGGTGGTACTCTATTAGAAGAACCTCACTATGATGAGGATAAGCTGAGATAGTTCTCAGACAATTCAGTTATTTGTGAATCTTGGAGATCTACACGGATGGAAATGGTGGAGCTTTTCCCTCGCTTTGAAGAAACTGCAGAACTTATGCAAAAATTCTAAAGAAGAGGCTTATGTAACTAAGGGTGGGATTTTTATTCATCCTCAGTTGCCAGAGATATAAATAATGAAATTATTATGCATGTGACTCCCTGCAGTGAATGTTAAATCTGTGTAAAGCATGAGTATTTGTTGACTGACTGACAAGTGTCTCTACCCTTTTCTATTCATGGATTGCACAATGAAGTGACTCAGATTGTCCAGCAAAGTGCTCCATGCCTGAGGGAATTTGACTGGTTTACACAGAAGCTAATTGATTAAATCACCTCTTTGACAAGCCAAGTAGTACTGGTTAGCTAAAGTGCTGGTTAACTGGATAAGCAAGCATAAGAAATAGAAAATACTGACTGCAAGGGCTTGATGCTATGTATTTGCACTACATAAATAGTGTAGTATATATATACTATAATGTAAATACTATCTAATTTGTGGTTTTCTGTATCCTGAGCAATTTCAGAACAGATAGGCCTAGACAGTTGGTTTCCATATGTTCTTCCTAGCAATGGCACATTCATGTCTTTCTTTCACACTGCAGACCTGGCTATGAGTATCAGTCCTATGGAACTACTGGAGCAGAGTCTCCACTGGGGTTCCCTCTCGGGTCCACCTGAAAAGTTAGTGCTGAAATGGTGTGCCCCAACGGCAGCATGTCACCCCGAGCTCAGCATCCTGGCCCTGAGCACCCCCACCCAACAGCTCACATTTCCCCCTGCTTAGTCCCTAAATGAAATTAGAGTGATAGATTCAATCTGGGACACCCAAAATAGTTCGGGACATGATTGCAGGAGAGGCCACTCCCTGCACGATACTGCTGAAGGTGGCAGCAATTGGCTCTCTTTAAGCTCACTGCTCTTTGCTTTAAAAGACAGGGTCACGGCTGCAGAGGGGTTTCCCTGCAGCACCCTCAGCCCTGTGGTCTGGCACAGCAAGCGTCTTCTCTTCGTTCTTCGGAGGAGAGGTATGGTAACAAATACGTTGTGGTTACTCTTCGTTGTGGAGTGGTTTCACTGGGAAGAGATAGATGCAGCTAAATCTGGCTAAATTTTGAGATTTTAACATAAGAAAACAATGCCTATGTCAAAGAAATATTTCCTTCCAGTACTTTGTTTTTGTTCTACACATGAAGTGTGTTTCTTTCACCTCTCAATTTCTGTCAGTTGACATTAAAAAGAGAATATTAGTCTTACTAAAGGGCAAAGGTGTTCTGTGGGATTACCTGAAACTGTTACACAAAATTTAAGTCAATGTTATCTCATAATTTTGCAGTTTGCTTAAATTGTGATCATGACTGAAAATATTTTAGAGGTTTGAGGTATATTACTACCTCTGATAATGAAACAACTGGCGAAAGATGCAGCAACATCAAAACAAATTGTCAGGTATTAGGGGAGAGGCAGCTCCCTGTTTCTAGATGGCTCCATCCCAGCTCTGCAACAGCCCTGTGGTAACTAAAGAAATCTTTTACATAAAGATATGCTAGAAAAGACATTCTTATGTATTTTCAACTGTCCATAACACAGCGTAGTAGTAAGAAATAAGGAAAACCATCATAATGTGATCTGTTTGCCATTCTTGCTGTGAACCTCAGATGACAGGTAGCTCCACAGAGGACTGTTCCCATCTCTGGGGGAAAAAAAAAATCATTATCTGATTTTTTCCAGTTTGATTTTAAAATTCTCCGTCAAGGTGGCTTCTCTCACTCTCCCTGGGAGACCTTGCTGGCAGCAACAGCTTCTGACTTTCACCCTACATGCAGCCCGTGGTGCACACAGCATAGCTCCATCTCAGTTTAAATCCAGTCACAGAAGCCCTTGGGATGGGCATTTGCTTCACTCATGCACTACCTCTGTGGTGAACCCTGTAGAGCCACCAAGAACTAGTGTGACGTGCATGAGAAGGTAGGGAGAGCCAAGTCAGCATCCACAGCACTGGCCACCGAGCACAGGGCAGGTGGTGGGATGTGATCATGGGTTAGCTAGGTAGCCGCAATCAGTGGTGCCTCCCGTATGTTCTCCTGATTGTGGGTTTCTCCTTGCTTTTTGGGGGTTAGGGGGTTTTTTTGGGGGGGTGCGTGTGCATGCTGTTGGTTTTTTTCATGACATCAAAGGGAGTGTCAGGTCTTACAGTATTGTAGAAAAGCTGCCATCAGCAGAATTTACTGTCAGAAAGTAAATTGTCTCTGGTTATTGACAAGTTACTTGCTGGCAGCTTCTAGAAGATGGGTGTCTTTCAAAAGGCATCTGTGTCTTTAGGAGCAAGTTCTCTTTGTGAAGAATGACCAGGAGGTGTGGGGGCTCCTGTGTTGAAGGATCATCCCATAACCATACAGTGATTGGTCACCACTGGCACATTATATTTATCCATATATATGTGTGTGTGTTTGTGTATGTGTGTATATATATATATATAAGCAGTATAGGTTCAGCTCACCTACCTTGGCCCACTTCAGAGATAGAAATTGAATCCTAGGAGGAAGATGAGCGCTCCCCATGCGGCAATTTGTTTTAAGATAGATGGGACGTATCCCTCTCTACTATAAAGATGACTCTCTTAGATGAGAGACCTAACTTTTGAATGGCTCTAATTAAATAAAACCAATCCCACCCAAGTATATTGGGGAAGCACAACCTTCTGTGCATGATAATTTTTTTTTTTGTCCTGGACATTAAGTCACTGTGAGTATCCCCTTAGAATTTTCTGAGAGGAGATGATAAAAGAGCACAGTCCATTGCTGATGTGTCCAAACAAGTTAAGGGAAAAAAGAAACTAGCAATAATATGTAAATTATTAGTGAAGACACTTATGTTGCCCTTATTAATTTGTTCTTATAAAATACTTCGAATACTGAAGTCCCCATCTGTGAATGGAGAACCAGGCTATAGCATACTTTAGACAAGGCTGGAAATCTCAGGTGCATTTAAGTGAAGAAATACAGACACAAAAAAGTAGTGGTGAAAACATGATAAAATACCTGGACTGTGACTTTTAAAGAGGGCCAGAACAGGCAGTTTGAGAAGCTAGGTCATGGCACTCAACCCTATTAAAAAATCAGCGGTGATGTGACCAAAGTAACAGATAAAGTAGACTGATGGATTTGTTTCAAGCATTTTCCTTCTCCCCCACAAGACACTAAAAAGAATACTTTGTACACCTGGAATAAGAAATACAACCCTGTCATGCGCAAAAAATTGTTTAATTGGAATGAAAAATATCCAAAATAAACATCCATTGGACCATGAAGTTTGCAAGGAGAGTTTCTGGATAAAACCTCATGCATTTATTAATATCCAGACTAGGGGATACAAAAACATTGTCTGGTGGCACAAAATAATTTTCATTTGTTGACTGTCAGGAGGGAACACAAGGGGCTTCTCAAAGTTGTGGCTAAGCTCTTAATAAGTGGTTTCTAAGGTGGGAGTATCAGTGTCTATGACTAAATGATCTGATCAGGTTTTCCAGAGCGCTAAGACCCAGTGACATCTGTTGAATCCACCAGGAGGCACTGAGCGCTCCACATATTTGGGGAAAAAATAAGCTCCTTATTTCACTAGCTAGAGGGAAAAAGAATTTACAGCCTAAAAATTCAATGTCACTTCCCTTTCACCAAGGTTTGTCCAGGTGTGTGTATCCCACGCACTGTCTCCACTCCCTACAGCAGTGAACAGGCTGACTTTTCTCCTCTGTCCCGAGGAGCTCTCTTTCTGTAACAGTCTGTACAGAACAGGTCCTCTCTTCCACAGTTGCTGGGCTTTTCACTTGCTCCATTCTGAAGGGAAAGCTGGTGTCAGAGCAGCTCACTGCGGGGCAGGGAAAGGGAGTACAGCCACCGCGTTACACAGCATGAACTTCTACTATCATTGTAAATATTTATTAACAGCTCCTGTAAAAAACAAGGAAGATGGTGAAGATTTGCTGTTCTCTCCTCCTGTTAAGTTTGCTCAGTGGGCAACTCAGCGCCAACCCTGGAGTCAAAGTGAGGATCACCCAGAAGGGGTTGGATTACGGTACGTGTGGTGTTTTCAGGAGCTGCTGGTAGCATCATGTTGAATCCTGACATGACAGACGTAAGGAGGTGAGGGAAGTGGGAGAAAATGACCTGATCGCAGGCTATGAAGAAAAGGGAAGTTTAAGAGCACAATATAGCAGATACTGTAAGGTGCTTGACAGCATTGTACATCGTATCAAGGTTCATTTGATTTTATATACTGAATCAGTAAGTTCAACTCTTGCCACAACTAGGAGTGAGATCTGAAATAGCAGTTCTGGGTCTCAGATGAGGTACCCTGTTCTTTCTGAATCTGTGTCCATCCCATCTCCTAAGCCAGAAGCACATAACTATAAACACCAAGGTAGTATCAAAGGCAACTGAACTGATCATGTTTTCCTGTAGCCAAGGAGGTTGGGCTGGAAATCCTGAAGCAGAATATGGAGAAGGAGCATTTCCCTGATTTGAATGGCTATGAGAAATTTGGGCTTGGTAATGTCAAATACAACATCTCAAGGTAAGTGTTCTCCCGGGGCAATTTGTGTTTGACTAAAATTTGAATCTTGTTTTGTGTTCACCCTGACTCATGAAATAAAAACTTTTCCTTTTCCTTTCTCTCCCTTATCTCCCTCATGTGCTAGAATACACGTCACTGCTGTTGAATTCCCCAGTGCTTCCATCTCCCTCATACCTGGCACTGGGATAAAACTGGTGATTGGAAATGCTTCTCTTACTGTCGATATGAGCTGGAACATAAGGACCTGGATGTTGTACGTACAGCCTCATGTGTCCTGGGATATTTCTTGATGGAGAATATAAAGATAAAAATGCAAAGTTTAGTTTTTCCTGTGATCTCTTCATGGCCAAGGTTTACATGGACCCTTCTCAGATATCAGTAGGTTAGATTCCAGTACAGCTCTCTTGGCCTACCTTATATCAGGTATATCCCAGTTCTCCCTGCTATGGGCACAGGTCTGGGAACCGAAACAAAATACTTTACAGTACTGAATTGTCTACTTTCCCAAATGCATCATTTTCCAAAACTCCTAGCTGGAAATCTGTGTAGAATACTCAATTCTTTGCAGACATATTAGAATCTATTTTTGTTGTGAGCAATGCAATAAAAAGTATTTGGATAAACAACTCCATCTTCAGTGAACAGAAAAGAGGTCGTTCAAGAATTAATGAGTCTTGAATGTTCATTAAAAATAGCTTTTTTCAGTTATTTTTTTATTTTTACTTTATGCAGCAAAGACAGCGGAAGAAGCACAGTGTACATTTCAAAGGTGTTTGTTACTGCAATATTTTCAACACCCCTGGATAATGCGGGTCATACATCAATATCACTTACCAGCTGCCGGACAACGCCTGGTGATATCGACATCAAGCTGAATGGAAAAAGTGGGTAAGTGGAAGAGATCTGTATATACTCTGCGAGAAAAGAACTGTCAATGAATGGCACAAAGACAACTCACAAAGTAGGGCACCTATTTTGGCATCTGTAGGCACCACAAATGAGAATGAGGGCCCTAATCCAGTGTGAAAATGCCCAAATTTGACCATTGTCCTTGTATTTGTGCACCCTGTCCCTCGAGCAGAGGATAAATATAGCAGTTCCAGTCAGATCAAAAAATTGTGCTTCTTCAGCAACCACTTCTTTCCAAATACTGCTGTACTCTTCAACTCTACCTAGAAGTTACATGCTTGTACTATGCTTTAAGCACTCCTAGTCACAGTGCTATCAAAACTGAACAGAACCAGACTGCTGCCGGTTGTGCCTCTGGTTACAACTCTGTACAACATTATTTCATGGGTTTCTTGTACTTCTTTCTATCTGAATACAACTCTTGTCACCTGGTTTTAGGTTTGGTTTTTTGTTTGTTTGCTTGTTTTCACTTGTATTCGAAGTTCCTAGTGCAGAGACTACCTATTTATTCTGTGTTTGTACATATGTGATGGTGGTAATATGAAGAATTCTTTATTCATAAAGATGAACCTACCCAGGCTAATTACTGAGATGCCTAGTGGTGAAATTATCTCCTTTTAAATGGTGGCTCTCTGATAGTTGTTACATTTCAGAAAGCTTCCTTGCTTACTAGAATATCACACTCAGAGGCCATTAAATTCATGTTCTGCAGAGATATCTGATTTCCTGCTAATGACTGTAGTATTTGACTCTTAAATTGCTTCCTTCCTTTCCTCTAGCTTCCTGCAGAACTTCTTTATCAAGTATCTGAAGAAACCCATTCACAGGAGCTTGGTCACAAACGTAAGCCTTTCAAATTGTGTAGGGGAGGGGTTTAAGGAGCATGACTTTCACAAGTCAGTGCTGTGAACTT
Source organism: Opisthocomus hoazin (assembly GCF_030867145.1). NCBI lineage: Eukaryota > Metazoa > Chordata > Aves > Opisthocomiformes > Opisthocomidae > Opisthocomus > Opisthocomus hoazin. Next base: position 13,394,453 of record NC_134421.1, on the reverse strand, counting down.
GGCAAAGGAAGAACTAGAAAAATAGTATAGTCCTATTCTGGTCTGATCAGCACAGTCACCATTTTGCCAGCCAGAAATGCTTCCAGATAAAGTGCCAAGTGTGTGGCTGAGATATTGGTTAGTCCACAGCTAGGTTCAACCAAGGCAGCAGTAGGGCTGGAAAATGTAATTTTCCCTTTCCAGGGCAGAATAACTCTCTGCCTATGTACCAAAAGGTATCCTGTGTTTTGGGTAACTTTTATACTTGGCAGACAAAACATATATTGGGTGATGCACAGAGATGTTGTAGTGCATCGCCTGATAGTATGACATATTTAAACTTCATCGTATCAGAAACGTGAGCAGTTCTGATGACAACCTGCCCAGGGCCGCTGAGAGGACACAGAGCTTGAGATGGCTGGGATTCTGCCCCAGGGCAAGGATCTCTCCTGTGAGACTGATGGAGATCTCTGCCTCCTCCTTGTGCTATTAAGGCTGTGGTTTTTTCACCCTGACCAGGCTGTCTTCGGCAGCTTCTCACTTTGTTGCCTACAGGCAGCTCTGACATGGGATATGCTTACAGTGCACCAAGCAGAAACCCTGGGGAACCAGATGGCTGAAGAAAAGCAAGTTTAGGTGTTTTGACAAACAAGTGCTGCAATGTGTGTCACATAAGCAGTCAGATTTGATAGCAGACAGGTAAGAAGTTTTTACAGGTCCAGACTATTCAAGCCATAACTTTAGTGTGCTTTTATACAGTCATGTCCCAACATCAGATCTGGGATCCAGTTGATAAATGAAGACCTCCGATCACTGAATGGTGAGTCACTAGGGATATCTTTTCCTTTTGCTTCCCCTCTCCTGTTCAGTGAAATTCTGCAGTTTCCTTAGCAGCAGCTGGTCAGCAAAGCCCCCAGGAGAGGTATCAGACCCCACATTCTGTCTGCTCCCTCGCTTATAGGACCACAGTTAACTGAAGGGACAGGTACTTGGACAAGCAAAGCATATTTCCAAGAAGCCAAGGCCTTGGGCACAATTCTCAACTTGCGAATGTGGCAGCGTGCACACCTGTTGTCAGCAAAGCCACTTGGAGGCCACATAGCAGTGACACGAAGGCAGTTTTCCCTTCCTCCCCATGCTCTGAGTCCTCCTGCACACGCAGCACTTTACAAGCTGAAGCCTGCTCCCCTAGACTGCCTGGAAACTCCAGGCTTACTTGCCTGTTTTGCAGACATGCCAAAGGCAAAATGAAAAAGCTCCTTTGTAAAAAAACTTCTCACTTTAACCATTTTGTGTTACAAGAGTTTCAGGCACCTGAAGTGTTGGGCAGATACCACGTGCAAAACACAAGTATGTAAGCAGATCAGGCACCCACCTTTTCTGGGAAAGTATTTGCAAGTTAGAGGCACTTTGGGTGCTCTCAGAACTGCTTCACAAGAAATCCCAACACCTCCTTGTGCCCTGAAACTTTGGCATGGCTATTTCCTTTTTTTGGTTAGACCAAATTTATTTTTCCACAACAAGAATACATTAGACAAACTAAAGATGGTGTTTTAAAGAAGGTGCCAGTAGAAACATCAAGCCTTAGGTCAGAATGCACGTTAGGAGGTCCCTGGTTGTGTTTTTCCCTACACTTTGGAATAACTTGTGTCATTCTCCTGCAGGAACTGACTTAGTTTTAAGTGTAAATAAAATTCTTCCTGTGATTTTTTTTGTGATATTGGGTATTTTGCTTTATCTACCACCCTTACAGTCCTAATGCCAATTGATGATTTGGCCGAAGTAGACTACTCCTTAAATAGCTCACCAGCAGTATTCCGACGATTCATTGACCTGGACCTAAAGGTAATTGCCTGTAGTACTATTTGGCAAGATTTCTGTAGGTTTTATTATTGTACAATCCACTTTCTAAGATGAACATGATTGCTGTTCTGAACATTAGGACTCAGTATCTGAGAAGACAGACGTTTTAAAGCACTATTGCATTTGTTATTGTAATAATTTTTTAACAATCCTGTTGTAAAATGATTTAAAAGCCATGTCTTTTTTTTAATTGCTGTTGAGTTGGTTATAGCAAATAGAGAGCAGTAAAAGTTGACTAAGCAAGTTAGAAGAAAACAGAGAAAGGGAAAGGAGAGAAAGGGAAAGGTATTCAACTTCATACTTTTCTCGCTGTTGATTAATATCTGGGACTTCTTTGTTCAATCAGTCAGGGGAAGATTTCTACACGCTGCACTAACTAGATGCATGTACTGTCAGATGAGAGAGGAAAAGAAAGAGCAAGACTGTGGGAGCAAAAATTAAGCCCCTGGCACCTTGTATGGGAAGACAGAAGACCCTTGAAAAAGCATGGGAGCCCAAGGAGTGCTGCCAAGTTTAAAGGCCTGAAAGTTTCTTTCAAATCAAGGAGAAAATCTCCTTATGTATTGAAACTAAAATCAGACTAGTTCCTAATTCTAAAAATACTTGATTGTCATTCTGTGTAAGGTGATTCAGTTGAGGGTAGTCATCATCATCATGGTGTCCCAGATCCTTATTTAAGATGCCTTGTGCAAGGTGCTCTACAAAAGGAGAATGCAAAGACAGTCTTGTCACAAAGATCTTATAAATTAAGTATAAAAAAGAGACAATGAGGAAGTAAGAGAGGCAGGAACACAAAGGAACAATAAGCCGGTGTCCATTGGTATGGTAGACACTGGTCTTGGAACACCAGCTCTGCAGCTGCTTTCAAGCTCTTCTGGGTATTGTGGCAGTTAGATTTTAAGCAGGGACCTGAGGTAGGCTAAAGAGGTGATGGCACGGCTATTTACAAGGGCGCTCTCCCACATAAGATGCATCATGAGGGAAAAGCACAAAGTGAGTGACTATTAAATCCAGCAGTTGAAGACTGAACAGGGAGGTCATCAGCAAAGTGACCCAGCACTTTGTAGGCATTTTGATAGTCCTTAAAAGGCAACACAAAATTTAGAGATAGATGGGGAGGAGTTGAGAAAATAAAGACACACAGAATACATTTCAGATTAAACTTAAAGGGGAAACTAATAAAAAGAATTTGAAAAAATCTTAACCTCTGAGCACCTTCCTCACTTTACATCAGTTTTACTTTTTTGTTTAATCTGGATGCATTTGGAAGTATCAGATCTGCAAGCCTTGGCTAATATCATGGGTAGTACAAAAGACAACATGGGTGTTTTTAGGACTGTCTGACACAACTTTCCTTTCTCTCATAGGCATTCTTTTGTCTGCGCAAGCTACCATCTTGCTTCTGGGTAGAATAAGGTGCTGATTTTGACCCAGAAAGACCTCTGGTTTTAGAGATACTTTCTGTAATTGAGAGCATTGAATAGCTCTAGGCAGCAGTTCTCAGATTTAAATTCCTGGAGATAAGGAAAGGAGAAAGTAAGGCTTTTCAATAAGGATCCTCAGTCATACTCTTAGATAGACCCTTAATTTAGAGCCTTTGTTTTCTGAGATGGTAGATTATCTTCAGTAGGTGATCAGCATGTCAAAAGATAGGTCTCAGATGTCATCTGTGAAGATATCCAGTCTCTGGAACTTGTCTTCACCACCTGCTTGAAAGCATCAAGGCTTCAGAGTGTACTGCAAAGCCTGTGTACTCCTTCATACACCAAATGAATAGCCTGAGCAAGAGAAAGGAAAGTAGCATTGTCTGCAGTCATCTTAAAGCCACATTTTGACTCCAATTTTTTTTCTCTCTGCCAATACCTTCCAGGGGATAGTCCATCCAGCTGGAAACTATACTGGCACTCCCTGTGTGGCAGCTCCTTTAGCTATCCCAGACCAAAGCGACTCCATGCTCTACCTTGCCTTCTCTGAGTATTTCTTTCAGACCTCCTCATTTGCTTACTACACTGCAGGGGCCTTCAACATCACCATTGCAGAAGAGGTGAGTAGGACACAGAGAAATGGGGTCAGAGTGGCTCAGGTCATCCAAGATGGGGCTTTGACCTGCCAGTTGTCAGTATGTTGCTGTATAAAGCTGCTAATTGGCCTGCAAAGTCCTGAGACAGTAGATCATAAATACTAGGGTATTGTTATGCTCTTTTATTTATGCTCTATATAGATGCTTCGGGCCACAGCCAGGGGTGTCAAGTTCCACTGAGCAAGGTACCAAATACTGGCAACTTTGATACAAAAAGGAAGGTTTTTGTAGACTTGAGGCATAGAGTTTTCAGACATGGACAAAGGATATATTCTGGGGAATTTAGCAGCCTAAGCGGCTGTTTTCTGAGGGGTCTTCACAGGCTGAAAGCACTACAGGGTCCGTGGAAGCAAAACATATGTCAAAGCACAGTAGCTGTGGCTTGGAGGCTGGCAGACTTGGTTAGCCTCTCTACAGGAGGGTCAGTAAGCCCCAAACCCTATAGACTGCAGTCCAAGCTATAATGGTATTAAGCATTTGTTTTCCCAGGAAGTATTTTGGCATATATTATTGGGAATAAGCTTGAAGTGTACATAGTCCCTTAAGAATATTTCTGAGAACAAAAGGTACAGAATAAAATATTCATTGAAATGACAGTAATAATGCATTTAAACAACAGCCAACCATGAAGGTCAAATCTGGTAAACTCTTTTGTCTTCTTTTTTTCATTTTTGCTCCAGACTTGTAGCTATTTTAATATAAGCACAGAGATATTTGGCAGTATCATCCCAGAGGTGAGTATCATTACTTCCTCAAACTCTTAGGAAACCACACGGTGTGGGTGTCGGCCACCTCACTACTGGTGTATCCCAAAGGCTGGTAGGGCCAGCAGGGCTCCTGTGCTGGAGAAGCAGGCGCATGTGTACCTCGTAACAGCAGAACAGATGGGCCTTGTCACCTCCCACTCCCACAATGAGCTGAATGACTTGCACTATTAACAAACTTGGCCCATGATCTTGCACATCAATTTTTAATCCGAGCGCTGTGCCCAAGCCGCAGCTGTTCCCACCTAAAACCAGCTCTAGGCAGGAAAAAGCTTCCAGTCATGAGTCCTGCTTTGACAGACCTCTGAGAGGGCCTCAGCTCAGAAATAACACCTTTCTCCTGCCCAAAGCTGCATAATTGTCTTTGCTTCACTGCTAGGCTGTGACTGACTTGGCAGAAAGGAATCCAGTAGAGACCTGGGAAGGTACTATAGTGGCCACATGCAGGCAACCGAGCTAACAGATGGGCAGGAAACATTACATCTATGGAACAGACAAGGCAGATGCACAGCATTTCCATTTATTTTAGGTGGAGGAGATGAATATAACAGGACAGAGAATACGAGCATGTGTGGCTTCCACCAGCCTTCTCAGACAGAATGAGAAAGCAAAAATGAGCGTAAGAGAACCTGGGCCATGAATGCTGAGGTTGGATGAAATCAGACTCATGGTTCAAAGAACTTCACATCCTTGTTTTCTTCCTGGATGATACCAAGTTCCTCCCTCAGAAATCTAAGAGTGCTCCAAAGGCAGCCATCCTATGGTCTTCTCTGTAAAATGCCATGAGCATTGATGCTAATATTGCACCCCCTCTGTTCTAAGTAATGAACCTAGTGAGCCTACTCGCTCTTCAGGCAATGGACAGAGTGAGGTTCCTCTGAGGACAGTCCAGAGCAGGAACCTGTCACATGAGATGGGTGAATCTCAAAGTGAGTGACTTCTGAGCTCTTTTGTTGTGCAACTTAAATGTCACATTCATGTTCCATTCCTTTCCTATGTTCACAAATGAGTATTTAATTTCTCTAAAAGAAGAAATCGTACATTCCTGATGTGGCCAAGACTGTTAATTTATCACCACAGAAAACTTCTACTTCCCACTTGCTTGAAAGCATCTTATGTTACAGCTGTCCTTAACCTCGTCTTAAGGAACTACTTCAAAATGATTGCTTCAAGAATGAGAGACTGCAGTATTCTGATCTGTTCTACAAGAAAAGCATTTTTCTGTCTTTTTTTTGTCTTGGAACCTTACAGGTAGCCAAATATTCAGTTACACCCTACCCAGTGATGTTGAAGCTAGTGGCTACTGAAATACCTGTCATCAGCTTAGAGCAAGATTCCTTCACGGCAGAGATTCAGGGTTCCATGGAGGTGTTTGCTGTTCTGCCAGACTCAACCACCCAGTCGTTGTTCACAATGAACATAGTAAGTACAACGAAAAAGGTGACATTTAACTCAGGGTTAAGTATGTTTGTTCCTTCCTTCTGTTAAAGTTCTGTACAAGAAACAAAGTGCCAAATTTCTAATACGTAAACATGCAAATTCCTCTTAGTCACAGGTGGTGCCTCTGTGGCCTCACTTAACTTACAGGACATTTCTATGCTGAAGAATATTTTCCTATAGATGGTCAAAAATCCAAATGTATAACGACTCTTGATTAACCAAAGTTTTGTTCTCTGGAATGACAGTTCTGCAGGCATGAGTCATGCCTCTTGGCAACTTGTGCATTTAACTGAAAACGTCTGTGATTCGTGAAATCTCATTACTCACATTTCTGCTCTTGTCAGTGCCATTCAGACAGGCCGACATTTACTGTGTGTAGCCTTGCACGGGCCGTGGGCTAGGGAGAAAGCTGCATCTACATGAAACAGCTTCCGTACATATCTGGGAAGATGGTATTTCTGTATTTGTGACTCATTCAAAGCAAGGATCCTGGGGTGTTGTGTCTGATAACCCATGGTTTCTTTCTTCTGCAGGCAGCCAATACCAGCTTTGCTCTGAATATATTTGACCAAAAATTGATGGGCTCACTATGTTTGAACAGGTAATTCATCCTGGGATGGAAAGGATTTCCAGACATTTGGAAAACAGCGTTCGCAATCGCAACATTAGCAGTTTAGGCACATGATCAGATAATTATGAATGAGTTTCCCCTGTGTTTTCATCTGCATTAGACTCTATAATTTTCTACTTGGCTATACTTGTACAGTTTAGAGAAGTCAGGAAGCTTCTCTGTGCCAACTGCCACAGTCCCCAAGGGACTGCCCACCAGCTGTGGGCTGCTGCAGGGCAGTGGTCTCATTGGACTCCTCAGCTCTTTACACCTGCTCTCTCCTCTGAGCTAGATAAATGAAGCGTGCAGGGCAGTTATGGTAACCATGAATCATCTGAGAGCCTCCCTCATCCCTTTCCAGCTGGCAAGATGCAACTGCTTTCTAGCCCACCTGTGCCACTGGGAAAGCACAGAGGGGTCCAGGACACGATAAAGAATCTGGACCCCTGTAGTTCCCCTACGCTGATACTCCTGTAGCAGTGATTCTCCAGCTAAGGCACTGCAGCTCCCGAGGGTCAGAAAGCTGGAGACCAGAGGCTTAGGCATTTAGACATCTAACATGTCGCATTTTATAGAGAGAAGCTCTGTATACCAGGACCTTACAGCTGGGAACTGGGACTCTGACTTCACTAAAGACCCTCGGAAAGGCAGTTACAGGGTTAAGAACATGCAGAGTTCGTCAGGGCACAGAGATGTTAGGAATTTAAGGATGACAGCGCTGTTAGCATTTTTTCCAGCAACATTCAGAGAGAAAAATCTAGAGTGTGCTGTGAGCTGGGATGCTGGTTCTGTGGAATCTCAGAAATCATGTGTTGAATACATGTTTGGATACTTGAATATGTACTGAATAACTATTTGAATTTGGAAACAGAGACATTAGCAACACAGCTATCAGCAGCAGTACCAAAGGATGAACAGAATTTTTCTTCCCACCCCGGTAAGGCTTGCATCAAAGCATTACGTAGATGTACCAAAATCCTTGCAAAGTATCAGAGAGCCTGCAAGTCCTTGATGCTAGCCCTGCTAAAGTCAATTGTCAGTAGGATTTCCAAAATACAGCACAGAGGGAGAAGCGCACTCACATTGCTGGCTGCAGCCCCTCTAGCACACTCTTTTGCATGCATGCTCTGCAATGCCCTAAGAAAACTACCTCTTTCTCCAAGAGGCAGTATGCGTTGTGTAAAATATATCGGTTCCAAAGTCTCTTTACAGAGGTCTCTTAAGGGCTGGAGCTCTACAGCAGTGACTGCACATAACTAGAATAACATGTGTCTATCCTTTCTAGCGACTCATCTTGTTTCATTTCTGTCCCTCAGGCTCCAGTTCTCCCTAGCCCACTCCAATGTTGGCTTCTTCGAGGTAAGCGGATAGTTTAAGAACAGAGGAAATGCAAACCAGGCATATCAGTGCTTTCAAAGCTAAAGAGTAAGCAGCTAAATTTTATTTCTATTTCTAAATCATTTGGCTTCATTCCTGGGTGGCTCTTTTCCCGCCTTCTGGCAGCCACCTCTCTGCTGTGGGCTTAAAAGTAAATTCTTTGGGGAAAGTTAGTGCTCTGAAGATGCGATATTCTGTAGTTCCCCTGACTGCCGTACCATATTTCATCGGTAAGCAGAGAGATCTCTCGAATCATAACGGTGAAGCGCACAGTGGTCATCTGAACCGTAGCAGCAGACAGGGCAGCGTGCTGTCTGAGCGATCGCACGCACGACTGAGGCAGAGGCACTCCGCGTGGTGCAGCGGTGCTCGTCACAGATGCTCAGGGTTACAGCAGGGAATGGGATCCAAAATATTGCTCTCAGATGCCTGAAATAGCGCAGTTGTAGGCTTACAGGGGAAAGCCGTCCCTCCGCAGAGAGTCATTTAATTCTGAGTATAATCAATCAGTTCTGAGTAGCTGAGGAGGAAGGATTAATACTGTCCTGGTCCTGCTTTGCTCTGGGTGATAAATTATCTCACAAATACAGGAAATAGACTGTTTTAAACGAAAATGTTGTCCAAGCATGATGAAAGCCATTTGCATTTTGCATCTCACTTCCTTTGCATCATCCTGAAGACCTAAGATCGAAAGCTCATCTGAGCTTATGACTCTTTTGGGTCGAATGACAGCTGAAAGTTGAACATGAGCCTACTAACTCCATCCAGGATTAGGGTATGACAGTTCCACTGCCATCAGGAAGCGATGGCTAACTCAGTTTTCTTGTTTGTGGCAGACTTCGCTTCTGGAGAACATCCTGTCTTACATTTTACAGACTGAAGTCATTCCATCAGCTAATGGTAAGGCTGTATTTCTAAGCTAAAAGCTTCCAGCGGAGTGGGTGATTCTAGGAATTTCTGCTTTCTGCTTAAGTTTCCAGTTCCCACTAACTTGAGCGGAAAATGACCATCAGCCAGCAAGTAGTGGAAAGGGGAGACTGATCTGTAGAGGTGTAAGTGCCCCCTCTCACTGTTCTGCAGTGCCAGCAGAGAAGTCCAGGGCAAAAAGGGCTTGGAAACTCGTAACTCCTCTGCCTTCACCTCGCTCAAGGTGGCCTTGATGCATCAGTGAGAAGCATGTCTCTAGTCTGCACACCTGCCTGAGCCCACTGCCTGGGAAACGTATCCATCTTTAATAGACCAGCACAGGGCTTTTGACTGTCATAGATCTTATTTAAGACTATGGAGGGAGACATAGCTTTGTGCCAGCCCTCTGTGCCGGGATGAACTTCACTTTTCTTAATTAATAGAGACAAACAGGAACAGGTTCTAGTGATGCTAGAGCTGTATTAGCAATCCCCCAGGTCATGAGGGACAAATCACTGAGTACGTAACATGTGGAACGTGGAATGCCTTGGTTTGGCTGCAACACTCTGCCAAGAGGAAAGCACCTCTAATTCTTTTTCCCCTTCGGTAAATGATTCTCATATCTACCTCCCAGGGTTGCTTGCGAAGACTAAGAGGTTAATTGTTGCAAATGACCTAAAAATGTCTCAATGAACAGAACTGTTGAAGGGCAGGTATTTATTATCTTTCCAATGCACACCTAAATCATTGTGCTTGTCTTTTTTTTCAGCTAAACTGTCAAAAGGATTCCCTCTTCCCAATCTGGCCAATGTTACCCTGACGAGACCTCACATTACAATTGTACAGGTGAGATTTTGACACTCTTATGAAAAGGTTATTCCTCTTTTTTGGCTAGGCATTTATTCACCTTCTGTTTGTATAAGAAACCTACTGGATTTCAGCTAGTTAAGCAGTAAGAAGCCTTGGGTTTAAAATGAGATCTGTAATAATGGTAAAATCCTATTAGAAACAGATTTCTCTTTCTTTGAGAGGAAAAGCCAGAACTGAATTAAATACATAACCATGGAGTGATCAAACACACAGCTTGCTCACCCTTATGTGTTGCAAGTCAGTGTGAAAACAGTTTTACCTTTAACATTTCATTCAAGTTTGGCCAATCAAATCAAATTAGAGTTATTGCTACCCACGCAGTCCTGCTGAATTTAACAGGAACAGTCGAAGAGAGAGGGCGGTTAATTCGATTTTGTGCACTAGCTTTTGTTAATAATTGGTGATAATGACTAAGGCTAGTCATCAAAAGTAGTTAATGAGCTCTCAGAAAATATTCTTTGCCTTCTTTGTGCTTCTCCACATCATGCTGTATTCTGTGCCTCTCGCAACACTCTCTAGCCCATGGTTGGAACATACACAATCTTGCTAGACAGTTAATCGGTACAAGGACATTGCTGGCAAACAAACTCCCAGAAAATGGATAAGCCTGTCACATTTCCCCACTTGTTTACCAACTTCTTACTGAATTCCAGCTTTGCACAGACAGTCTGCAACCCTTGCTTGTGGCTAAGCACAAAGCACAGCTCGGGAAAGGAAATGCGAAGGTTGTTTTTAATCTTTCTTTGCATCCCACATACCTGTCAGCAGCCAGCTATGCAGTCCCTACAAAATATAATTGCTTGGAGACTGCTGTCAGTGGCACTAGTTGCTGATAACCTTGTAGGCTAATTATGAGTGAACGATTTGAGTGGTTCTGTGAGGCCCATTCCCCACCTCACTTTCTCCAATCAGTCTCCTCGCCAGTAACTAGGAATGAGAGAGGACACAGAATTTTTATACCCTATCAACACGAGCAGGATTCCTTCCTATTTAAAGCTAGTTTTACAGTCTCCACTTTCAGTCCTAGTCTATTTGCTATTGTCAATAGCAAGAAAGACAATTCTTCCCACTTTTCATAGATAACCACAATAGACTGTGATGGGCTGCTCTCTGCAGGTTCCTCGCTGTCTATGCACCAGCAACTGGGAAGCCGTAAAGCCAAATTTAGATTAGATGGCTAATTCTTAAGTGTCTTAAATTAGGTAAAAAATAATTCCACCTTGTGATGATTGCCTAGTTGCCTCCAGGCTCAGATGAACTTTCTTGGAAAGTCTGTATGATCTTTAGATGTCCCTTCTGTTGCTAGCATGGTGCAAAAGCATAGCACTCAGGGAAAGATGGGTCTCTTTTGCAAAGGTCAAAGGAAAGCATTTAATAAAACTCATTGCTTCTAAGGCTAAGCTGTTTTCAGTAGCTTTTCTGACCTTTAACACCAGGACTGAGTTGAAATTAAAAAAAAACAAACCCACAACAAAACCACCCAAACAAAAGAACCACCTTTGTTTTGTAATTCATAGCACTTCAGTGACTGTTCTTCTTCCCGCAGGGATACATGTTGATTTCTACTGATGTCCACTACAAACACTAACAGAGAAGAGAGACCATTCGTTAAACATGAACTTCAAATGAATAATGTGACTCTGAAGGCTAAAACCTGTCCAGTTCTGCTGAAATGTGTAACTTCATCTCTGACCAGGGCAATGTCGTCCTGGTTGGGGGCGAGGGGCGATGTGGGGAGGCAAAGAAAGCTGATGGAATGGTTAGGCTGTACAAAGGAGGAGAACATATGACACATGCTTGACATTATTTATTCTGGAGTTTAACCGATGTAAAAATGTTTTTAAGATTAATGCCTCTCTTGAAATACAGTCTTGTCTATACACTTCCAGAAAGGTGCTGCAGTCTCTCAAAAGAAGCAAAAGTACATGGTCAAAATGCTGCTAGGGCATTCCTGCTGCTCTGTTTCTACTGTAGTGATCTGAAATTTCCTTCTGAACACGATGCACTAAGTACAAAGTGAGCCCTCTCCAGAACCATGTCAGACTGGGAACTGTCGCAGTTACAACGGGAACTAAAATCTTAGGCATGTCTTCACTAAACTCTTTAACATAAACCTTAACAAAGATGCAGCAGCAGTCCAAGAAGAGAGACAAAGTGGCACTACTACTGCCTCTGATAGTCCCTCTCCCCCTGGGACTCTTCAAATCCTTGTGTCTGTCATGCCCCCTATTTAGCATTGCTTAGCCAGGTTAGATACATTTAACTCCTGGAATGTTTCTGTGTAAGTCTTGCAAGTCTAATCCTCCCACATCTTTGTCAACGTTTCTCTAGATTGAAATTGTTAGATACTTCTTACTTCATTCTGATACGTTGCCTCACCTTCTTTCCCCCCCCCCTTCTTTTTCAGCACTTTCTTTATTAGCATGCAAATCTGAACACAGTTCTGCAGAGGGCTCTGCCTGCCCAGCAACGCTCAGGTGCTTGCCCTTTGGCCGTGCCTGAACGGAGAGCAGGCGCAGGCCTCCCAAACTAGCACCAACAGAGGAGAAACAAAGGCCGTGACGCCACATCCCGCTCCGTTCTGCTGCTTTTGCGAGCCCCAAACCGCTCCTGTGCAACGCCCCGGCGTGCGGCCCAGACCCCAGCCACCCCACGCCCCTCACCCCTCACCAGCGGCCCTCCCCAAGCCGAGACTGCGCAGCAAAACGCTGTTCTCACGCTGCGAGGCGCGGCCGAGCTGCTGGTGGGCCGCAGCCAGCTGATGAGCAAACCACACGTCCACCCGCAGCCCTACCCCAACACCCCGCGGGCCGAAACCGCCAGGCCCCTGGGGCACGGCTCGCGCTGGCCACCGGCACCAGAGCACCCACCCGTTCCTTCGGCAGAGCCAGCCCGAAGCCGTGCGCGGCGTGAGGGAGAGGGGCGGCCGGGCACCAGGCCCAAACCCCGCTTCCTTCGCCCCAGCGCGGCCCGGGCATGCGCTCCCCTTCACGCCTCGCCCTGCGGGTACCGGGTGCCTCGATCAGGCCCGCTCCGGTCCGCTGCTGTACGAGGCAGCACGGGGCCTAACGGCGGGCCGGCCGGGGGACCGGCTGCAGGTTGCATCCTGCCCGGCCTCGGGCAGGGGTGAGGGGGCGGCGGGCCGTAAGGCAGCCGGGTGGCCAGCGAGGGCCTCTGACCGACCTCGGAGGCGAGGGAAGGGAGCGGCCGCGTCTCTCCCCGGTGCAGGCCGCTCCGCGGCAGGACGCTAGGGGGCACCGGCAGCCGCCAGCCCTCCGCTCTCCCTCGGAGGAAGTTTGACCCTCGGCGGGCGCCGTGCGTTCCTGCCGCCGGCCGGGTGTGGGGAGCCGCCGCCATGAGCCGCAGCTACAACGATGAGCTGCAGTACCTGGACAAGATCGACAAGAACTGCTGGCGGATCAAGAAGGGCTTCGTGCCGAACATGCATGTGCGTGAGGGGTGGGCTGCGCTCAACCAGGAGCCCGGGGGTGCTCCGGCGGGGGGGAGTAGGGGTGGCCCGGGCCGGTGTAGGCCGCAGCCCCGGGCCGGTGTAGGCCGCAGCCCCGGGCTGTCCTGACGGCTCTCCCCGCAGGTGGAGGGCGTTTTCTACGTGAACGACCCGCTGGAGAAGCTGATGTTCGAGGAGCTGCGCAACGCCTGCCGCGGCGGAGGTGGGTCTGGCGGAGGGAAGCGGTGCTCGGTCCTCGGGGCGGTGTCGGGGCCCTCACACACTCCTTGCCGTGGCCGGAACCGCAGCGTGCCGTGCCGCAGCCTGGTGAGCGGCGCAGGGGGGGTCGCCTGCCGCTGCAGCCTGCGTCCTGTGCCCGGGTCGGAGGGGTGGGCACAGCCTTGCCGACTGCCCTGCGTGCTCCAGGGCGCACCCGGAGCCCCCGCTCTCGCGGGTTACTGTGGCGGGGGCCGGAGCCCGGGGCTGTCTGTTCTGCGCGGGGCCGGACCCGGATCCGGCAGCTGGGTTGGTGGGAACGCGCTCCAGCTGTTTGCACAGGGCGGTGTGCGCTGGTGCTGGCGCAGCGGAGGGAGGCCTTTCGCGTGATACCTCATCTCGTGAAGCTGCGGATCGTGTGTGGCTTTGCACCAGATCAGAATACTTGCTGGTGTCCAACTTCTGATTTGCCAGTGTTTTGAGCAGCCTCTTTAGCAAGTGCTTTATTGTGATCACCGTGATGAGTTATGAGATTACTTACCTTCTTTTTTTTCCTCTTTTTCAGGTGCAGGTGGCTTTTTGCCTGCTATGAAACAGATTGGGAATGTGGCTGCGTTACCTGGCATTGTTCATGTGAGTAATTGCTCTGAAAGTTTGCTCTTTTTGTGTTCCTGTTTGCCAGGGATTATTGCCTTCCAAGTGGGGACTCCATTGTGAGAGGGGGTATGGACCAAAGTTCTAGAAGCCGTCTCTGAGTATGGAGTGCTTGCAAGGGCAGGCTGTAAAACTAAGCTGTCAGAAAGGGAAGTATCCGCTTACTTCATTGACTGCCTTTTCACATGAAGCTTTTTTAGCATTGCTTTATGCTCTTTCACTTAGCCTGAGCCAGCTCTGCCCCACTGCTTATATTGTCTGTTTGTTGGTTTTGAGTTGCCGCTGCCGACTTTCAATGCATGGAGGAGTGAGCAGAGAGCAGGAGGTGACATTGTTGTCTATATTACTGTTGCTGCCCTAATGTCAGTAGTGAGCATTACCATGCACTCAGTACTTTTTTGCCCGCCCCATGCATTTTGGGAAGTGAAGCATCAGATATGGTGATGCAGCAGGAAAACACTAGGCTGTGCCGCTTTTCAAGAAGCGCTAAGTACAATGTGGAAGTGATCTTTTTCACATTCAATATTGTGTATATTAATAAGTAAAACATTTTTTAAAATTGTTTCTCTTGGTGACTTGGCAAAAGTTTTTAATTTCTGGCTGTAGTAAAAGGCAGCCCATCACGCTGTTAAAATGCCTTAGCAGTCAACCAAAAAGGGAGTAAGGTAGAATAGTAGCAACCTGTTAAAATGGGAATTTTGGCTGGTAGTTTGTGGGAGAGATGTTACAATCATCTGTCTATTCAAATCTTCACTTTTTATTTCCAAACCAAGAGATTTTCTTGGTGATAGCAGGGGGAGGCAGAAGAAGCACATAATCATGCTGAAAAGTACTATTCTTTTTAGTGTATAGTAACAGTTTAACACATGCTAAAAGGTTCCAATTTCTTATGGCTTTCTGGGTGTTTGGGGCTTTTTTTTTTGTTTGCTTAAATAGATTGCTCAGCGCTGTTTGTGGTGTCCTAATCTAAACTTGCCAGGCTAGATATACTTTGAACTTGGGGCTCTGTGCGGAAGCATGCTCTTACTTTCTTTAATTAGTAGTAATATGGAAAGGTTCAGTAAAAAAAATATTTCCTAAGTTAAAATGACACAGCTCATATTTTGTCCTGTCCTATCAGGATATTATCCTGAAAGGATGACTTTGGCCTGTCTACACGATGCAGCCTTTGGTCAGTGTTCAGTGACGCAGCTAAGAAGAGAAAATGCTGACTGTTTTATGATTGCATTCATAGCATTGAACTTTTCCCGTGTTACATTTATGGTATTTAAATACTGCAGATGTCTCTAGACGGAACTTGGTAAAGATGAGCTTATCTTCACTCTTATATATCTGCTCTGTGTTACTCATAAGATATTGCCTGCATAAATTTTGAATGCAGTGACTCTTGAGTTCAAGAAAAAGCTAGGTTAGAATTCCATTTGAGATCCCAATTCCTACATTTAGGTGCGTCAGCTCCTCTGAAGTTTTCTTGAGGTCTGGTCAATGGAGCCAAGAGGGCTTCTCAGCTGAGTAGCCACTGGATGTTTGCTGCAGAGTGAGATCTGCTCTCTGCTTTCTTTGTCTGGCCTGTAACTGCAGGAATTTGGATACTTACATGAATGAATGTGCTTACTCCATCTACATCTGAACATCCATTCTCTTTTTGATGTGTTTGTTTGCAAATGTGACAACCACTGCCACAAGGCAAAGTGTAACCACAGTGTCTGTGCAGCACAGAGTTTCGTAAAACTTAAAAATTTCCTTTGTTCTCTTTCAGAGATCAATAGGCCTTCCAGATGTCCATTCTGGATATGGGTTTGCCATTGGCAACATGGCTGCCTTTGATATGAATGATCCTGAAGCAGTGGTTTCACCAGGTGAGGATGATTGACTTAACCTGCACTGAGAAATACCTGGGATGGCATGAAAACACTTTTTGAAATGGCAGGTCTTTACGGTACTTTATATACGCAACCAAAGCAAAAAATACGTCAATCATAGGGAGTTAAACGGTGCTTAATTCTTGCACTCAGAATCTTTATTCCTTATGGAGCAGGTGATTGCACTGAAAACATCTAAACAGTACAGAGAGAATTGCCCTTGTGGTTTTGGCTTGGGCTCGTGGTATCCCTCAGTTTTGAAGGGAGAGCACAAGGCTTTGAACTAGGGTTTTGCCAGGATGGTAAAGAATTGACTATTTTCTTTGAGCAGTGTTTGAAAACATCTTTTCAGAGTGTTTCTACACCTTTTTAAAAATGTGACCTTAAAATATGTCTGTATTTTGAATAAACATCTGGGTTTTTAATTACTGATGATCTGGAGATGCTTTTGTGGTTTTCATCAAAAATTCTATACGTGTTTCAGGTTTGCTTCAGGCAGTTCCAGTACTCCTGATTGACTCAAATGCAAGATCTCGTAGTCTGGTCTCTCCCCTGTGACCCTAGTTAATATCAGAACTTCCGTACTAAAGGTGGCATGATTGGTCTTTCACATTAGGCCTTGGCCCGCAACATTTATTTTTATTAAATACTAAGAGTTAAGCAAAACACTAAACACTGAAGTTTAATGTTCCTTGTAAGTATTTATCACTTATATTATAACTAGTTGTTGTTTATTCCAGTGAAGATTCAAAAAGGACTTGCTTTCAGGGACTTGCTTTCAAAAACATCTTGCATCAGGAAGCCATACTAAGATCTGTCATTTTTCTTCTGACCTTTGCAGAAGAGCAGGAACATCCCCTTTACTTTCTGAGGGCAGTGTATTTTATAGTTGTGTCTTGTTCTCTTTGTCTGCTTGCTGGAGCAACTTTGTAAACACAGAGCTCTGTAGGCAGTTGTACAGCTATGTCTGTAGAGCGTATGCTCAAGACTGAAAAGCTGTTTGGATTTTTTAAAGAGTTTTCAGTTTTTTCTCTGCAGGAGTACATTTTTGGCTGTCTTGAAATCTGAGGCTTCATGTAAATCTACTAAAATGAAGCTTAATGCAGTTCTGCTTTTTTTCTCAGTATTGTGTCAGAAAGAATGGGCAAGATTACAGCATTCAGTACATACTCCCTGTCAGCAGGGACACTGGTTTAAGATGAGTATTCATCAAATGCTCGCCATCAGCGCACTTTATCAACTCCCTGGCTTTTTGTACACTTCTAGGTGGTGTCGGATTTGACATCAACTGTGGTGTCCGCTTACTTCGTACAAATTTGGATGAAAGTGATGTGCAGCCTGTGAAGGAGCAGCTCGCCCAGGCTATGTTTGACCACATTCCTGTTGGTGTCGGCTCCAAGGGTGTTATCCCCATGAATGCCAAGTAAGAGAATGACTTTGTGCGTACATCACTAAAGGGGACATCTCCGTTGTTTATTTTGATGAAAGATTCATCAGTGGGAGACGTTAAGAAAGAAGAAGTAATTCCAAACCTCTTTCCATTCTTTCTGCACGTGTACTTCACCAGGAGGACTGGCATAATCGTCAGTGCAAAAAGCCAGCTGTTTCTTCCCCCATTTAAAACCCTGAAGTAACTAAAAACTCTTGGAAGGTTCTCACTTATTCTGACAGAAAACCTCCATGAACGTAAAGACATATTTTGAAGGGGATGAGAGAGAAAATAGGATATTCCCCACAAAACAAAGAGGAAAAAGTAATAACCTAACTAAGGTTAATACATTTATAGAGATTGATTTGCATGAAGTAGTAAGAAGTTGGACTTCTGGTTAGGCAAGTTGGGGACTGATCATAAAATCATAGAATAATTTAGGTTGGATGGGCTCTCTTGAGGTCATCTCATCCAACTCCCTGCACATAGGAGGGCTAACTCTGAAGGTAGGTCTAATGACAAAGTTACATGAGGTTGCTCAGGACCATATCCAGTGGAGTTTTGAGGATTTCTAAGGATGACACTTATGTAGGTGTTTGATAATTGCAGGGATTTGGAAGAGGCACTGGAGATGGGTGTGGATTGGTCTCTCCGGGAAGGCTATGCCTGGGCAGAGGACAAGGAGCACTGTGAGGAATACGGAAGAATGCTGCAGGCTGACCCCAACAAGGTCTCCTCAAGAGCGAAGAAGAGAGGTCTGCCTCAGGTAATGTTGTGTTTCGGGGGGGCTGTGGGTGCTCCCAGGGTTCAGATGCGAAGGTTAGCAAGTAGTTCTCTAATTTTCTGTCTTTTCTTGAAACTCCGCCTAGAATTTCTGGGCAGGAGGAAAGGTGAGATGGTGGGGCCGTTTCTGAATAACTCTTGATAGAACTGTAACAGAGGGAAACGATACCGGGCCTACCCAAGGTCCCTGGGGCCATCAGTTTTTCATCAAACAACACCTGGCACTGGAATTAATTTTTGGTGCATTTCCTCATCCAGATGTAGTTTTGTTTTTGAGACAGGCAAGTTACTCTGCAACTTTTCTCTTTGTTTTCTCAGCAGATTAATAGCAGGGCAAGGAAGGATATCATCATAAACAGAACAAGCTCATAACTTCGAATTGCAGTCCAAGCATTGGATTTCTTTTCTATACCTATTATCTTGTTGCTCTGGTTGAACACTTCTGAGATGGCTATACTAACATTGGTATTTGTAAAGCTGTTTTTAATGTGACTTACTGAGTTTTTCGAATTGTGGTGCTGCAAGATTGTGGCATTTTAACCTCAAAATAATATTATGTGGTCAATTTTCACATTCGCCTTGCAAATAAGTGATCATCTGTTATGGAGTTGAAAAAATTTGGGCTTGGAAATGGAGTATCTTGCTTTAATCTATTGAAAGGTTGTAAGTATCTAATTAACAGGATGTTGTAACTTCCTTGTGGCATTAGAACCAAGTATAAGACTGTATGTCTGCCTTGCCTATACAAATTGAAGATGAATTCTCAGTACCCAGTACTTTTCCCGTCTTTCAACTAGACCTAAGTAAGTTGGAAAAAAGTGGCAGCACAGTCTGTAGATACTGGTCATTTCGTTTAATTGCAGTCTTGTCGAAACAGTAAAAATAGTTACAAATCTGAACAAAGAGGACAGTGATGGTGCTACTGTGTTCTACTTCCTTTCAGTTTATATGGGGACTTTTTTTTCCTGGAGAAGCTTTTCCAAAACCAAAACCTTGCTGTAGCAATTTGCCCTACTGCCCACATTCCCGTAGCTCTCCCCTGTGCTCCCAGAGGCTGCTTTACTAGCACTGTCTGATCAGTGTGTTGTGATTGGCAGCTGGGGACCCTGGGAGCTGGAAATCATTACGCCGAGATCCAGGTTGTGGACGACATTTACAACGAATACGCTGCCAGGAAGATGGGCATCGACCACAAAGGGCAGGTCTGCGTGATGATCCACAGTGGCAGCAGAGGCCTGGGCCACCAGGTTGCCACAGGTATGATCTGACTGTCGTAGGTCCCTGGAGTGAAGCAACCTCTTCGGCGTGGTCTTGTCATTGACAGTAAACTCCAGAACAAAAGAGTATTTCTTACGACAGGGGTTGTCTGTTTGCAAACAGTTGATAATGTTCTGCCACAGATTTGCTTTTGTATTTGAGAAGAAGCCGTAGGTTTGACTGACAGACGGTTGAGTTCAGTTTTAGAATATAAATGATAGACACCCATGTTAATCTCACAAATTGAAATGAAATTAAGAAGTTGCTGTATTTATTTCGCAGATGCCTTGGTGGCTATGGAAAAAGCTATGAAACGGGACAAAATCATAGTGAATGATCGCCAGCTGGCGTGTGCCAGGATTTCCTCTGCAGAGGGACAGGATTACTTGAAGGGAATGGCAGCTGCTGGAAACTACGCATGGGTCAACCGCTCTTCTATGACTTTTCTAACAAGACAGGTAAGCGCAGAGTTGTCTCCAATGGAAATATTTTGGTACACATCTCCTGCATTATCCCAGAAGAATGGAACACAGAGTAGCTGCAGTATTTAACGTCATTTTCATTTTTGTGCTTCTTAAACTGTATTTTCTGGAGAAACTTACACAAAGCTCAGTTATGGCTATCCATCTGAAACCTCTCAACATCACTGGATTGTACTTGCAGAAGCCACATAAGGAATATTTTTGAAAATGCCTTGAACTGGAAAAAGAGCATACAATAAAATTGTTTTTACACTGCCGAAGTCATGTTTTCAGAGTTGCAAGAATTTGTGGAGTTGATACCTGACTGGATTCCAGCATTAAAGCTACCAATGGCAAATAAACAATCTAGACAGTCCAGTTCTGTCACACCCAGCACTGTTGAATTCATTCTGTTTTGGCTGAATTTGACTAAAGTTTCTTACCTGACATGCGAAATGTTTAGGTCACTGACTTATCTGTAAGAAACCCTTTCAAGCAAACTTGCTCCTTTTAATTCCTAAAAAGATTGTAAATATTCCACATGTACACAGCAGTTTTCTTGTATTTCCCATCCTGATTTGCTCTCTTTTTAGGCCTTTGCCAAAGTCTTCAACACAACCCCAGATGACCTTGATATGCATGTTATCTATGATGTGTCTCACAACATTGCCAAAGTGGAGCAACATGTAGTGGACGGAAAGGAGCGGACTCTGCTCGTGCACAGAAAGGGATCAACCAGGGCCTTCCCCCCTCACCACCCTCTTATCGCTGTTGATTATCAAGTAAGTTTAGCTGTGGGAGAGGGAAATCAGAAGAGAAGTCTGGATCAGTCGGACAATTTTAGGGTTCCTAGCAGAGAGCTAAATGCTGCGAGTTATTTTTTTGAGCTAACAGCACTGGAACCCTAGTGGGATGGCAATATTCTGCTTGTTTGTGTGTTAGATCTTTGGGACACTGAGCTCCCTCTTCTGCTCCACACCCACAATGGTTGGAAGATCATGAAGGGAAAGAAGCGTTTCATACCTAGGACAGGCTTCAGCAATTTGCCTTGTCTGTCTGATGGACACAAGTCTTTTGATCTGCTGGTGTGCATCTTTCAGTGCAGTTAGTTCCCCAGAGTCCTTGATACCAGACACCTGAAGCAAGCAGGGTTGCTATGAGGGAATGTGAACCTGACCCCCTTTTCTGGAGATACAGTTCCTCTCAGACTTTTATTAAGAGTGAGGTTTTTAGGGTTTTTCTTGTGAATTAATACTTTGCATCCACAGCTGACTGGACAGCCTGTTTTGATTGGCGGGACTATGGGCACCTGTAGCTACGTTCTTACTGGCACAGAGCAAGGCATGACGGAGACCTTTGGAACTACTTGCCATGGAGCCGTAAGTCGAAAAGTTATTTCAGGAAAGGACTGGAATGGGACTGTTGTCCAGAGAACAAGGTTGTTCAAGGGTTTCTCAGTGTGAGATTCATCTGTTGGTCATACAAGTAGAGAGTATAGAGGTGTAGCCTTGCTGCAGTAATCCCAGCCCAGTAGGACCACAGGCCAGAAGTCCTCTTTGTCCCTTACTGAGTAGTTTTGACTAGTGCAGAAAATGTAGGGGGTGCTGCTTTATACAAGGCAAATGTTAGGATGAAGATGTAGAGAATGAGCTCCTTTTCCCAAATTCTGATATCTGTGAGCTAACAAGAAGTATTAACTGTGCTGAGGCTGTCCATATAAAACTCCTCAATAGGTAGGAGAAGGTATTTCCTCCCCTATTATTTACGGGATGAGACAGGATCATTGAGGAAGATAAACAGCTTCCAGTAAAACTCCCGACTGCTGAGCACTGTCTGACAAGTGTTGCGGGTAAAAAGACACTTGCATACTTGTATGTTATACCCATGGAACTTTGCTAGCCATCATACCAGATGTGTGATTTTTGCAGGAGCCAACCACCCGCAGTCTAAATTCATTTCCCGTTTTGTGGCTTACTGTGGTCTGTGCCCTCAACCATTCTATGTTTCCGTATAATGTAATAATGTTTTTCTTTCATAAGGAAGAGTTCTGTTTTTTTCTAAACCGCTACAAAAAATAGAACTAACAAAACTGCTGTCTAGGGTCGTGCACTGTCTCGAGCCAAATCTCGACGTAACTTGGACTTCCAGGATGTATTGGACAAGCTGGCTGACATGGGCATTGCCATCCGTGTTGCTTCTCCCAAGCTGGTCATGGAAGAAGTGAGTTTAATGCTTCATTATCTGGGAGGGAAAAGGGAGTCTTGCTTCTTGGCTGAATGTCCCTTCCTGACTTGATTTTTTTGCAGAGCTGAGTGATCGCTAGTACTCAAAATATAAAGCTTGTCTGATTTCTGATAGAGCTATCCAGTTTTTTGGAAAATAGTGTGAAGTCTTCCCTGTCCCTAAAATCCTGCTGCAAGGGGAGATGCCAGTTTGACAGGTTTTAGGGAGTATGGTTTTTTGCTCTTCTGCCTGGCAATAGGGGTGATTACTGTCAACCCTGAGAAGTCTGTGTGAGCATCACAAAAGTAATTGTGTTTTATGGATTCTTTTCTTGAATTATGTTCTCCCAGCTTTAAACTTACTTTACACTGCAGCTGTCGTGTAGATTATTAGCAGTGTATGAGATCTCTCCCTCCTTTAAGATGAATTCCTGTATTTGCTCAAGAAGAGGACTCCGAATGCCTAGAAAACTTTGAATATTATGACTTCCAGTTCCTCTGCATTAACATGATAGAATGTCTTTTCTTTTCACAATCTCATTCATAGCAGTACATTAATCATTTGGAACTATGCTGTTGTGGGAGTTGGTGTTACACAGACATGTTGATCGTATTCAGATCTCTATGTAAGAGCAGCTTCCTTGTCAGAATGCTGGAGAGGGGAGCCATAGAGTTCAGCGCTGACTCCTGTCACTAAGAGGCAGTGAAGATAAATCTTAAAGGCTGTCTGTAAGGAGGAAGTTGGAGGGACTTCCTGCCAGGTAACAAGGCTTGACACTCTCACATGCTGGTGGACTGGATTATCTGAGAATATAGGGAGAACTAAACCCAGATAGCTAGTATTTTAGCTGAAATACGGTGAAAACTTATTTGGAAAGCTAAGTGTCTTTTTTAGATATGTAAGGTGGCCAGATTCTCAACATGTGAATCTACTTCTGTACCCTCAATTCATATGATTCTATTTATGATTCTATTTTTGCAAAGAGAAGAGGGAATCTCAAAAGCCTACATCTAACTTCCTGTGACTTTGAGGTCTTTAAAGTTTGGTCTTTTTTTTTTTTTTTTTTTTTTCTCTCTCTCTTCCCCCTCCAGGCACCAGAGTCTTATAAGAACGTGACAGATGTCGTTAACACCTGCCACGCAGCTGGCATCAGCAAGAAAGCCATTAAACTGAGACCTATTGCTGTTATAAAAGGCTAGGAACTGACAAGGGCAGTAGAAACGCACGAACATCTCCAGGCCTTACACAAAACTGACTAGAACCATCATCTTCCCACACCTCTTGGACTCTGTAGGATGCTCAGATATTGGATCCCTGTTCTGGAAACACAGCAGTTGAGGACACCCCTGTTTTTAACCACTCCTGGGCATAATTAATGCCCCCGCTTTCCTCCTTGTTATATGGTGTTCTTTCCTTGCGAGGAAAGGGCGAAGGAATAAGTAAGTCTTGGGTTTTACATGCAGTCCCTCACCCATTTGCCTGATGATTCCACAGGCAGGACTTCGGACTTGCCTGAGTTGTTGCTAACTGTTGTGCTGCGACACCACCTCCACCAGTGAAGATGGCGTATGAACCAGACCTGCGGTCGCTGCACCTGAGTGCCTGGAGCTCTTTCCGTTTATAGAAGTTCTCCGATAGGCAGGGTATAGCGCTTCTGGGCAGGGAGAGGTTGCTCTGTTTGCAAATACCTTTATGCATAGTCTGTCGTTGCATGTTTTGTGGCAGTTGGGTAGAAATCTGGAGTTGGGAGTGGTCTCCCACTTGGGTTGAGAGTGACTAGCTAGGCTTGAGGCGCAGTCTTCCCCTCTTCCCCACCCATTTAACGCAGCACCTGTTGTACTTGGCTCAGTACAAGTACGTGTTCCAGTCTTCTGGAAATGCTAGTAGGGCCAAGTGTGTTGCTTTGAGAGGTTTTGTTTGCCCGGTAAAAGTTGTGATTTAGCACCTTACAGATGAGCTAATCCAGTATTTTGCAAAGTTCTAAGCATGCAGAAGTTGAATTGGATCATATTGCTCACTGTCCTGCAGCTCTGGTGTGAACGAGTCCAGTTGCAGGGTCAGACCCAGTACAATGTGACTTCTGATGTTTCCTTTACATTCGTTGACCAAGGCTGGAGGGGAAGCTGAGCATCCCCACTGGATCATTTTGAGGATTACAAATAAAATGGGAAGATGGACACTGCAGTGTGTCTGTGTCATGTTTATTCTGTGGCTGAAATGTCTGTTGTCCACGGTTAAGCACATGTATGAGCTTGAAACCCACTACGTTTTGTGACTTCAGCTGATAGATCTTGCAAAGAAACGTGCAGGTGGCAGAATTTCTTGCAGGATGCAAGAGAAGGGCAATGCAGAGCTGTTTTCTCACCTTGGTGATGACAAGAGTATTATAGCTACGTGGGTTTGCCTTTCTCGGGGCCTGCTGGGGATGGGGGCTGCCTGTAAAGCCTGTCTGCAGACACAAGAGGGCGGCCGGAGGAAAATTAAACCTCAAAGTAAGAGTGGAGCCCTGCCAGGGCCTCGTGTAAAAGGAGCGGGTTGTGATGGATGGACTCGAGTGCCTTTTGATGAAACGTCCCTTGAAGTTTAGGATCTGAGCCGAAACTTGTTTATCTGACGAGGCATAATGGCGTTTTACTGTCTTAATGGCTTCGTGCTTATTGGTTTCTTAAGCTCAAATACTGAATTTGCTGCAGGTTCAGAAGCAGTACGTGCAGTAACAGTCGCTGCTGTGAGTCCTTGTGGGTCTGAGTTGACAGAGGGTTTCTTGTTTTACCCTGCTTTCTGCAGTGGAGTTGTTGCAGATTGCATCTCTGAGGTCTTCAGAGACACACTTGCTGGATTTCAAACAAAAATAATTTCACTTAGAAATGTGAATTAGCCTCCAGTGACTGAAAGATCAGTCACTGTTGACACTGTTCGTGTCAAGTCTTCTGCAGAAGTGCATGTTTCATGCAGAAGTTTCTGTCTATAAATAATTCACTCTCTGATGTGGAATGCAAGGGAACCCTTAAACCATTCATATTTAAAAACAAAAGGCATTTCTCAAGCACAATTCTCCTTTCAGCTTTTACCTACCATTGCCGTTAAGAGACAAATCTCAGTTTTTCACAACAAGCTGAAGTCGTGTACCGTGGACGTGCCGTAAGTCTTCTGATCATCAGTGTTTATGCATTAACATTCAAGAATGCAAGAAGTACAGTCCATTTTGGTTTCCTGTTGCAAAGCTAGTACTAGTTTTGGTTATGTGTTGTGCTGGTTTCCTAACCACCAAAAAAAGTAAGAGTAAACACGTAAGATATCTCCCAGTTCTTTGTTTAAACCTGGATGTTTTTCTACTTAAGAGTCTGCCTTTTTCTCCAAGTAGGGTTTCTCACTAGCTTTTTTTTAATCTGCATTTTAAAAAATAAACTCTAAAAATTGGTAGGTAGGGAGGGCACACGGTATTAAAATTCACATGCTGAAATACAGGTGGTTCTGCAGAAGCATTTGACAAAACCAAAGAGACAATGTGATTATTGAACCATCTCTGCTTCCATGGAAGGTTATTGATAACTCAGAAGTATCTGTTAACGTATGATGTGCTTCTGCCCCTTCTCCCAAAGACTGAAAAAGCTTTGGTGAACAATTGTTAGGGTCTCTATTTTTCTTCTCTTTTTTTTGGTGGGAAGCCGCAGGTAGGAGATGCGGGTCAACACCGCACCCCTGGAGATGTTGCACAGCTCTGGCCAGCAGCAGGCACTCAGCTGTCCCCCACCCAACTGTACTCGATTCAGTCATCGTACCACGACCTGCAGCAGAAGGTTTGCTGCCCTCAGGGCTGGCGCAGGGTGTCTGTGTTGTCTGCCTTCAGCCAGGGCAATAAAACCAGGCCTTGGATGCAGGCTGCTTCTTAGTGAGAACAAACAGTTCGCTGCGTTTAGCTACTCTCTGCTGGAGAGCGAGACGGTTTAACTGCCGAAACAGAGCCACTGCCTCTGGGAAGTAGAAGGTACCGTCTCTGGCGGCGGCTGCAATGGCACCTTCCTCCTCTCCGTGCTCACAGGGCTTGGTGCAGGGGCTGGCGCAGCGACAGCGGGCACGGGCGAGCGCTTCCTCTCGTGCCAGGAACCGGCTGCTGGCGCTGCGCTCGGGGGGCTCGTGCCGGTGCTGTTCCTGTCACCGGCAGCGCAGCCTTACATAGCGAACAGAAAGGCACTTCGGGTTCTCCTTGCTGGTGGGTGACTCTCCCAGAGCCTCCTCTGAAGGTGTGCCCTGTGCTGGGGGTGCTGTCTGCTGGGGTGCGGGGCGAGGCAGATGGGGCAGCGCCCAGCCCCTGGGCTGCGTGAGACCCCTGGGAATGCAGTTTAAATGGGGGGACCCGTGCTTCATTTGCCGTAACGGATTGCCTAGCTGGGGTGCACCTGATGCCCGCCTTCTCTTCGGCTTGGTTGAGCTTTGTGTACTCCAAGGCTCCCTAACTTGGCCTCCAAACCAGGAACCAGCAAGGTACGTGCCTGTGGTGTTCCCTGCTGTAGTGTATTTGGGCTGACTGCACACCCTGCTAGTCGGGAGCCCGGTGTCTAACCTGTGTCACGTTTATCACCATCCAAAGTCTCTTGGGAGGGTTTTTTTTCCTGTGCTTTATCTTTCCTCTCCCTGCTCGAAACACGGCTCTGCACACACACGGCTTCCTCCTCCGCTGGTGGTCCCAGGCTGGTGTTCTGGCCCAGGAGGAACAAGTGATCTCTGACACATCTCTGGCGCAGGCACCCCCGGCCTCTCCTCCGCTCTCCTTTGTTCCTCTCAAACATAAACACACTTAACTGGCCTCTTCTCTTCCCCCTCCGCCCCCCAGTCTTCAAAGCCATCAGGCAAAGCAATATCCCCGCCGCAGCGTGTGCCAACACGCTCCCCTGCTCGCCGAGGGAAGGCTTCGCTGGAGCAGCGGGACCTGCCTTGGCTCTCTCCAGCCCTGTCCTGAAGTGAGGGGTTTGATCGCCGGGGCCCCCGGGTTGCTGCCTGGAGAGGTGGCGGTGGGAGGCGTACGGTGGGGAAGCAGGAGCTCGGCAGCTCCCAGCCAGGGCGACGGTGGGCGCGGGTGCTTTGTCCCCTGCGCTGTGGGAGGGAGACGGTAACCTCCTGGCATCCACTAAACACCAATAATTGTGCAGTTTCTAGTGGGGTTTTTGTTTTTTAGTTGCAATACGTAACAGGAGGGTGGGGGTCATTCCCTGCAGCAGGGAGAGCGCCGAGCAGTGGGGGAGCAGAGGGCACCGAAAAGCCTCCCATCTCCCTGGGCACCGACCAAGCAACCCCCAGCCTGAGCTGCTGCTGCTGGCTTTCGTGGTGCTGAGCCATCCCTGTCTTGCTGCACCCTCCTTCCCAAAACTCCTGAGACTGCTTCACAGAATCACAGAATGGTAGGGGTTGGAAGGGACCTCTGTGGGTCATCTGGTCCAACCCTCCTGCCAAAGCAGGGTCACCTACAGCAGGCTGCACAGGACCTTGTCCAGGCAGGGCTTGAATATCTCCAGAGAAGGAGACTCCACAACCTCCCTGGGCAGCCTGTTCCAGTGCTCCGTCACCCTCAGAGGGAAGAAGTTCTTCCTCATGTTCAGGTGGAACTTCCTGTGCCTCAGTTTGTGCCCATTGCCCCTTGTCCTGTCACTGGGCACCACTGAAAAGAGTTTGGCTCCATCCTCCTGACACCCACCCTTGAGATATTTATAAGCATTTATTAGGTCCCCTCTCAGCCTTCTCTTCTTCAGGCTGAACAAGAGTTCGGGTCGCGTTGTATATAAAGATCAGAAAAAAAAAAATAATCACTAGTCTTAATTGCAGAGATTAGGGCCAGGAAAAGGAAATGGAGTCATCTGCCAGCACTTAATCGAACATTTACTAGCGTAGCAGAGGACAGACAGGGGCTGGCCTGCCCGCACACGCTGAGGTGTTTGGGTCTTATGATGGAGCCTGTTCCTAAGACAAGGTGCCGGGGCAGCCTGGATTGCTGTTCCCCCCGTTCTCCTGTCCTAGCCGAGCTACAGCCAGCAGCCTGCTTTCTGCACAGCCCCAGCTTCGCCCAGCAGGCAGTTGGGAGAGGGGGAAGCATATTCCTCCTTTCCCTTCTCCCTCGGTGCCTGGGGAAACTGAGGCATTGTCCCCTTTTTTCCCCCTGTGCAAACTGCCTCGCATCAGGGAGGCGAGGTGGGAGCCCAGGCTCTTCCCCTCTCCATTCTCAGCCCCAGCGAGTGGAGTCGGCCTGGGGTGGGAAGGTGGGATGGGTTGGGCTTTCTGCTCTTCCCTGCAAAGTGCAAACCTGGGGAACCTGTTCCCCTGCCATGTGTCAGGCAGGGGGGAGAAACAGATGGGGAGGGAGGGGTGCAGCTCCCACAGGGGAAGATGCGGTGGTGGATGCGTGCGATGAGGTCCAAGCACTGATGTTTTAGAGCAGCAGTTTATTACCTGAGCTGATTAACCCATAGAAGATCACCAAACCTGAGCACGCCCATAGGGAAGAGCCATCCAGGGAGAACAGCAGCCTGCCGATGGTTGAGAATATACGCACTCGAGGACAAGACGTGAGGGTTTTATGACAAAATTTAAGGGGGAAAGGAGGGAGGTGAAAAGCAATCAAATACAGCACTTGGAATAATGGGGAGAATCTGGGTCTCTGAACCCTGGCTAGCCTGCAGCATACGAGGGACTGGATAAAGCTTGGCCTTAGCTCTTCTGTCAGCGCGAGCGCCCAAGCGTGCTTCTGCCCCAGACTGTTGCTCTTCGCTCCCCGGGGCAGAGGGAAGATACAGAACAGCCACCAAAACCTCCCCGGGCCCTGTGGCCCCAGCAACATCCCCCTGTGGCAAGCAACCATGAGCCCTTCGGGTTACAGCAGTCGAGTCTTGGGGTACCAGCGCCGTTCTTTGTTCTGTCAGGTAGCAGGCTCCGGATTGTACTGCCAAAAATTAATAAAATTCCCTCACTTTTTATTACCCTTTTTGCAGTTCCAGGCAGAAGGAAAAGGTGGGTTTCCCAGCTGGAGGAGCGCCTTGCCGATAAATCACCTGGTTACCCCAGCTCTTGGCTTTTAAGAGTTGCAACCTGTTTGTGCTTTTAATCTTAAAAAAAAAAAAATCAATGTGGTTGTTTTATTTTTGGCTAACGCATATTATTGTTGGGCTATAAATTTGTGGCATTTGCAGACAAGTTATTAAGCTTTAAAATCATAGGTAGGCTGATCAGGTTCCTCACTGTTGCCTTGCCAAATCCTTAAACACTTCTTGGATGAGGAAGAAAAAAGTATCACCGTAAATTATTTTTCCCCTGGAGAGTATTTATATTGTAGCTGTTGCTAAAGGGATTTTCTCCATTCACCTCTCATAGGGTTTTTTTTTTATCAGGCAGATAGATAAAGGACCGTGACAAGCACTTTCTCCTCTATTTTGAGTATTTTCAGTGTATTTTGAGTCTAGCCCAGAAAGGACTTTCTCTGCCTCCTTCCCGACATCAGCCTGTGCATGTCTGCAGGGCTTGAGCCCCTCCGTGGTGGGGGGACTGAGCCCTGGGGTGGAGGGGAAACCCCTCCACCCATGGAAACCTCTTTGTCCAGCCCGAGACGTGGGGCTGTGCTGGCACCAGGGTGCCTTTGGGTGCCGGCAGCGCCGGGCACTCTCCTCCCCAGGAGCCCCAGAGGGCACCTCCATGGCACAGAATCCCCTCTCCAGGGAAGGGGTCTTGGGGGGGCTGCAGCACCTGCAGGGCAGCCAGCCTGGCCACGGACCTGGAGAGATCCATGCTCACAGGCGTGCCGGGAGCTGCACGCTGCTCTGGTCCCTCCTGTTGCCCCCATCCCTCCCTGCTGTGGGTGCTGCAGGTGACCTGGGCAAGGCCTCCACAAACCCTGTGGTGAGCTCAGGAGACACACAGGCTTCTGGCTGCTCCTCCTGCCAGGCCCCGAGAGCTCTTCCATTAATGGTCAGTGGATGAGACAGAAATTTTATCTCAACTGAGAAACATGAAGCCTTGTTTGCGAGGCATTCGTTTGCTTGTCTCTCGGGCAGGAATTCAAACTATTTGTTGTTATCAATAGGAGCCAAGAGCACCATCGCTGTCTCCTTTCCTCCCTGCTCCTCTGCCAGAAAATGAATCCTCTGTCACAGACCTTTTCCTGGAGAGAAAAGTTTGCCATAAGGCTGAGGCATCTCCAGAGAGCAGCTTTCAGCGCTCTGATCCACCACAGACTTGTCCACCCCGTACCAAGTCATTTCATCTTCCTATGTCTTGGTGCCCGATCTGCAAACAGGGATAAAAATCACTTCCTTTACTCTCAGTTTTTATTGGTCTTTCCTGTTTAAATACCAAGCTCTGATTCATGGACCATCTCCTTCTGCAACCTTCTCATGTCACCAGGACACCCGTGCTCAGCACCAGCCCCGCAGGAGTGCAGCAGCAGCCCTGCGTGCCTGTCTTCTCCTGCGGCTTCTGGCACTGCTGGAGGACAGTTTCATTCCAGTCACGGTGTAAACTGAAAGCAGAAGAGCTTGCAAGCTGTTCAGAGTTTCAAGTAGTCACTGCAAAACTCAGAAAAGGTATTTGCAGTCCTCTGGCTACAAAGCAGAGCCTCTGAGCTAGGTCCTCACCTTGAGTTCAGTGCCAGTGAGGTGCCTAAATTCCTCTGTGCTTTGAGGATACAGGACCTAGACTTGTGTGAAGTCCTAAACGTGCCGCCTCGCTCTTGCCACCTGCATGCATTCATGCGTTGACGGACAGAAGCTGAGAGAGCGTCACATTGCCCATGGGGATGTTTGAACCCCACTGTCTCCATCACGGAGATGAGGACACAGCCTCTCATTCCCAGCATAAAAACCACACTGAGTGGCTCTAAGTGCAGCCTTGACTTCTCTTTGCAAGAGGAGCTGACAGCATGAGAGCAGGCTGAAGCTAGCAGAGGGGTGAAACATGGACAAGAAGTGCTGGGAGAGCAGACTGGGAGATCACAATTGATGCCTGCAGCCTGCAGCCCACCCCATGCAATGCCTGGGAGCTGACCACGCTGCTGGGCAAAGCTGCTGTCACTCAAGGAGGTGCCCTGCTGAGCATCCAGGCTGTGCTGCCACCCAAAAAACAGCCATGAGGCAAGTAGATGAGCGAGGGAGAAATGAGAGCTTGTAGCTGAGCTAGTCCTAATATCAACACCAACTGCAGAGGCAGGGAAGTCTTATAGGGCTCTTCCCACCATACTTCTACAAGCCTGTCTTAGCAGAGACCAGCGGTGCTTGGAGCAGGAGATTCAGGAAAAGGGGCTTGGGCAATTCTGGAGGATTTGAGTCCTCCTTTATCTAGACTCCAGACATATTCTGGGTGTGAAGCAAGTCAATGAAGCTTTCGAACACCTTCAGGTCTGCAGACAGCCAGCAAAGGCTCTTGGAGGACTTCTCCTGAATGTCCTGTTGTGAGGCCAGAAATAGCCCCATCTCCCTGACCCGCAAAGGTAATGTCTAGTGTGGAGGAGTGGCAGCTGGGCTGGATGCTGAGGTTTAAAACCATCATCTGACGCATTAAAAAAACATACACTGTAAGAGAAAATAATCCCGTGGCAGGTCCTGGCCGGCTCCAACTCCTTCTGCACAAAGGGACTGAAGCTGTGCATGAGGCAGCCTTAACCAGAAGGTTTCCACTGATGGCCTCAACAATCTCCCTCCGGCTGCCCTCCCGGGAAAGGCAGTTTTCCAGGGCAGGCTGGGGTGCCAAAGGGTGGTTTTGCTCCAGCAGAACTTTTTTTTAAATCTTTTTCAGGTAAAGCATATTTGACTCATCCTGACTTCCCATGAAATTGATCAGGCGGTTTAGTGGGGAAGGCGGGAAGGGAGGGTGGACCGGGGAAGGGGACAACGTCTGACTGACGCTTTCAGTGGCAAACATCTCAGCCATGCGTGACCGCATGCAGGTTTCGTTTCGCTTTGCCTCGTGACGGGCTTCAAAAACACTGGAGATCAAACCAAAACGCTGCATTTCGGGGAAGAAAACACCTAATGGAGGTCTTTGGTGCCAGTGGGAGAACAAAACAAAACCAAAACCCTTGTGGGTCAACCGGAAATTATTTTCTTCTTCAGCTACTCGTGTTTGCCAGGGAAGCAAGAAATTAATATTGCACCGTCAGGAGTAGGGAGAGCCCGAGGCTCCCCAGCCCCGAGTCAGTCGCCATGCGAGGGCGAGAAGCGTCGTCTGCCGTCGCCGCAGCGCGCAGGGCCCCTCGCGACGGCGTCCCCTCGGCTCTGCCCTTGTCGCCCGCCGGCCTCCGGCTCCCTCCCGGCCTCCATGGCACGGCCGGGGCGAGAGGCCGGGTTCCGTCCGGCTGGTGTTCAACCTGCCCTTCACAACGCCCGGCAGACCCGCCTCCCCCTTCCCCGTCCTCGGTGACTCATCCAAAGAATTTTAATCTCCGTGGTCTGTCTGTAGTTGTAAAATATAATACCAATGGAGTTGGGCTTGTCTATCCCGAAGCCATGAAGCTGCTGTCAGAAGAAATTGATACACACTACTGAGGGGGGAAGAAAGCGCTGCTGCTGGGGAGGATTTGACTCGAGGACGGCACTTCAAATGGAAATTTCCCTGTTTGAAGTGGATGCGTTTTTCATCTCTACGCCTTTATTTTCTTCTATGCTGCAGGAGCGAGGACCAGCACGGTCTGTTTGTGGGAGGATTAGTCTGCAGAAGGTTCCCACCACGGGGTCGCAGGTGCCCTCCCCGCTCGCCGGAGCCCTGGAGAAATGGTGGCTGGGGGTGAAGGGGCTCATGAGGCCCGGATTGGGAAGAACCGCAGCCCTGGACCTCCCTCCCCACCGCTGCCAGCCAGGAGCCCTCCACATCCGACCAGCACCAGGCACGGGGGTCTGCCCACAGGATCACCGAGCCTCTCCTGGGCACCCCAGATCAAATCGCAGGGGCTTCCCCTTCTTTCAAAGACATCCGAAGCCTGAAAGAAGCAGATCAAACATGTAAATTTGAACTGAGATTAATTATACTTTTGCAACTGGAGGGGGGGGGGTGTGCAAAGCCATTAAGGTTTGTCTTGCATTAACTATGCCCGTGGGGGTGTTTTTTTGTCTTTGCATGCGTTGATACTTCATGAAATACCAGGTCTGGTTCCACCAGATCTCTGGAAGAGCCTTAGAGGCTCCAGGAAACTCTGCAAATGTGTTTCAGCAGGAGGCAGACAAGGAGAAGGGAAGTGTCGGCTCCGCTTCCATGGGAGCAGCCTTTGTTGAGTGGCTGGAGGCTACTTCTTGGCTCCCGGATTTCAAACAGGTATAATTATCACTTGGATGGGGTTCAGGACTCGGAGGGAGCTGCCAGGT
Source organism: Opisthocomus hoazin (assembly GCF_030867145.1). Lineage (NCBI taxonomy): Eukaryota > Metazoa > Chordata > Aves > Opisthocomiformes > Opisthocomidae > Opisthocomus > Opisthocomus hoazin. Next base: position 13,360,898 of record NC_134421.1, on the reverse strand, counting down.
CTTTCATGAGGATTGAGTTTGTCCCACTGAATCTAGGAGAAAAAAATAACAAGAAAGAAAGGAGGGATATGATTTAACCATGTAGGTGTTGTCTCACATCCATAATGTGCCAGGTAGAATATACTCCGAGCACTGTCCGATAGCCTGTCTTACACACACTTTCCCTTTGGAGTGTCTGTGTTGTAATATTTTTATATATATAACCTGGCTGAAGTGAAGAGGTCCTGGAAATTTTTCTATAAAACCTATTCTCCAAAGAGCCCCATCCCAATGAGTCTCAGAAGAAAATACCATCTGATCTTCCAGGCATCTCACTGACTCTGCAAAGCTTTTGAGCTTTTTTACTCTGCCTGACAGACTGCCTTTCCTGAAACCTCTCCAAGTAAATTCTAAGTCCAATGGATTTCCAGTCACACATTTCATGGTATGAATGCCTTAAACCTTCAGATCTGCCAGTTTGCTTTCCTGGTCGTTGCGATCAAGTTGCTGTCAATATTTAAGCATAAGCTTGTGGACTTTATTCTCATTATTAGAAGTTAGGGCTAGCTGAAAAGAAGGGAATGCTTTCAGGAAAAAAATAAAACCAAAGTTGCCCCCGTTTTGCAGGCGTGGTTCAATTCAGATAGATTTTTACAGTATTTTCAACTGTATCCTTTCGAACTGAAAATGGCCTTCAGAATTATTTACAGAATAAACATTGTCTTATCTGTAAAACTTATTCCAAGTATAAAATGAAATACATCATCCTGATGATTCCTGGACACAGGTTGCTGCTGCCATTGTCACGCTGGAGTGACACATTATACCGGACACTGATGCCAGATGCCCCTCTGCCCTGCCCCACGCTCCAAGGCCCCGTCCCCAAACCTTGGTGCCTGCTGTAGTAGGTGCTCTGTGGCTTTTGCCCCACGCACATCTGTGCCCACACTCGCATGCCGGTCTTGATTACTAAACTCCTACTGTATCTCTTGCAATTAAGAATGGTGAAGAAAACTGACCAGTGACTTTCGCAGAGGTGCTCTTCTTATCCTGTGCTTCAGCCACAGAAAGTCTGGCCAGTGACCCCACATTAGACTTCCTCCTTGGGAAAAAAACCCTTGAGACTGTGAACGTGCTCTTAGTGCCACCTCCCCAGCAGGCCCACGTGGATGAAACCTTGGGATCCTTTACCAACATGTCAACAGGCATCTCCTTTAACTCGGTCTAAACACTTTTTCCAACCGTTCCTGTCCAGCTGGTCTCTACAAATGCCCACCCCACAGGATGCCACACTGGCCGTGTTGCCCTCACCTAATCCTCACTCGCTGCATGACCATGGTCATGCATGACCATCTCCTGCCCAGCCACAGCTTCTGATACCCGTCACTCCATGTACACAGTGACTTCATTAGGTTTTGTGGTGGTTACTAGGTGATGAAATTACCTAAACAGTGATGTTTTCACCAAAGATGCAAATGTGAAATGTGCTCTTTAAGACAGTGACCTCAGTAAAATTCCAGTAACCGTTGTGGAAAATAACCAACGCTAAAAAAAGTTTTACCAAAAACAAATTTAAAAACATTGAAATGCAACATATTTTTTCAATTGCAAAGCCAACATATTTCATGTATCTCTGAAAACACTGACCATCCCTACTAGAGAGTAATTCAGCCATTGCGTGATGATGGCATCACCACTGTTTTTCTTGCCCTTTCAACACAAGCTCCCACAGCTCATGCAGATACAACTTGGCGCCCTCATGAAACTTGCAGAAATCAAACCAGCTGGTAACTGAATGAGCTTCTCAGACAGGGTACTATAAACAACATGTAATAACCTTACGCTTTATGGGCTTGTTAACATAAATGGAACTTTTGAAGCTTTCACAGCGCTGCAAAATGCAAAGCTATGGAGCACACCACACATAAACAGAGGCAGATGCCTTGCATTTGTACAGCGAGTCATGCTGACATGCTGTAGGTCTTCAGCTTTGATCTGTCCTAATAGGTCACTCGGGGTGTGCCACCACCGCTCATGAACCAGGGGTGCAGCATTACCCAGCCGTGTTGGGAGCGTATTGCTGGGGCCTGGGCGCTGAGGGCAGCGATAGTGGAGCTGGGCAGGGCTTTTCGTGGCTTTTTGCCTGGCGTCAGCAATGGTTTGCATGAGTCGGCAGGAGGGTGCTGATGGCAAGGAGGATGCTGGTGGCATCACTGGCATGACAGACTGGTAGAGAGATTTCTTTGTCCCCACCACCCTCACTACACCTATAATAGATGGGAATAGAATAGAATAGAATAGAATAGAATAGAATAGAATAGAATAGAATAGAATAGAATAGAATAGAGATGCAGATGCCAGCTCTGCAATACCAGAGCTGGGTAACATGCAAGGGCAGATTTATTTCTGAGCTCAAGGGACTCAGGCGCTTTCACTCACACAGGAGGCAGGCAGCTCCTGGTAAAGTGGTACAGAGGCAGCCCAATGACATCTTCCAGAGAGTGGAGTGGTATCTCCCAGTGTTCCCAGCACAGAGGCGAGATGAGGGCCATGCTGTTGTTGAAACGGAGGGAAAAACCTGGGGCTGAAGTAATCTGGGTTTATCGCTCGGCTCCTGCCAGCAGGCGGGCTGAGCTCTGTAATCGCCCCCTCAGCTCCCCAGCTGGAGCACAGCCCGCTCACAACTGCTCAGCACTTTGATAAGAAATACGCTTGGAGGTATTTTGCAACGATGAGCAAGAAAAGACGAACGAGAAGCGATGGTAGGTAGATTAACGTGGTGTGTCTGAGGTGCAGGCAGACAGACTCACTGTCATGCAAATGCTGTGGTCTGAGCCATTTTTGCACAATGGCTGGTGGTAAAATCACACTGCTGCTTCTTTTCTGACAGGGGTTGGGCTTTTTTTTAATTTAAATTTTGCTTATTAAGCAGCTCCCTGCCCAACTCCCACCCAGCTGCTGCAAGGCACATCCATCTTCATCAAGGGCCGCACATAGTGTGATCAGCAGAGAGGCGTTAGCAAGAAAGGATGCTAAAATCAGGCTGCTGTATGAGAAGGACACAAAATACACAGCCAGGATGCGCCCTTATACCCTTGCCCCTATAGCAATAGCCAGAGCTACCGGGGCAGACAGGAGGGAGGAGAGGAGAACGACGGGGATTGACAGTGAATGGCAAAATGTAAAGAAAGTGGGCATTATCACCGTGACATAAACCTGCATTCACCCTCTGAAAAACACTAGCAGCAGGGAACAGCCCTTCCTGAAGTTCTCAGCTTGGCGACGCTTTCCATCATGATCAATGGAGCATGCTTAGCCTACAGGTCTCTGATTCCTCTTTCTATCGGATGTGTGGCTGCATTGGGTTGGACAACCATGCTACAGACTTTGCCCCTGTCCCCTTGCCCCCGTTCACAGAGCCAGGGCTGTCCCTCCTCCCCGTGATGCCCAGCGCAATGTCCCCATGGTTTCTGGCAGTGGTCCTGACTCCCAGCATGGCGGATGGAGGAGGAGGGGGGAGGCAGAGCAGTGCCAGAGGTGCAGCTCCTCATGTGAGACACCTCCTGCGCTTAGCTTTTGTCCACACTCCAGACTCCTCGTCCCAGCTCTCATCGTGGTGGTGGGCTCCTCTTAGTTCCCCACTATTCCATTTTGCTCCTTCAGGACTAAGGCCCACCCTGCAGTTCAGACCCACCCTGCCCCACCTCTCATTTCTGCCTCGTGACAGAGACAGCAGATGCAGCTGATCGCAGCCAAGCTTGCGAGGGATGCCTGAAGTGAGAAAAGCTCCCCAAATTCATGGCACCCCTGGGCTAAAAATGCAAAGCCAGCCCTCCAGGGGCAGGAGCACTCCTCCATCCCAGTGGAGGGGGATAAATATGCCAGGGGAAGGAGGAAAGCTCTTTAAATGGTGGAAAAAACCCTCATGGGCTGGTGGTGGGGCCAGGGAGGGAGTCCTGCCTCTCTCCAGCCCTGACTGTGGCTGCCTCTAAATCCTGGTCCACAAGAGTCACTGCTTTGCTTGCTCTCATTAACATGTCTGCTATGCAGAATCTCACAGCCTTTTTTTTATCTCCACAGGGTTTGTCTACAAACACATTAAGTCTTTTTTTTTTTTTTCCAGGAATTAATCCTCCCCAAAGGTGTCATATCTAATTTGTTCCTGTTTCCCTTGTTTCAGCCACGCAGCTGATTTGATATCACGCAGTGTGCCACACTTCAAAACCACTTTCTTTTCTCCCTCCCCTCTGCCATCCTTCCTCCTTTTCCCATGCACAAACACCACAACACATAAGCCTGTGTTTGTATATCTGGCTTATTTAATTTACACATTACACAGTTTATTATCAGTTTCATTCATTAAACACCTGTGAGCTTTAACGCCTCTGGCTGTGGGGACGCACACATCACCTCTGCATGAGTGTTCCGCTGGGATAAACCCTCTGCAGCTGAGCCTGGGACTTCTTCAGTGCTTCTTAAATTTAAAAGCTACATCTAGAGAGCAGCCTAAAATAGCATAATGCTGGCAATAAAGCAAGTACATGAAAAGATGTGAAAATTCCATTTATTTGTAACTACTTGTTCTCTTTGTGATCTCGGTGCAGGTGGAAGAGATTGGTTAGGATTCAGTGCCAATGGCTGACAGCCCTGGGACACAAAAATGTGCTATATGTGCCCAGAATGACACCGCATCAAAATAAAATCATGGGGACAGGCAAGGTGCTCTGTAAGCAGCACGGCAAACACAGCTTGCCTTGGATTGGTGTTGTACACTCCCAGGCTTCCCTGCCCACTACCTTCCCCATATTTTCAACCCTTCGGACTCTCACAGTCCATTCACCCATCTTGCCCTTCCCAAATCCAAAACTCCCTCAAAATACTCATATTTTCATCCCCTGGCCCCAGCAGAACAGGCAAGAGGCAGCATTTTATACTAGCACACAGCATGTGTGCCTGCTGATGGCTGGATGGTGCCCATGGGCTGGCTGACCATCAAGTGGGTCAAACTGAAAAGACAATCCAGTGCCAGCTTTCCTCTCTGTAAGGACTCTATTTCGGCATGTCTTTCTACTCTGATGCCACCGGTGTTCATGGACCACATAAGAATTTCATGTCTTTGAGGCTTCTGTCTCCAGTCATATCTGGAGTGAGCTGAGGGGTGTCCAAAGATTTTCAAAGGGGAAACTGGCAGGGAGATGTATGGACTCTCTTTCAGGGCTTCTTTTAGCCTAGCTGAAAAACACGATCCATACCAATACATCTTTTCGTTTACTGCACCTGCAAAAACATAATCGATAAAAACTGAGGTCCACAGTAACACAGACTTGACTTGTGGTGCTTCAGCAAATTCAGGCTCATTCCCAAATGACAGCGAGTCCCACAAGCCTGGCTTCAACGCCTTCAAAAAAGGGTGAGGGAACTCAAGAGTGAAACACGGACTTGCTGGCTGCTTCCCACCCCCGTAACCCACAGTTCTGGGGGTATTGGCTCCTTCAGCCATATGTAAAGACAGCAGTGGTAACAAATCAGAGTCTTCAGCCAAGCAGCTTCACAGATGGGTGTTCTTCTACTCCTGAAAAGCGATACCTGTCTCTGGCACTGCACACTAAATGAACATGCTGGTTCCTATTGACCTCCCAGGGTCTTGGCTCAGGGTAGCTGAGTCATAACATTTTCAACCAGCTCTGGGGCATCTTCTGAGCAGTGCCACCTTGCCAGACTGCTGTAAATTCCAAACAAACTTTCTAGGCAGCCAGTGCTCATTTCACCAGCATCCTAGCCTGACCCCTCTCTGTATTTGATCCACCGTTGACTGTATGGAGATCCACTGATATACAGAATCATTGAATGGTTTGGGTTGGAAGGGACTTACTTAAAGACCATCTAGTTCCAACCCCCTGTCATGGGCAGGGGCACCTTCCACTAGACCAGGTTGCTCAAAGCCCCATCCAACCCGGCCTTGAACACTTCCAGGGAGGTGGCATCCACAGCTTCTCTGGGCAGCCTGTTCCAGTGCCTCACCACCCTCGTGGTAACGAGTTTCTTTCTTATATCTAACCTAAACCTACCCTCTTTCAGTTTAAAGCCATTACCCCTCGTCCTATCACTACATGCCCTTGTAAACAGTCCCTCTCCAGGTTTCTTGTAGGCCCCGTTCAGGTACTGGAAGGCTGGAGAGAGACATCTACCTTTAGAAACACCTTCAATCCTCTAGTTTGCTCTTCCAGCAAGGGCAACTTGGACAACTTTTCCATTGCTCTGTCAGTGAACATATTCACAGTGAGATAGAAAAAAATTGTAAAACTCATGTGGCAAATACATGAGTGAGCATTTGTGGCATATTTTTACCTACAAGCACGCGTTCAGGTTGATGGAGAATGTTGCTTATCTTGTGTTTACAGGACTTCCAGATCTACAGCTGGAGAGCCTTGCGTAAGAATTAGGTATAGCTGCCGTCTTACCATTTTGCTGCTGCCCATTTGTCTAGAATGAATTTGGCTCTTACTCTGTAGCCATTTATCTATACACTGAGGGTTACTACTGATGAGCACCTGCTGAAGTTATATTTGCTTAGACTCTATTTTGGAGACACTGAGACCTTGCTCAGCTACAGTGATTGATTTCAGCTAACTTCAGTAGGGCTCTCCTGTTGGTACCACTTGAGAGTCTCTTTTCAAAATGTTTTCGATCTTGTTTTGCCTCCTTCCCAAGTATGCTAGTGACAAATGTTTTCAAAGATTCTTTATTTTTGTGTGGACGTTCCCTGTTCATTTATTCCAGTGAGATAAATTGGCCCAGATTGTTTTACTCTTTCAACATGACTTTTCTATAGTGCCTTCTGGTTTTCTTTGGCCATGTTATTGACACTGGGTAATATAACATGAAAGGAGTGTGGATGGGCTTTTACAAAGAAATCAGCTAAATAGCTATTAGAGGATTAAAAGCAATCCCATGGCCAGGATTACACATCTTTAAAATACTGATAATATCAAGGAGCAAATGGATTTGTAATTTAATGGCAGAAGTGGGAAGACTTCAGATGTGTGGTTTTTTCACATTTGATAGAAAGATTAAAGTGTCTGCATTTGTTGTGCAGGAGTTTGATAAAGCTGTAGCACAGATGCCTAGGGATATCAGTGTTTGCCGTTCTTGTTAAATAGTAATTGTGCCACATGGAGGGAATTCTTCTGGTCAACATTTTTATTAAAACTTTAATTCTCAGGGTGACAAGTTGGATCATTGTCTGCTTTCAAAGTCTGATAATGATACACTTTAGAAGCTTTGAAGAAAACCTTTGTCTAGACAGAAATAGCTTAAGAAAGCTTTTGAAATTTAGCATTCACTTGAAACCTTTGTTGATGCCTGTAGGAAGCACTGATCCATATTTGGGAAATCTTGAGCTGTTTTCTGCTTCCTTGTGCTAGAGGAGTGCAAGAGGTTTGCATGACATCAAGAACTGTGAGAAATAAAAATGTACAGCTTTCCTAAGGAGAGTGGTTCAACCTGTGACAGATTTTTCCCACAGAAAGAATTTCCGTTTCATCCAGAAATTCGTTTTCCTTTAAAATTAAATTAAGCTACATGTGACATTCTGGCTTTTGCCTCTTCAGCATTGAGGTTGGGTTGGGAGATACTTTAAGGACATCTCCAGAGCTGTTACAGATGTATAATCTAAAAAAAAGTAGCTACAGTTTTAGTGAAATGTAGACTTTTAACCAGTCTCCTTGACTTGAGATCCAGAGGCCTTTTCCAGAGTATTATTTCACAAAATTCAGGTTTGGTTCTGACTGCAGAGTATTGAGGATATGCATCAAATAAACCAGTCCCACCTAGAAATGCAGCAGATCAGCCTGCGTCTCACATGGAAGAGACACTCAGCAGCAGTGACGGCCAAGAACAGGTCCAGGGTATGATGGTCTCCACTTGGTTAGAGTCCTGCTGAGGAACATTCCATGTGAGACGAAGCTGAAAGGGGGCAGAGCCACGACCTAGCCCACTTCTCCGACCAGCCTCACTAGCTGATCATGGAGCCGGTGGCATGCTGCACCATCTCTCTGGGATCTGGAAATCAGAGGATTATGACTCCTGCATATATCTCTGTGATAACCATCTGACAAAAAAATTTGGGGGGGGGACATTATCTGATACCCCCTGCCCAGGAAGTAACAGGCATTCTGGTCATTTTTATTTGCAGTGGCTCAGATTGATTGTGGTTATTTGTTGTCATTATATTTACATTAATTTCTTCTCATCTTCAGAGGCTTTACAAACAACTATAGTTTCACAGAATTTGTCTCAGGTACTCTGAGGAAGTGTATGTTTTTCTTAGACAACAGAGATTTAATCTCTGCTTTGAGGGGGAGATGCAATTCAGGCTTACTGACAGAGTTACCAGCAGCGCTACCTTATTTCCAGAAATCTCAAAACTGAGGCAGAGAGAAAAGTTGAACCTCTTGTCAGAGACCGCAAAGGAAAGAAAAAAAGGCAAAAAACAATGGATCCCAATCAGACATTCAGACCACTACCTTGCCCTTCTCCCCTTTCGAGGGTAAAAAAGACAAACACTTCTGCACCCAAAAATGTCTGCTTTGGCTCTGGATCCTTAGAGAGAACTGCCCAGGTAACTATACCTTCACTCTTTGGGCCTGGGAAACAGACCCTGCAAAAGTAACAGCCCTTAGAAAAACAAAGTAGTCATCAGAAAAGGAAGCTGGTGACCACATAAAGAATAAAGAACGAAGCCTGCGACTGCCACTGACGTTTTTAGCAGTGCTGCTTCGCTATGGTCAGGCTGAACCAACAGCTCGCAGCAAGCCGTTTGGACAACTCATTCAGGCTTTTTCCCTTTCTGAACTGTGTGTGATTTGCCTGAATGTGTTTGTTCTTTCAAGGTTATTGGCTGTAAATCAAGAAAAAATATTTGGGCTCATAGGTCCAGCAATACCTAGACCCAGACCTGGACTGCAAGTACTTGAAGGCAGGCACCCAATAACTAATAGTGTAGAAATGTACAGAGTAGCTTGATAGAAATGAGCAGAGTATTTTTATACCTGATACTTTTGATTAGATGCCCACAGCACAAACCGGCTCCTTATTTAGATTTTGCAATCTAGATTAAAAATTTAGTTTCAAAGGTAGCAGTTCACATTTACTTCCTATCCCTTTTCTGTATTCTTTCCTGAAAATTCATTGCTCCTGCAAACGGTGCTGTCCCATTCGTTATCAACTGAAAGTGAAAAAAAGCACAGCCAGGATTAATTCAGGTTTTTATTTAAACGAAATTTATGGACATATTTTGAGGTATTTGGTCAGTATGTGTTCTTATTTATACATGACTATTTCAGGTGCTTAGTGAGCATGACATGAAGGAAAGACAAAAAGATACAAAACCACTTCACCAATGTGAGGCCAGAAAAGCTAAAGTTTGAAAGGACTGTGGAAGGTGTATTGGTAAGAAGGAGTTTACCCTGTATTCAGAATGGGATTTAAGCACATAGCTAAATGCTATTTAAATCTGACCTTGGAGAAAGGAAGATTTTTAGAGCAATTTGGAGACAAATTCTCTTTTTAAGTAGACATATTCCAAATTAAAATTATTCCATAGACTTCGACATCTTAATTTTAAAAGGTAGATTCTTTGAAACATTAATACAATACTCTAAACTAAAAGACAAACACTTACATTTTCACATAGCTGTAAACTGATATATTTAATGTTACCCTTTTTGTACACACCAGTATCTAACCACTACAGGAACATATTTCTAAGCATATAATCCCTGATCTGTCAAAAAGGCACAATGAAGAGTATTTTGTCCACAAGTTAAAATTTCAGAAAAGAAGGAGAAAGTCTGGTGGTATCATGAGCGGGGCTTTGCTTTTGAAGGTGCAGTTTTACAGAACTCTGTTTCCCTCTTCCTAGCATTGATTAGAGTGAGTGTCAGCTTTTCTTTTCCTGAAAATTATCCTTCGAATAATCACCAAATAGCCAGTGTCCAATGTATGTGTTGCTTCTTTCACTTTAGAAGATGCCGTAAATGAACTTCACTCCTAAGTATAGCCTTATTTATATTTTTAAAATTCTCTTTTCAGAAATAGAAGTATTTATGTGAGTTGTCTAAAAATTTTAGGGAAAGACATTTTACCTAAATCTTACCTTTCCCAGTCCAAGTGTTTGCAACCCAGTGCATCTCAGATTAACAGTCAGGAAAAACAGACAATAAAACTTACAGGAGGAAGCAGGAGAAAGGGGAGGGGGGTTTCCTGAAATGGATTTATTTGGTTTTGCTGTCTGATTGAGTGAAAGGCAAAAGAAAATAGATGGACAGAATAAAAGCTGAATTAAAAGTAGAATGCAAAAGTTGCTTCAGTTTTAACAATCCAAATAACGTTTAGTAACACAGCTGAAGCAACCTGAGAGATACCAGTTTGCTTACGAATCATCTTTAGGTTTTGCGGAGAAAACATTTAAAGTCCTTTGACAAATTGCAAATACCTTTCTTTTGCTCTCAGCTGTTTTCCCTTTTCCTGGTATTCATTTCCATCTGTAGAAAAATCCCCAGGGTTTTAGATTTGATTTTCATCTGGACTTGAAAGCTTCTGTCTCCAGAGACGCTGTTACCTAGCTGCCTGTCTCCTCAAATTCACTATAGGGGGATGAAGCTGAGGACGTTTTAGACTCTCCATCACTGTTGCACTCGCGCGGGGGACCAGGACTGGGATCTTCCGGCAGCTCCTTGGCAGAGAGCGTTTCCTTACTGTTAGACCCTAAGGGATGGCAGTCCAGCAAGCTCTGCAGGTGTTTGATGTAGCTTATTGCAGCTCTCAGGGTCTCCACTTTGCTGAGGCGCTTGTCAGCAAATTCCTTGGGCAGGTGCTCTCGCAGGCGTGTGTAGCCCTCGTTCACGCAGCGCACCCGCTGCCTTTCCCTCTCGTTCCTCTTTCGAATGAAGGCAGGCTCAAAGGAACAGTCATAGACGCCCATGAAGCCAGGGAACGGGAGGTAGGAGAGGCGACCTGTGTGCCCGCCGTAGGCTTGCTCCCAGTAAGACGGGTCCAGATGGAAGGGAACCCCAAAGGGCTCTCTCAGGGGGACACCGTGAGGATGCACACGGCTGTTAGCCAGGGACATAGCTCCTGGAAATGCAATCCTGTTCAACAGTCCATCATCACCTTTTTTGCTGCCCATGCTGCTTTTTTTTCTCACCGGTGAAGTGTCAGTTCCTGAATTTGGCTTCCAAATCTCGGATCGGTCCAAGCAAGGAGGAAAACTTCGTCTAGGCACGCTGCCCCGCAGGCTTCAATTTCCACCTGCGGTGTAGAAGAACTCAGCTCTCAAACCACTGCAAACAACTCATGAGGTCCACTGTGCCTAGAAATCAGCTCTAAGCCTTGTTGGTTTTATAGATGTAGGATGCCAGCTAATTTACAGACAGGTTTTGAGGACCATCACTCCACACTTTAAACCCTTCTTTTCCTCTGATCTTCATATTTCAAAAGATAGTAAGAGGGTTCCTGTGTATTCCTTTTCTCCCCGCTTGAAATTATGACCATAAGAGTTAATGCCAAACATAAATAATCTTCCAGGCTCTAAACACTTCTCATGTATTGTAATCCACGATATCATTTGATATAATTGTCTCCAAAAGATGGGTAATTTGCAAAGTTTACAGGGATCTTCAAAGTTTTGGCAGAGCTCCTCCCTTTCAGGAACCAAGGATCTTCTGTCATCTGAAAACTACCCAAAGGCTTTTCACAATGAAATCCAAAAGACAACTGCAGGCTTTGTTGTTTCGGCTGCTCTGGTCTAACTGAAGCAGCTCACAAGCAGTTTGCAAAACTTATATGGCATGTCTCTAGCTTTCTGGGGAAGCTGAGAAATCTTCAAAGGAAAGAGTGCTCTCTTGTGGTTGCAAGTCATGTCAGATCAAGAATGCATACGTGCAAGCAGAAAACTGCTTTCTTTGCCCAAACAGAGGCTTTTTCAAGAAGTGTGAGTTTCACAGATTGAATGTGAGCATTTTCAAAAAATCTTCAGCATTTTGCATGTTTCTGCTCATTGGAGGAATGTTCTGCTCATCCCTGAGAGCACCTGCCTCAGATAAACAAATACAAAGGTGATGCCCTGATTGCCCCCTGTGTAGCTATTACTAGATGTTTACATAGTTATCGGATTACCTGATGGACCTTACACGCTGCTTTAATTGGGAAGCTGAAAATCGACCTTGAATGTGCCAGATCTGTGCTGCATCATCCAGTTTGCCTGCAGCTTGCCTAGGAGAAGAGGTGGACAAAAGACGAGGACTTACAGCAGTATAAGGGCATAATGTCCTCATCCGTGCCTTTCCTCCAAGATACCCTGTTGTGTTAGGACATTCCTCTGGAGGGTCTTTCACTTTTCCCACATTGTTGTTCAAGAGCTCCATAGTTACATTTTTTTCTGAAAACATCTTCACAGTTAACTGAATTTCCTTTTTTTGCCACTGACAGTTTGGGGAGTTGAACGGTTGGTCTGGGAGAGCTGTGGGAAGGGACGGACATGAAAAGATACAGGCATGTAGGCTTTATTAAAACTGTTCTTTTGCTCAGAGTGAAAGTTTCCGCCCTGTTCAGTCTTTCATGCCAAACTGCCTCAGAAGCATGAGTAACTGCAACAACATCCTCCACTCCGAGAAACACATCTATGTCTCTGCTGAGTCAGAAACCAGCAGCAACGATGTCAGTGCGCATTTTCAAGTCAGCCTTTGTACCTCTGCTGGCCTGTTCCACAGCTTCAGAAACAACGGTAATCTTCAAAGTGCGATGAACCTAGGCAGACATAAGCAGGAACAGTCCTGGACCCTGATTTATGCCAGGGGCAGGATCAGCACCAAAGTGGCTCAAAAGCCGGAGCAACTGTCCATCTGCTTTCTCCTCTGTCACTAACATTGCCTAGCAATTGCTGATGTTTGAAGCTGAGGGTTTGTAGCATTACCTGGGAGTTAACTAATGCATTTCATGAGGGGTTGAGAACTTTTCCAGTCACGACTAAATGCCTTTCTAAAACACGTGCCGTAACTCGGACGGAGGGTATGGGTGTGAGGTAAGAATTACTGGGGAATACCCCAGGTGTGTACAACTCATTTCAGTTCAAATAACCAAGCGAGCCTTTCTGCCTTTAAAAAATCTTTGGAAACGGTTGAGCAGCACAGGCCTTTCAATATCACTTGCACTCTAAACTCTGTTGTCCAGTAGAAACGTTTTCAGAAATGAATGCTGAAATGAAAATAGCTCGTTCCCTGTAGCACTAAGGTAGGCAAGGATTTAAAGTTTTCTTAAGACAAAGAGGATGTTGGTCTGTAAGCAAGTACCTGAAGTAGGGAAATGACATTTGATTTGTGTCGTCATTAGATTCAAAACGCTGCTTGCTGGCAGTATTCCTGTAAGGAAATGGAAGCATGCCTCTCAGAGGTCTCAGGTGCCAGATCGTTTCACAGCTCTCCATGACCTTGCCAGAAGCCTAGCCACGTTCAAAAGGCAGGGTTACGTTTCAGTTCTGTCATGCAAATGCACTATTCCCAGCTGCTAGAACTCTTTTCTTTGTTTACTGTAAATGCAGGTCACCAGCACTTCCCAGACCGTCGGAATTGCACCTGTGCCACAGACATCTGCTCTTCCTGCAGACAAATCTACATAGATAATCCTTTAGAGAAATACATGAAGAAAAATTACAGGTAAATGTGATTTGTTAATCTGAATGACTGAAGCTGATCTCATATCAAACGGACTCTGCAGTCTGGTTTTGCTTCTGCGCAAGAGAAATCAGAAAATATGCCACAGGCTTTTGTTGAACGTCATATCTTGTTGACAATCCAACATCCCTTGCTCTGAAAGGGATTTGCCCCTGGGCAGGGAGCCAGCACAAGGCCAATGCACCATACCTCTCGCGCCATATGTCTGACTGAAGGTCCCTGTTGAGAATGTGAGCAGGATTAAAGCAATGTGTTGCTCTGATACCGACCTCTGCACAAAGCAGGCCCTTCTCAACTTGTCTGCACATGCAGACTCGGTGAAAGTAGCAGGACTAGCCCACCAAAGAGTAAGGCTAATGAGTATTCTTTTTAACTTTAAGAGTAGGTTAAGACTACATGGATAATGTCAATGTCCCTCCTCTAAGAAAAGCCTTTGATCTTCTTCCTTTCACTGTTTCTCCAATTAACTCCTCTTCACAGCTTTGCCCAGATGATGCTTTGACTCCAGAATGCAATATCCTCCATGCTGATGCGAAGCAGATGGCCTGGTTTGCTTTCCAGGTGGTACAAATCAGGTGTTATTCACTGCTCTGCAGTGTCAGAAAAGTCCTACTTCAAAACTGTTGCAAGAGGATATTCAGGAGATTCTCGAAGTTGTGCTGTTTCTATTTATATTGTATGTTTTGCTTTGTTGTTGGTTTTTTTTTTAAATACAAAGTGTAAATGGGGACGCTGGGACATTCCTTACATATTCCATTGCCTGTGGCAATCAAACAGGTTCCCTTCCCTCTCTCCTTCCTTTTACTTCACTATACACATCTAATTACTTAGCCAACACTAATAGAAAATATTTCTGACATACCTAAAAATAAACCATTGAGGCATCTTCCTTCCAGACGTAACTTAGTTGTGGTTTTAAGTGCCTATATCCTAACACAATATCTGCAAGAATGTAATCTTTGTACAAAAGAACCCTCAACTTGTTCACACTCCCGCAAGAATCGTAATAACACTACTGACATTGCACAGTGATTGCTTTGAATTACTTCGAATTACTCAAAGCAACAGATTCTCCTTGACACCGTGCCCCTCTGCATCTGAAATGAAAGTCATCAGTGGAAACAGTGTAGTAGAAACACGAGAGTCAGCCGAACACGTGCAAGTCTACCAATTTCCCAACAGATAATGTCTCAACTATTTTATCTGCGAATACATTACTGAGCAGGAGGAAGAAGAAAATACATCAGGAGTTTAAAAAGAAACCCTCAGAACGTTGTGCATTTATTATATTGTACTGTGCTGTAATTATACTAAATTCTAGTATTTATTGTACATATCGGCTGATGTCCTTGCCAAGCCACTCTCCATGATATTTGAAAGGTCACGGCAGTCAGGTGAAGACCCTGGTGACCGGGGGAAGGGAAACATTGTGCCAATTTTTAAAAAGGGTAGGAAGGAGGACCCTGGGAACTACCTGTCAGCCTCACCTCTGTGCCTAGGAAGATCATGGAACAGATCCTCCTAGAAGCTGTTCTAAGGCACATGGAGGCCAGGGAGGTGATTCAAGACAGCCAGCATGGCTTCAGCAAGGGCAAGTCCTGCCTGACCAACCTAGTGGCTTTCTGTGATGGCATGACTACATCAGAGGACAAGGGAAGAGCTATGGATGTGGTCTGTCTGGACTGCTGTAAAGCCTTCGACACAGTCTCCGACAACATCCTTCTCTCTAAATTGGAGAAATATGGATTTGATGGGTGGACTGTTTGGTGGCTAAGGAATTGGTTGGAAGGTCACAGCCAGAGGGTAGTGGTCAACGGCTCGATGTCCAAATGGATGCCGGTGACAAGTGGTGTCCCTCAGGGGTCCGTACTGGGACCGGTACTGTTTAACATCTTCATCAATGACTTAGACAGTGAGATCAAGTGCACCCTCAGCCAGCTTGCAGATGACACCAAGCTGAGTGGTGCAGTTGACACACCAGAAGGACAGGATACCATCCAGAGGGACCTGGACAATATGGAGAAGTGGGCCTGTGTGAACCTCATGAGGTTCAACAAGGTGAAGTGCAAGGTCCTGCATCTGGGTCGGGGCAACCCCTGCTATCAATACAGGCTGGGGGATGAAGGGATGAAGAGCAGCGCTGCCGAGAAGGACCTGGGGGTACTGGTGGATGAAAAGCTGGACATGAGCCACCAATGTGCGCTCGCAGCCCAGAAGGCCAAGTGTATCCTGGGCTGCATCAAAAGAAGCGTAGCCAGCAGGTCAAGGGAGGTAATTCTGCCCCTCTTCTCCGCTCTGGTGAGACCCCCCAGGAGTCCTGTGTCCAGCTCTGGAGCCCTCAGCACAGGAAGGACATGGAACTGTTGGAGCAGGTCCAGAGGAGGGCCACAAAGATGATCCGAAGGCTGGAGCACCTCTCCTATGAGGAAAGGCTGAGAGAGTTGGGGCTGTTCAGCCCAGAGAAGAGAAGGCTCCAGGGAGACCTTATAGCAGCCTGCCAGTACCTGAAGGGCGCCTACAGGAAAGATTGGGAAAATATTTTCAGCAGGGCTTGTTATGATAGGACAAGGAGTAATGGCTTCAAACTGAGAGGGTAGGTTTAGACTGGATATAAGGAAGAAATTTTTTACTGTGAGGGTGGTGAAACACTGGCACAGGTTGCCCAGAGAGGCAGTGGAGGCCCCATCCCTGGAAACATTCAAGGCCAGGTTGGACAGGGCTCTGAGCAACCTGGTCTAGTGGAAGGTGTCCCTGCTCGCTGCAGGGAGCTTGGGCTAGATGACCTCTAAAGGTCCCTTCCAACCCAAAGCATTCTATGATTCTATACCATAATTTGTCTGGGCTGCTGCTCTTTATTAACAGATATAAAATTGTGAAATTAAGTTTCGCATGTTAACTGCATACCACAGAATTAGAGTAATAAGTGCAATTTAGATTGAGATTCAGAATACAAGATTAAATAGTTTTGTGCCTCTCTAATCCTGTTTTACCCCTTAGCATGGCCCATGTCTCTCCAGCTCTATAGCTAGAAGTGAGAGCTGCACCTACACTACCCAGGTTTCATACAGTCACTATCACCAAAATACAGGCCTGCAAAATCACGACAAATCAACAAAAAGTGGTGCGAAATTTGGATTTTTGGTGTTAAAATGGTTGGCTTCAACCATTGCTTTTTGTGTAATCTTAATTCAGTGTAATTCTGCTCACCCTGAGAAAGAGCCCAAGGGTAGGTTTGCGATAGCGGAGGAGAACTGATCCTATCGAGGTGTGGGCATGGTCCAGCCGGGACTTCTGCTCACGCTACAGAGGACTGGAGCGTGCTTACTACATCTCTTTCCTCTGGGGTTTCACGAGTCTCCCTTATCTTTCAGTATGTCTCCAGGATCAGAAGACAACTTGAAAAATAGCTCTGCAATTTGCTCCTCACGCAGCAAGTACTGCTAGAAGTGTCAATAAACGGAGCTTTCAGGGGACATAGTGCAGTTGTCTTATCAAAACACTTCACATATAATAAAAGTGTTTGGTATATAAAAAATATCTTCCCTTGCAGAAGAAACAGTTTTCAAATCTGTTTTATCAGAATACCTTGGGCGTGCGGAGCACATCTCTGTAGACACAGATTAATTTCTCATTCGGTGACACTTTGTGTTATCACTGGCTTCCTTTGATACTTGTGCTTTAAACTGGTAGTTAAGATATCACTCGTTCAAGGGAGTAAAGTGACTACAAAAGCAGCTGGAATCTCGGAGGACTCGTGTTTGACAGTAGGAGAAAACACTCTTATCTGCGTATGACTACATCTAATCTGGCTCATCGGCTCAAAGCATTGCTTTCAGCTCAGACAGCTGAAATAGCGTGAGGATTTCAGCGCCAGGGCGGTTCTGCGGTAGAATTACACTATCATAATTGGTATTAAGACAAGCCGAGGGCTGGGGATAACCTAGTGTTTCAGGCCAGACCTGAAAGGTACCGAGTAGAACTGCAAAGCTAGAATGATGACAGCTGAAAATGTGAGGTCTCCACTCATCTCCTGTGTCTTAGGGAATGCAACGTGAAGAGAGG
Organism: Opisthocomus hoazin; assembly: GCF_030867145.1. Lineage (NCBI taxonomy): Eukaryota > Metazoa > Chordata > Aves > Opisthocomiformes > Opisthocomidae > Opisthocomus > Opisthocomus hoazin. The sequence goes on along the minus strand of NC_134421.1, from coordinate 13,343,127 downwards.
GACTTCGGGGCTTGTAGTCATTCACTGGAGTTTCTAGGAAAGATGCAAAGTGTTAGCAACAACCATGTGAATATGTGATACTACACACACACAAATGAAGCACGGATTAACCCCCCACTGCAAGCTCAGCAGCGCCTAAAAACCTGAGGACCTGACGAGTTCTTTCTTGACTTGATGAAATAATGTTTGTGGGCCAATTCAGCTACACTCAGTCATGGTGAGAGTGAGGACTGATCTGGCTTAGTGGAGAACAGGAGAGGTCGTGGGATATGTTGTAATCTAAATAAGGTCATTCTTTTGGTCACGAATGACAAGAGACCTGGATTTACTTTGCCTAAATGTAGTCCTCTAGAAGTTATATACATAGACTAATTACGTGGGTTCCAGTTACGGGCCATAGACACAGAGAGGCAGCTCCAGCGGGGATTCTGATCACGTGTCTCAGACACCTCCCTCAGGGTGGGATTGTTGTCCCAAAAATCAGGGTTCTTTTACCCAGTGTGCAAAGAGACGATCAACACACAGAGTCGAGATATTGTTTATTTCATGTCTGCGCAGAGATGGGTGCGAGGCGGCGACTCCACAAAGCCAGCACAACTTGGCTAACACATGGTAAACATCTGTACATTTCAAGCAACAGTTATCAGTGCTTTTACAGTTAGGCTCAACCACCTTCTTTCCCACTGGTCTTTACGTGTCTTGTCTCCAAGCCAGAGCATCCTTCCTTTTCGCTGTGCACACGTTCCATGAGGAAGGGGCTTTTCTTGGTAGAGGGCTGTCACTACTCGAGGGCGTTTTTTTACCATGCTAATTAGGATAATTCACTCATAGTTCAAGTAGCCTTCTTTTTATCAGCAGGTTTTTTTCATTTTGCACTTATCTCGGTACCTTGTTTTAATTACAGCTCTGGCTCTTCACTGTGGCTGCCATGCTAGCCCTTATCAGTTCCTTGTGTTCTTTTGCTATCCTCCTCTTGGTTGTTTGTCACCACCAGCACCTTCTCCCTGTCCCAGCCACAGAAGCGATGGGGGAGGGGGGAGAGGGAAAGACACACACAAACGACGGTATAGCATCCCCCCCCCCCCCGGGGGTTAAATCCTTTCCCTCTAGCTTTCAGGGATCCTTTGATGCAAGTGCTTGCATCACTTCCCCGCTTTGAGACCTGAAGTTTCACCCGAGATCCTTGAAGTCTCACTTCTTTCTCATAATACAGTTCCTTCATTCTTTTCTCACAATTCAGTATCACTGGTCCATTGTAGCTCATCTATTTTTTCTTTCCTTACTATCATTGTATGCTGTGACTGTTGAGTTAAAGACGGTATTATCAGGTTTTTTACACATCCCAGAGGCACACAGAATGCATACAGACGCTTGGGCATCAGGATTAAGCCCTCTCTGCGGCAGCCTGTTTCTCTCCTTCAGCGACCGAGAGAGCTTGAAGAACCAGTGTACACAAGGCGTCCTTCTGGCAGCTAAAGCCAAATGAGGAGAGCCTGCTTCCACCCCTAGAAGAACCAACGGATTTCTACTGAACTGGAATGACCCTTCCAGATCGTACATTCCGGTTCTTTAGATCAAAAGGTAGTGGGCAGACAAATACCTGAAGTTCCCTCCTGCGCAGACATCTTATCAAGGGATGTCTCATTAATTGAGGCATCTTTTAAGTGCCAGGCACAATCAAACTACGGACGCACATTGTGTTATTTCAGGAAACCACTGTCCACCCCGCCACTCGAGGAACCTGTCGCCCGATCCGAGCAGCCCCTGCGGTGAACATCCACGTGCCGCAGGCGAAAGCGAGCGACCAAACGACTGGTGCGCGCCCGGAGGTGCCTCTGCAATGCAGCCTTGGCCAGAAGCGGACGCACGAGCCATAAATCAGAGATGACCGAACAGCAGCTGCTCTCCAGAGGGCAGCTGGGGACCTGCGGGCTGGGGGTACCGGGGGACCACCGCGCCCTCCTGAGACACTCAGCACCCGAAACCACGGGCTCAACCAGGGCCTTCGGGCCGCCAAGCAAGCCGGGGTCGACGCCTCACGACCGGGGAGCGCCGGCCGAGCACGGTGGCCGGTGCCGAGCCCTGCGGCGGCTGCCGGCCCGATCTGAGACGGAACCGGGAGGGCCCCGCGGGCACCCTCGGGCCGGCCGCTCGGCGCTGGGCCCGTCGCGGTCCCCGGCGGCGGCAGGCGGGCAGCGGCCGAGCCCCGGGCGGTGCCGCCGCTTCCTGGATGTGGCGCGCGGCGGCGGAAGCGGCCCCCGGCCCCCTCCCGCCGCCGCCGCCATCACCACCTCCCCCTCCTGCCTCCCCTGCCTCCGCCTCCGCCTCCCCCGCCCGCGGCCGGGCCCGCGCCGCTCGGAGCCCCGCCCATGAGGCGGCGGCGGCGCTGGTTGCGGCCGGGCCGGGGCCGGGGCCGGGGGCAGGCGCCTGCCCGAAGGGCGGCGGCGGGCCGGGGCTGAGGACCCTGATGCGGCTGTGGCCGCGGTCGCTCAGCCGCCGGGAGAGGCCCCGCCCCGGCGCCGGGCCCCATGCACCCCAGGTGAGCGCCCTCGCGTCCGCCGGGGGGACGAGGGGGGGGCCGGGCACCTCGGGCCTAGCGGCGGCGGCCCTCAGCCCGGCCGAGGGGCGAGGAGGGGAGGGGAGGGGAGGGGGTCCCTGAGGCGCTCGGCGCCTCCCGCAGGCCCGAGGCTTGGCCCCGGTGCTTGGCCACCGCTCGGTCCCGGGGCGGGGGGTGGATGTCCCCGGACCCGCGGAGCCGTCGCTGGAGGCCGGGCAGAAGCGAGACGAACGGCGGCGGCTGCGTTGGTGCGGCCCGGACCTCCGGGTTAGCTCGCCCGGGTTCGGCCTGTTTTCCAGGCTGAGCCGTGCCTTTCGGCACCGGAGCGGCGGTCCGAGCTCCAGCTCCCCGTCGGTGCTGCAGAGCTTGGGCGTGCTGCTCGCTGAGGGCGCGGAGAGGCTCGGGTCAGCGTGGAGGCCCTTTGGTCCGGTGGCCGGGGCTGTGACCGCTGAGGGGGCAGCCGGCCTCGCTGGCCGTGGGGATCGCGGGTTGGAGCCAGGCGTGGGCAGGAGGGCTAAGGCCAGGCTTGTAGAGTTGCAGACAAGCGGGAGGTGATCGTGCCTCCTTGGCCTCCCCATCCCCATGGACCTGTTCGGGCTGCACGTGCAGCTTGAGACCCCGGAGGATGGATGTGCCCTGAGCTGGCGTGGTTTCTCCCAGGGCCGGGGATTTGGGTTGTGGAGCAGCCCCAGAGGTTTCCGCAGCTCTGTGGCTGCTTTGTGCGGCCTGGGCCCGCTTGAGCAGCTTGGGAGGTGCAGGCACTCGAGAGCCACTGGTTGATCACTCTGAAATAACGTGTCATCCGCAGTGCCAGTTTTTAGTGTGAGAGGAGCTTTTGCCATGTCTGCAGGACCAGACTGAAGCAGCCTGTTAAAGCTCTGTAAAATGGCTATTCTGCAGAGCTGACTCTTGTCACTGTTGGCGTGGTTGGAACAGATGGTGAATTACAGCATGTGTGTCCATTACCAGTTTGAAGTGATCTTGCATCCTCCTCTCCCCTGACTTTGGTTTTTGAACATGAATGTGGTGTCCAGAAGTCACGAAATACAAATCAGATGCCGTTGTCCGAGTAACTGTGACATCCAGCTTGCAAATTGTTCTGTGCTCACAATACTTTAATTGCAGTGTCTTTGACTACTAGGAGTGAGACTTTGTTTTCTGGGTGAGGAGGAACAAGCTATGGTCTGACTTGTCTTTTTGAACTGGCTTTTTACTCCTGGTTATTGCTGTCTCATATGATCCATACGTATTGATCGTGATGTGATCACAGTGTGCGTGGTTGATGTGCTTTATGCTTAGCTTTCTAAGGCAGAGTTTTTACATATCGATATCTGATCTTGAGTTTGTTTGCTCAGCCCTGCCTTACCACAGTACGGTCAGTAATCAGGAATGCTCTTGTTTCTGTTTCTCTTTCTTTTTCCGCTCCTCCCTCTGTTCCCTGCTCCCCAGAATGAATGACATGAACTTGAGTCCTGTAGGGATGGACCAGCTGACCTCATCCTCTGTGAGCAATGCCCTGCCAGTCTCGGGGAGTCACTTGGGATTGGCAGCGTCACCCACTCACAACGCCATACCGGCACCAGGTAACGGGCAAAGCTCCCACAAAGGTTATTGCAGCTCGTGTTCTGTGTTTGACCGTCACAGGAACATTCATAACTGGGTAGCAGTGCTTGCTCTGATAGCACGTCATGTCTTTAGCAGGTAATGAGGTGGTGTAGAGTTGCGGAAGGGTAGACCATAAATCATTGCTTCTGTGGGCGAAGCAAAAGGGATGTGTACTTACCAGGCTTATGCCTTAATGGGAGTCTCATTTTGTTCTAATGGGGTGGTTTGCACTGTGGGTGGGTGGGTGGTAGCAGAATCCTTTGAAATCCTAACTGTAGCTGCACATCTTTCTCCATCTATGTCGATTGTCACTCAGGTGAAAATAGTGATTTTTCACCTGTAAAGCAAAACTGTTTTCCTAGCTCTTTTTTTCAGGGGGCTGCACAGACAAAAGTCCATTACAATTGTACAATAGAAGCAAGCCCTACGTAATGTATCCAGAAAAGATCTAGCCACATTCAGGCATGCCTCTCAGTGCTGTGATAACGGTGGTCCTTTCTTTGAAGTTTGCCACCTTACTTTGATGGTACCCTACTGTACTTCCATAGGGAGCTCCAGAGGAATTGGTAACCTCTTTGTTAGCTTGTGTGTTCATAAGCTCAGGTAGTTCCACGGAATTTAAGTGGGCATTTTCTTTTGCAGGCTTGCCTGTTGCAATTCCAAACTTGGGCCCCTCCTTGAGTTCCTTGCCCTCTGCTCTGTCTCTGATGCTCCCAATGGGTATTGGGGATCGAGGAGTGATGTGTGGTATACCAGAGAGAAACTACACCCTACCTCCGCCACCATACCCTCACCTGGAGAGCAGCTATTTCAGACACATTCTACCTGGTAAGTGGTCTGGTACTGAAGGATCGAAAGAGAGAGAGAAATTGTTTTAAGAGCCACCTGTTTCTGTCCTGAAGCAGGCAAGACTGACTGTTTTGCAGAGCTGTAAATCCCTGGAGTTTGTCTGGAGCCTATTGTGTCATTCACACATCTTTATTTTCAGATCTCTTGTTTTGGTAGATGTATATGAAGAGAATTGAAGAGTATTTTGTATTTAAACCGAACCTCTGGTCGCTCCTCCTGCTGCTTTGTTTTTAAGATTAACAAAAAACGTAGCATGTCTGGTTTCTATCTCAAATCGCTTTAGTTAGAAAACTGCCGCTTTTTTTTTTTCCTCCTGTAGTCTGCAGCAGTACTTGGTATGTGTGTGATGGTAGGTTGCAGTAGTTCAAAGCTGAAAAAGAGCAAGCCATCAGCTGAGGAGTTTGGGCTCTTTCCCACCCCTTTAGCCTGTGGCATAGGTTTTCTTTTTTCAAGGTTGGTTTCCAAAGGCCTAACATGCTGATTTCTATCTTGATTGCGCTCTCGCATGTGTTTCAGAGGATAAACATAGAATTTTACATGTTAGTATGTCAAGACACAGAAATTCGAACTTTAAATGTTGTGCTTGTTTTGTTTTTTACCTAAGATTGACAGGATGGAAGAGGGTAGATAAACTTCTTCAAGGTCACCCAGTGAGTGTTGTTGGTTCAGCCTAGGTTAAGAAAAGAAATACAGCAGCCCAGACCTCTGTAAATCCCTGATGACTAGGGGCTGACCTTGCCAGCTCTTAGGAGTAACCTTTCCTCCTGCATTACGTGTCTGTCCATTTTGTGGGCAGAGTAAAGGAGGAGACAGTGCATGTGAGGACTGAAGGTGTTTGCCGTTCTTCAGAGCTGGCATAATTTATACAGAAATGTATTTTTTCTTCTTTCTAGCCTGCTTGATGTTTAGCCTGATGTTCCATAGGACTCTTCTGTCAGTCATCTTGCTGCCTTCAAGGATCCTTCTTGTTCGAGCTGCAGAGCAGCATAGCGTGCAGAAATATTTGATGCAGCTGATTAAATTAAACTGTCCATTTCTTGGCTTAGCCATTTTTAATGAAGTTATGCTGCAGAAACAGTAGCCATGCTTGCATGCTTGTAATAACAGACATGTTTGAGTGGAAAACTTTTGCAGAACAAATGGCTTATAGGGTTCAAGGCCAAAAAGAAACATGCTGACTTAGATCTTGCAGAATCTGCAAAATCTGTCTCTGACTCTGCTGGAAGTACTGTTTACTTGAGTATGCTGATGTATTTCCTCCAAAGATTTTTTTTTTTTTTAGCTTTGGCCAGCAAGAGAAGTTGGTAGTATGTAAATACAGGTTAGTGTTTCTTTGTATCTTAAGTTCCAATGCTGTTTAGCATTGAGGATCTTTCCAGAACTACTAGAAAAGATGTTAGGGTTTCTGATTTAAATTTAACTGGGCTGTTGTTTTAGAAGAACTAAGAAAAGAGAGCACATGACTCACGATACCTTTGAGAGACCTTATCCTGGTCCTTCAGAATTGCAGTTGATGATCTCTGAGATGGACAGTTGTGTCAGTCTTAGAGGAAGGAAGTAGTCATTGTTATAACTACAAGACCAAAACAAGAAGGGTGTTTCCTGGAGAACTGTTTCTACTTCTCCTAGAAAAGATGAATGATGGATTATCAAATGTTAGGTTCCACTGGCAGTCCTTCATCCTTCGAGAGCTATTTCCCAAGAATGAAAAATTATGCCTAAAATGTGAAGTATCTCTTTCTGCTTCAGGCTTTGTACTGAGGAGCCTAGGTTAGATGCTGCCAGAAACTTGGCTGTTCAGAGTTTGACAAATAACTAGACTTGCTCTGTTGGATGGAAGCTTGGTATTTGTTGTGAAATGATACTTTGACAAGAGTGTTCAGTTGGCATGTGTTTGTAAGCCATGATTTAGAATTAGTGGTTTTTAATTTGACATAAAGAGCAGTCTTCAAGGGTCTAGGTCTTAATGTACTGTGCTGTGATGATGGGGTATTTGTTCAAGATTTGAAAACTGATGTAATCTCACTCTCTTCTCTTTCCCCCTCTCATTCTGCTAGGTATCTTATCTTACTTGGCTGACAGACCTCCACCTCAGTACATCCATCCCAACACTATAAATGTTGATAGCAATCCGGCATTGTCAGTCTCCAGCAATCCCTCGGCCCTAGATCCCTACCAGCCCAGTGGAACCGTGGGGCTGGAACCAGGGATTGTCTCCATGGACTCCCGCACAGTGAACACCCACGGTGCTCAAAATCTGCATCCTAGTGACAGCCATGAGGTAGCACTGGATACTACAATCACTATGGAGAGCGTTTCGAGGGTAACCAGCCCCATCTCTACAGATGGGATGACAGAGGAGCTTACGATGGATGACGTAGCCAGGGATCATTCGCAGATCCCGAATGGCTCCCGGAGCCACGAACCTTTAGCCGTAGACACAGTGGGGAGTAACTTGACGTCGGACGCTGTGGGACACGGCGGTGTCATTCCCATTCACGGTAGCACTTTGGAACTCCCTGTCGTCATGGAGCCTGACCACATCGCTGGGCGGGTGACAGGAATTTCGGACAGCACACTAAATGACTCCATTCATACTGTGGCCATGAGCACCAACCCCGTGAGCGTGGCGCTCTCTACCTCACACAACCTCGCTTCCCTGGACTCGGTAGCCTTGCACGAAGTGGGCCTCAGCCTCGAGCCGGTGGCAGTGTCTTCCATGAATCAGGAAGTAGCCATGGGGCCAAGTCACGTGGATGTGTCTGCAGACAATCTTGCCTTCGTACCATCCTCTCTGCAAATGGAAGACTCCAACTCGAACAAGGAGAACATGGCAACCTTGTTTACCATATGTGAGTAGGCATTTCCTGCTTTCTTGGGGTGAGGTTTGCTACGTAGCTGTTGTCTGCTGGGATGACAGGACCCTTGTTGCTAAGTCTTAACTGATTTCTGGTTAAAGAAACTTAGTTGTTTAACAAGTCCACAAAAGTTGGAACATCTGCAGTGGCAGATGACCCTTGCTGAAACAATGCTAGTTGGAAGGAGACATAATAGGATGTTTTAGCATCATTCTCTTTGTATCCATCTCCCATGTTGCCTTGAGGTGGGAAGCTGAGTTCTTTATGAACCGCTTGCCTTTTGTGGATATGCTGATATCCTTTGCAATAAGACTTTTGTTTTTACATGGCACATTACAAATGACTCTTCGCTTTGTTAAAAAAACAAACCAACAAACACCACCACAAGCCATACATTTCATCAAGTGGGTGTAGTTGTTGAGTATGACTTTGTGAGATTTAGCAAAATTTGTATTAAACCTTGAACAGTCATCATGAAAATGTTGTTCTCAACAGGACCTGCTGGAAAAAAAGGCGGAGAGGGAGAGAAGTTTTTAATATTTCTAATTATTCTTATCAAAGGACTACAGTTCAGAGGTTAGTTGATCTCCTAGGAAGAGAGGAGCACTGGACACTGGACACTCAGTCCTGTCGTCACTCAGGGAGCGGTGTTTGAGAACTGTGGAGTTCTCGTTAGCTGGGACAGAGATTCGAAATTACCCCTGCAGCATGTCTGGCTTCCTGACACTGAAGCATAAGGCCAGCTTTTATATTCAGTTTTACTAGTTGTAGTAGCATTGCTGAGTGCTGCTCTTGCATGCAATCTGGCCCTACAACTGCAAGAGCCTTATGACAAGCTTTGCCTGCAGAAATTTTTTTCAGAAATGGAAAGAAATAGTGCCTAGGTTAACAATGGGAGAGGTGCAGTTTACTGCAAAGCGTCTAGTCAGACGTTTGAATTAAATTTTTTATTCTATGGGATAAAGTATAACTTTAAATCAGATGGGTGTCAAACTATGATGAATTTATAATTTATAGAGTTTCACAGTCGATGCACTCAGAAGTTCTTACCAAGCATCTGTTGCATGTTGAACAAATAATCATCAAAATGCGGTGATATCCAACATGCTCATGGTGAAATCACTTCTCTTATTCACCCAAGTGAGATCTGATGTGCCAGCTTATTGTTCTTTTACTTAAAATAGCCCTAAGCTGTTGCCCGGCTGATGCTCCCATTGTTAGGATGTTATAACAGCTATTGCACGCCTAGTGCTTTCTTGTGATTTGCAAAATAGATCTTTGAGTTGGGAAGGTTTACATTTTAACTTGTTGTTGTTTTTAAAATTATCCTGAATAAAACATGAATTTGTGTCTGGACAGGCGACAGCAAGGAGGAGGAGTTGTTTTAGAGCCTCTTGGTGGCTTTTCTGCACTGAGAAGGTGGGAATCAAGGCCTTTTTCAGAAAACTTTTTCCACTGGTTCTAAGTGGGAAGAAAAAAGCGTGCCTTTGCTACAGTCCTAAATGTTTGTGAAACTTCTAAGTAGCCCTTTTTTTGATCATCTTTGCTTACAGTTCTGGGTACTCAAAGGAAAGAAATAATCAATCTGGTCTTTTTTTTTCTTTTTTCATTATTTAGCAAGGACAGAAATAGAAAGGAAACAGGGTATTTTGCTTCCTCTAGAATGTAGGATTTTTTTTTTTCAACTCAAAAATGTATGAATCCCTAAACTTTCCAAGTGGTAAAGTCACATGCCTAGAACTTGCTTTTCTTCCTCTTTGCCTCTCCTTGAGGCTAGTCCACAGACCCGTAGTGGTGTGTGCTAGGCGGTGCTTTAGAAACAAGTGTTCTAAATAGTGTTTCTCATTACTCAGGTCTGCTCGTTGTCGTTGCTGTACTCCTACATGTCATCTGTGCACATGACACAATTCTTATATAGGCTCTACCTAACAATTTTCTGAGTACCTTCCTATCTGTTATTGTGTAGTTGCTTAAACTGTATTTTGTATGGGGTCAGATTCTGGTACCCTGATGTATGAAAGGAATGTCCCAAAAATCTCTTCCAACAAGTAGTAATGGAGGTGCTATTTATGCCTGCTGAAGACTGCTACTGTGATAGGTCTTTTCTCTTTCCATACTGGAGCTGGGCTGTCCAAGAGGGCAAAGAAGGTCTTTGTGGAGATTCTGCTTAGTTAGCTGAGCATGTTTCTTCAGAAGAAGAATGATTTATCAGGAGGGTGGTTGCTGAGCAGGTGTTGGTTGCTCCATTCATGGAAAATTAAAATTATGTTTTTCTAGATGGGAGCATTTTATGCTGTACTTTTTCCCAAATTTATTAGACTGAAGACTTTCAGTGGTTTATTTTTCAGCAGTACTTATGCTGAATGACAGATTGGGAAAGTGATGCTATTGATTCTTCTTGGGCTTTTGTTTTTGTTCCTTTCAGTGACACACCATAGAGGCGTTCTGTATGAGTTTATTGCAGTAGGTCCTTCAAAAGCAGTGACAAGGTCAGGTTTTTGCTGCTGTGAAGATTTGCGTGTTGTCTGAATTTAAATGAAGACAAGGGGATTTGTGGGTTGAAATTAGAAGAACTGTAGAAAGAAGACTTTACTGTTCCTTAGTGTGAATGTCTTTGAAGTTCTATATGCAAGAGAACTCTTGTGTTCTTGGTAAATTCCAAAACCATAACCAGTTAGAAAGTGTTTGGTTTGGTATGGCTTGGATTTTTCTGCCAATAAAGGTCATTTCACATGTAATCAGAGAGCAAATGGCTCTTCTGTCATCAGCATTAGTGACACCTCTGGGGAGACAACCTTCAGTTTTGCAGTAGTTTTGATGGAGCGTGGACTCTGGCCCATTGGTAGATTGCCTCTGTAAGGGTAGTCTAAACAATTAAGTTACCATCAGGAAGGCAGGTAGAGATCTTCATATTTGATCTGACTTGGATAGGAACAGTGACATATACATCAGTGCCCATCTGACTGTAATCATATGGTTCGTATTCCTCTGAGTAAGAGCTAGTAAAGCAGACAAGTTAAACCAGATAGAATCAGCCTTTGCCAGGAGCTGAGCTGAAGTGTACTGGTGGGGAGCTGATTGCACTGTGGAGGCTGTTGCATCTGTTAAACCCCTGTTTTCCCTTCCCCTCTCTGCAGGGTGCACACTGTGTGACAAAGCATATCCATCGGACTGCCCAGATCACGGGCCTGTCACCTTTGTCCCTGACACCCCGATAGAGAGCCGAGCCAGGCTTTCTCTACCTAAGCAGCTTGTCCTCCGGCAGTCTATCATGGGAGCTGAAGCAGGTAAGAACCAGATTACTGTATATTTCTATGCAGCAGTTTCAAATACACACATTGCCTGAAATAAAAAACCTTAGGGAATTTAATGTGGGAAAGAAACACTGCAATAGGGAGATGGTTCCCTCTTCTGTAATCACCCTGACTTATGTTGTGGAAGAGCTTCTTGTGCTCTGGTTACTGCTTAGACTTAGCTAGACTCTTGGGGTGCTGCCACAGAGCAACACTTTACTGAAACACTTCATAAGATCAAGCACAAGCAAGGTATGGTGTTTATTTTTATTGTGTGCTAAACAGCCGATGCACAGCTTTGATAAGGAAATGTTACAGCAGTTGGAGTTTGGGGGAAGATAACAATGAGAAATAACGGATGAGATTTCTATCTGCTTGTTCATCAGCTTGGTTTGTTACCTGTGGGTCTTCTGGATACTCTCATTGGAGAATTGATCACGAGTACCTCTTTTCTTTTTCCTCCCCCTCCCATTTACATTTGGCATGTAGACTGTGACCTTTTCATTGGATGTGGACCTTGTTACTGTATTTCACGCCATTGTCACCTGGAAATCGAAGAGTACAGTGCAATACCCTAAGGATCTGAAGGCTAGAGAAGAATGTGATTATTGGCTTGCTTAGCAATGCTGCTTGTTGAGAGTAGATTACATCTGTTCTTTTCAGGCTGCACTAGCTTCCAGTTTATTCCTAAAAGCTATTCAGTGTATTCATGTAGACCTATATATATATATATATATAAATGTTTAATAATAAATAATATACACGCAGGAATCCCTCTGCCCATGACAGAAATACAGCTGCCTCTGGGGAGAAATGCAGAAGCTGCTTAACAATGCCCAGCAACAATTCTGGAAATTCCTGGGGATTAGGTAGGCGAAATGTAGTTAATGAAACTAGTATTTTCTGCTTCTGCAGAAAGTGCCATGAAAACTTTAATGGGTACAAGTGGCTAGGATCTTAGTTTTATAGCTTACTAAAAAGTAAATTACTTGCTTTTGACAAACAAAATATTTGTAATTAAAACAAAGCGGCTCCCAATAGTGTCATGTGGTGGTGGTGGTTCTTGTCTCTGCCTTAGGTGCGTTTTACATGTGAAGTAGAAGCTTTGATGATCTTTTGCCTAGATATTACCCCTGGAGTGTTACCTCGTAAACCTCCCACCTTTTTGTTATACATGATTAGTTGTTTAAATAATTGATTTCTGCAGATTTTGGTCTTCTGCTGATAGGTGTGTGGACACGAGAAACCATTCCTGTAAGGACTTGCTTTGGACCTTTGATCGGGCAGCAGAGTCATTCTCTGGAGGTGGCTGACTGGACAGACAAAGCAGCTAGTCACATCTGGAAGGTCAGTGGATGTTATGGCTCACAGAGTCTGCAGGCATGCCTTTATCTGGTGAAAGCCACCATATGACACAGCAGTTTTAACAATATCATCCTTGCCAAAAATCAAAATTAATGCAGTTTGATTGTTTAATACTTAATATCGGCATAGCAGAGCTGTGTACCATGGAGTATGCTGGTAGTCAGTCCTGAGGTACAACAAACTTCTTTAACGCCTTTTCTTTTAAAGGGTTGTATGTGGTTTTCAGTATTTGTGTGGAGCTGCAGCAGAGGAGGTATATGAATTACTAGGCAACACTTGTTTGTTTGTTTGTTTTGTATCACTGCTTATTGAAAGTTCCCCCAGGTGATGTATGATTTGTTTCAGGAAAGCTGCTTTAAAGCTTTCTTTTTCACGTCATTTCATGTTCAGAAAGTAAAATTATTCTATATAAATAAAACTTGTACTGTTTGCCCAGATGTTATTACTCACAAGACTTGGCTTGTAGTAAAAGCAGCCAAATGCATTTCTGCTGGAAGCTGAAGGTGGTGTATAGGAAGGATGCTGATAAACAGTTTTTCTAGCCTCCTGGGTAGCAGAGAGGTCAAGATTCCTGTGTGAAGGGGAAAGTAAGGAGTAAGAACAGGGCTGTGGTCTTGGCAACGGCAATGGAGACCTGCTAGCTTGTTCTAGGTAAACACATCCGCTCTTAAAGAAAGAAGCTGGCTTTCACTGCATTTGTGGCTGTGTTTTGTCCTAAGATTGCATTTGTTTTTCCTGGTAGATCTATCACAATGGTGTCCTGGAGTTCTGCATCATTACAACTGATGAAAATGAATGTAACTGGATGATGTTTGTACACAAAGCCAGGTGAGAACCACCTGTACTGTGCTAAGTAGCTTGGAATCTAAGCTGCAGGCTCATGGGAGGCTGTGCTGGAGAATGTGCGCAGCTGCACTGACTGCCCAGATGGATAATGAGCTTGGGACAGAAGGACCTTCAGGAGTTGTCTAGGCATCTTGGGCTGGTGGGGAGAGTGAAACAGAGTACCCAGTGGGGAATGTTATGGAGGAACCAGTATGCATGCTGTACTAAAGCAGTCCCAAACCTGCCCACATACTTTGTTTCCCTTGTTCTAAAGCTTTAAACAAGTTTGGTTTTTTTTGTATTAGCTTGTTATTGGCTTCCCTCTGTCCCATTCCTTTTGGATACATCTGTGAAAATGACGTCGATTATCTTTTTGATATTAATACTTTATTACTAAAGTGTCCCTGGGCTCTTTTGGCCAAGTTCCAAGCTCTTGCAGCTCGCAAGAGCTGCCCTTTTCAGTCTTTCTGAAATCTGCGGTGAAAATTATCCAGGCTAGCTTCTGTATTGCTCCATACATGGTCGACTGAGAAGGCTGAACCGTTCCTGTTGCTCCATGACACAAAGTAGGTTTCCCCAGCAATTCATTTCATTGCTCCCATATGCAGGAGTCAAGAAGTTAATGCTTGATCTCCCACTGCAGTGGGGCAGAGCTTTTGCTGGTTTTAGATAACAGGAACAAACATATGCAAGATATAGCTTCAGAAGATGAATTATCACATCTTGAAAATGCTTTTCAAGAGTTATTTTTGAAGATAATTTTGCTTTAAGACTTGACTGATATTTATTTCTCCCTCATGTGTTCTCTATTTCTTAAAGGGGTTAATATGAAAAATATATCTATTTTTGTAGTTTCTTAAGAGATCATAAACTGTCTTCTCTCAGCCCACTCCAATGTCTATTAATAATTTTCTCAGCAGGATATTGCAGTGGTGTGAAAAATGTATCATTTGGTGGAGCAGATTGGCTCTCAACATCCAGTTTTCCTGTGCTTTTCTTTAATAAAGAAGGACAGAAGTGACAGACGTGAAAGTTTTTATAATGTGCTGACAAACACTGAGGTTCTCTCATTACCTATTTATAGGAATTTCCTTCTTTTATTTTCTCTCTTTCAAAAAGCTATTCTGTCCGGAGGGCTTTTTTTCATAACTCTTGTTATTGCTATAGGAACCGGGAAGAGCAGAATCTGGTAGCTTATCCTCACGATGGAAAAATTTACTTTTGCACCTCTCGGGACATTCCACCTGAACACGAGCTTCTGTTTTATTACAGTCGGGACTATGCACGACAGCTTGGTAAGTAAGCGCTCATCTTCGCTGGCTTTGCAGGGAGTACTCAGCTTGAATTCCCTTTTAGTGCCATCTCTGGACACTGTGACTTGGGGGTGCATTATGTTCCTTCTCAGTTCCTAGTGGTGCATGTCACAGTTTCATTTTGCATTACAGGACTGCCATCGTTTAAAAGAAACATTTCACTATCTAATTCCACTGATCACAAGTAAAAGATTGCCGTTTCAAAGAAAAAAGGGTCGTTTTTCTTCTGGAAAGATCCAGCTGGTGCTAAGGGAGCTTTGCTAGCCGAAGCTGTCCCTATCCTCCCCCACCTTTGGTTGTGATAATTTAAGTTTGGCGGAGCTGTGCTCAAAACCGTTCCCAAGTTTGGCCTCGCCAAAACATGTGAAATGGCCTGCCTGAAAGAGCTGAAAAGCAAGCACCGGAGCTGAAAGAAACGGGGGTGAAAATCTGCAGCTGGCTTTGCTGCCTCAGACAAAGTGTTAACATGGATCACGCCCGTGCTCTGTTAGGCGTTGCTGTGCCTCCTTAAAAGTGATGTTTTTGTGCCTGAAGGTGTCCCCGAGCATCCGGACGTGCACATCTGCCACTGCGGAAAGGAATGCGCTTCCTACGCGGACTTCAAGGCCCATTTGAGCAGCCATATTCACAGCCACCTCCCCAGTCAGGGCCACAGCAGCAGCCATGGGCCCGGCCATGGCAAGGAGAGGAAGTGGAAATGCTCCATGTGCCCCCAGGCTTTCATCTCCCCTTCCAAGCTCCACGTCCACTTCATGGGGCACATGGGCATGAAGCCGCACAAGTGCGATTTCTGTAGCAAAGCTTTCAGTGATCCTAGCAACTTACGGACACACCTCAAGATACACACAGGTAAGGGCTAGGGACTTTGTAGAGATGCCTGTGCTAGTAGAACGTCGGGGCAGGACCTGTTCTCTCTGATCCTTTGGACAGTTGGGAGGGCATAGCTTGTGTCCATAAATCTAAGCTCTAGATCTAATCTAAGAGAAACATAGAATCATAGAATGGTTTGGGTTGGAAGGGACCTTTAAAGGTCATGTAGTCCAACCCCCCTGCTGTGGGTAGGGACATACTTCACTAGATCGGGTGTCACTCAAAGCCCCATCCACCCTGACCTTGAACACTTCAAGGGACTAGGGCATCTACAACTCTGGGCAACCTGTTCCAGTGTCTTGCCACCCTCATTGTAAAAAATTTCTTCTTTATGTCCAATCTAAATCTCCCTTTGTAAGAATGGCGGCATCCTGGCTGTTGATAGGAATGACCTCTAGTCCGTGCTGACCCCAGCTAATGCCTGAGCACTGCCTGAGAGAGCGCTGGCTGGTGTGGGATAGGGCTGTGCTGGGTTCAGTGCTGTGGGTGCTTGCAGAACAGTACATAGACCTGTGTTGTGGCTGATGGTGCCATGTCTAAAAGAGCATTTGACAAGCTGAAGTTGATTAGAGTTGGAAAGAAGCGTTGGCCTTTGTCTGGGAGGCAGAAACCCTTTGTTACGACACAGCAGATCCAGTGCTGGCAGCTGTGATAAAACACCGGTTCCCTTC
The DNA here is from genome assembly GCF_030867145.1 of Opisthocomus hoazin. Classification (NCBI taxonomy): domain Eukaryota; kingdom Metazoa; phylum Chordata; class Aves; order Opisthocomiformes; family Opisthocomidae; genus Opisthocomus; species Opisthocomus hoazin. The sequence continues at coordinate 13,326,921 of NC_134421.1, read as the reverse complement.
TGCTCATGAGAAAAAGCCAGCTGGGTTTGAGAGCTTGTAATGTGGACAGTTGTCCACTTAAATATGGGGCTGAGATCTTTCCCCCTTCCTACTTGTTTTTTGTCTTAAGGAAATGGCACAAGAGTGAAATTGGTGACTGTAGGGTCAGACAGATGTGGACAAAGCTCAGCTCTGTCACTCATCAAAACTTAAGTCTGAATATGCTGTTGACATCTGTGGGCATTTGGATATCACTAGAGGCTTTGGAGAGAAAGGAACAATTGCCAGAAGATCAGTGAATAAGAGCTAACCGGAGAGAACAAAACAATGAAAGATTTTTCAGCTGCGTAAGAAGCAAGAGAAAAGGCATGGATTTAGCAGAGACTGAGGACAGGGGAGAGGATGAAAGGGAGAGGTTGAAGGTCAAGTACAGTCCAGCAATAGACAGTGTGCATATTTTTACCTTTTTTTTTTTTTCCAGTAAGGTTGAAATAGCTGTTGGGAAATCACAAAGCTGGAAGGGGAATAAAATTGGGAGGTCAGTGCACTGGAGTCAAGCATAGGAAGTTGTGGGCTCAGTAGTGAGCAGTTTCTTTAATAAATTGATCGAGTACAGATGTGCTATACACAACCACAGAATATTCAGTGGGATAGGGATTCAAGCGGTATTCAAACTTAGTCTGAATTCAGTGGCATGCAGGGGTTTTGAACTACTTCTGGCAAAGAATAATGCAAGAACTACAGATAAGTGGAAAATGGGATAAAACATAGAAATTACCAAAGAGCCAGTGTGCTTTGTACATGCGTGTGTTAGATAAGAGAACTTGTTTTTCTAGACAAAGGCAATGCAGTGCATCAGATGCGGCTGGGCTCCGGTAAGGCATCAGCTGCAGTTCCTGTGGGAAGTTCGTGGAGATGGGGATGTGCTAATGTACAGTAACTAGATGGCTACCATGGTTACTATTAAAAAGGAAGCTACCATTATTTTTACTTAAGAATTCATCTTGGATAAGCCTAGTCTTGTGAAGTGTTTGCCTGAATCTCTTTGCTGAAGTATTTAGTGAAGTGTTTGCCTGAATCTCTTTGCTGAAGTATTTAAAAGTCTACTGGTGATGTTTTGATATGCAGAACAGGGAGGCACAGTTGGTGTAGACAAGAAGCAGGAAGTCTGTCTTACAGGAAAGGCTGACTGACCACAAGCGCTGGAGAAAGAGGAATCAGTGGTTCTTAGAAGGACAAAGTGCCAAACTGTGCATCACACGAAGCGCTCAGGTGTTCGAAACAGTAGCATGAAGTGGGTTGGTTTGGCTTGGGGGCATGGGGTGGGGGATGAAAAGCTTTGGGAATGATGAAATGAAGTCAGATGCCTGTTATATGCATAGCTAAATCTAGACTGACTAGGTAGGCCTTTATGCTGAGTCTGAAGGAACTGCAGTAGGAAACAGGTCCTGTTCACAAAGAAGCTGTCTTTCTTAAGGGTAAAATTTAATTTTTCAGAAGTGGTCAGGCTTGTTTGCTTACTGTATTTCTTGGGACGCCGACTGTCAATTTATGGATGTTCGTATGTAATCCTAGGTCAGAAGAATTACCGCTGTACCCTCTGCGACAAATCGTTCACCCAGAAGGCTCACCTGGAATCGCACATGGTCATCCACACGGGGGAGAAGAATCTCAAGTGCGATTACTGCGAAAAGCTATTCATGCGGAGGCAGGACCTCAAGCAGCATGTACTCACTCACACGCAGTAAGTGATCTCACAGGATGCGTTGGACTGGCCAGGGCATTAAATAATGAAGCTTGAACAGCCCGAGAATCTCCAGTTTGCAAATAGTTTGGCCTAGGGAGTGTAGGTTCATCCTCTGAAATAACAGAGAAGTCTGTTTGGACAAATTCCTTGTCACTGGCTGAAGTTGTCCTATTCTAGTGTTTGCAATATTTTAATGACATGGTAAATTCCAGGCATGTGCTATGTCTTGTGAAATGGCATTCTGGAGTGTTTGTCATTTTGAAGAGAGAGCGGGTTAGTTGATTTACATTTAGTTCTCTGCCGAGAACTGCTTCCACATCCCAACATGATCACTAAAAAGTCGTAACTCCTCAATGCTATTCTCACAGAGTAGCTCGCTAGTGAAGTTTACCTCTCTGTTTATACTGGGGGTGGGGCTGTGGCCGTTCCCAGCTGTTACCTCCCACAGGTCTCATTCATGCTCTTGGTCTCCTGCTCTCCTGCAGGGAGGTGCCCAGGGTCGGGGCAGATCCTCACCCCCAGGTCCTCCTCCAGTTAGCTACAGGTCTCTCCCAGCCCCTCGGCTCTCTGCCGTGCCAGATCTTTCCTGCTGTGAGAATCTCCTCATCCTGTTTAGTTACTCCCAGTCCGAGGTCCTCCCTTAAAGGCTGCTTGCCCAAAGGTAGGCCCTCTGCATGTTTTTTCAGCATCTGGTTCTTGTACTCACTTGGAATCGATTGCCGCCTTCTGTCACGCTGCCTAGGAGACAGCACAGTGCAGCTAGCATAAGCGAGACAGGCAGACAGGCAGGCAGACAGACAGACAGACAGACAGACTGGTTTTGCTGCTTGTTCTTATGGCCAGAGCCAGGAGTGCTACTGCTGGGAGGTTTTTGTACAGCCATCTACAGAATTTGACTGTTGCAGTCTGGTGAGCCTCTGTTTAGCAGTTACAGACTGAGGGTTGTTAGCACTCAGCAGCTTTGTTTTCTTTGGTATATTTTTTCCCCTGTTTAGGCAGGGTGGGAAGGAGGGAGACTAACCTTTCCGCCATGGCAACATCTCTGCCCTTGCCAAAACACGTAGCTTAACCAGAGTTTGGTCTTACTCAAACCATTTCTAGAATTCTTTAATTTATTGTTAGGAAAGAAAAACAGTTGGTTGCAAGCTAGCAGTTACTCCAAAAAGCCTGACTTTTGCGAGTGATGTTGGGGGGTCGGGGGAGGGGAGTGGGGAGCAGAGGGGCTTTGTGTATGTACTGCGTGAGAGAGAACTGAGCTGTACTTACACTTCAGTGCTTCAGCAGTGCTGTTATTTCTGGTCTGCTTCTCCTTCAAGTGTACTGATGGTAAGATTTAGGCGTAAGACTGAGCCTTTCACCCTTCCCTGTCACCACCTCCCCACTATGTAACACCGTACCAGCTGCCGTGCGGCAGGAGCAAACTGTAACTTTTTCATGTCTTGCAGAGAACGGCAGATCAAGTGCCCCAAGTGTGACAAGCTGTTTCTGAGGACAAATCACCTGAAGAAACATCTCAATTCACATGAAGGAAAAAGGGACTATGTCTGTGAAAAATGCTCGAAGGCTTATCTAACCAAATACCACCTCACTCGCCACTTAAAAATATGTAAAGGCCCCACATCCAGCCTGTCAGCCCCAGAGGAGGAAGAGGAGGAGGATTCAGAGGAAGAATTAATAGACTCTATGAGAACTGAAGACTGTAGGATTAACAATGGCGTCTATTCAACAGCTGATGCCCTCTCTGGACACAAATGACAAAAAGAGAGAGGGAAGCGTTTTGGATGTTAAAACTGGGGAAGGAAAGAAAAAACTCTTCCTTGTTTTCTCCAGTCAACAGCATATGTCAAATGAGGAGTTTTCGTTCCGTTTTGCTCTCCGCACTACTGCCGCTTAATGAACACTGTAGCCAAAACACTGAGAACGGATCACGCACCTACAAGGGAAGAGTTGCTAAGAAGCACATGCGAGGCAAGGAGATTTTTTTTTCCACACACGCACACTGTGCATACTTCTTTTCCAGATCGCTCAGATTAATCCATCCAGCGCCAGGATACGCGACACCTTGCAGAGCCCTTCGAGTAAAGAGCCACAAACCGGAAACGTGGGCAAATGACTGCAGTGACCTGTAAGCCAACCGTCCTTAACTCCCAAAGCCATGGCAAGAAGGAAAACAAAAAAATGGTGGTGGCAGTTGATGCATTTTTCTTTTTAATACTTTTTAACTGAAGGATGTGGTTTGGCACAAAGACTGTCACTGCTCAGGTTTCCTTCTAAAAAATTTAAAAAGAAAAGAGCTTTGGTTTTTAACAGAAACAAAAAAAGAGGCCAGTGAAATCAGCATTTGCCAGCAAAGCAATTACCCCACTACAGAAGATAAAAAATTGGCTTTTGGAGAACAGTTATTGCCTGTTGTTCTAGTTCCCTAGAGCATGTAAGCAAGTGAAGAGGTAAAGACTGTACAGACTCAGTAAGGAGGAGGCTTACAGCTGATCAGACAGTGTTTACGGTATGTATTACTTCTTGTGCTGTAAACCTTTTACCACCTAGAGTGATGGGAGGGTTTGCTGCTAATATTATTTATGGAATGAAGATGTATTTCATGCGGTTGTTTTAAAAAAATTAAAAATGTGGCTCTTTCCTAATGTTCTTTTTTAATATTTACACATTCTGAAAAAAAAGATTCCTATTTCTGATAATCATGCTAAGAGAAATGACACCACTTTTTCATCACCTGCCTCTTCCAAGCTTTCCTGGGACAAGGCATGGGTAAGAGCACCTCCACGAACAGGTGCAGTTAAGAACTTGTCTTTACATGTGGTAGACTTGCTGTGTGGCTCCCCTGGCTGTGCTGCAAGAGAACAGTAAGCTGAGCTCTGTTCTCTGGGCAAGGCAGTTGGAGGTTCACTTGTGAAACAGGCTTTCGTTCTTGCCCTGAATGGCCCAAGTTCAGCTGTACCTCTCCCTCTATGCTGTATTTCCTGGAGAGCTCTCTGGGTTCTTCAAACCTGAGAATGCCTGTGAACAAAAAGCTCCAGAAGGACAGCCTGATGGATTTTGCTTAGTCAGGGGAAAGATGTGTTGCTGGCAGTAACACAATTGCTTCCCAAAACAGAAAGTATCTTCTAGAGCTACAGTGCCAATTAATACCAGAGGTAAAGAAAACAGAAAATTACTACCTTCAAAGAGCTTAACACAAAGCATTTATTTCAAATGAAAGCTTTGAAAAACTTGCAGCTCTTCAGTGGAGGGCACTTGAACAGAGGTGGTTCTGGTGCTTTCAACCTTCTTAAGCTTCACAAAAGCAGATCTTCATTTGTTGTCCACACATGGTTCACTACAGCTTGGCAGAGAAAGGATTGAAGCAGGAATCCCAACACATGCAGAATAGTCTCAGTTCCTGCAGAGCCATGCTCAGTACCTGTCACCAGACTAGAAACAGCTGAATCGGATTTAGAAGCAGCCACCTAACTTCAAGGGATGGGAGGGACGCCTACAGCCCTGCCTTCACCCAGCTGCAGTTTATCTGCTTTACCTCACCAGGGTGAGTTACAAAGAGCTAGGGTGGAAAGCAGCAACAACATCTTGTCCACTGCGTCCACTGTCATCTATGGCTGCATCGACACCAGTTGGTTTAATACCCAGGGCATTTTTGCAGCAGCACTACTTTAACAGACACCTTTCAGCATGTGGAGAGGGAAGCACTTCACAGGAGTTGAGAGTGTCACATAACTGCTGGCCTGGGGTAAGGCACTGAGTGCTCATTTAAATTATGTGAGGCAATTGCTTGAGTCGCATTCCTTGACTAGGTTCCTGATGCTATAAATGAAGCATTTAAGTCAGGGGTTAGGCTGATACTCAAAATCACAGAATCACAGAATGGCAGGGGTTGGAAGGGACCTCTGGGGATCATCTGGTCCAACCCCCCTGCTGAAGCAGGGTCACCTGGAGCAGGCTGTAGAGGACCTTGTCCAGGTAGGTTCTGAATATCTCCAGAGAAGGAGACGCCACAACCTCCCTGGGCAGCCTGTTCCAGGGCTCTGTCACCCTCAGAGTAAAGAAGTGCTTCCTCGTGTTCAACTGGAACTTCCTGTGCTTCAGTTTGTGCCCATTGCCCCTTGTCCTGTCACTGGGCACCACTGAAAAGAGTCTGGCCAAATGTTCCTCTGTGCCTTCAGGCAGAGATGCCTGGGAGGAGTTATGAACATGAGTAGGTAACATGGACAGCTCTCATCAGTGGCAGTGGTCAGCTGAGATCCCTGCCCTTGCTTTGCATCCCAACAGCCTCTCATCCTCTTCTGAGCAGCAGCTCCTTACTTCAGTTCAAATCCTCTTTATATATATTACATTTGGACCTTAACAAAAAAACCAATACACAGGCAACATCAATAAGCTTCAGGTGCTGTGGAACCAGGGAAGAGAAACCCTTGATCTTGATGGGATACAGCTGCAGTATTTTTGGTTTGATATTGGTGATCTGAGGTGTTACAAGTACATTTCAGGATTCTACTAAGGGACTCCCAACTTATTGCCCAACAAATAATATTAAGACTTAAAAAAAGTTACACAGAAGAACTTTAAAAATCTGTATTAGAAATCTGGCCTCAAATTAAGGATAAATTATCTATTTACATTTGTAATTTCGTTGTTTTTATTTATTACACAACTGTTGTCTGAAGTATTTTTCCTTACCCCTCAGAAGAATTTACTTTCTTTGCAGTATTCGACAAGCTTCTGGTAGCAACAGAATGCTTTTCTAGTGACTGTTTCATTTTACATATGAACTTTACATGTAGTAGCCCCTGTTTCAGGGATTGTAATCTCAGGCAAAAGCAAGTGATTTAATCTTTCAAAGCCGGTGAGAGAGACAGGAACTCAGAACTGCCGACTTGGAGCTTACCCACATCACCGTGTTTCTTTGAGATGAAGAAGCCTGCAGATTGCAAGACACAAGTAATTTCTATGAACTCTCACCAAACGGGGATTTGTAGAATGCACATTGGTCGTAGTCCCATTAATTACTTTGATTTTGTGATGTTTGGTCCGTCATGTTTCCATTGCTGTCTCCGAATTGCTGCCGCTACTGCCGGCCACAGAGCCGCAAGCCCCAGAGCTGCTGGCACTAGCCAGCACCAGCCTCTCTCTGTTCCCAAAAGCTTCATTCACTGCAACACAGACAGGGGATTGCTTACACGTTACTCTCCCAGAGACAAGAGGGATACAGCAGGTACAGCACGGTGAGCAGCACGGGACGGAAATCCTTGCCTGGGGCAGTTTTAAAGCTTTCCCCCTTAGCGCAAGTCGAGAGTTGAAGCTTACGCGTCAGAACAATCTCACGCATATGAAACATATTAAATTACATGTCCTGTGATTTCTCCCTCAGAGTATCTCTAGGGGTTTCCCTGTGCATAATTTCCTGTACTTAAGTACTGTGCAGTGGATGAGTCTTGTAGAGCAAAACATTAAGTTTAAATAATTTATTTCTGGTTTTAGTCTCTCTGGTTTCCACGAAGATCTTAAAAGCCTTCTCCAGGAATTCCTGACATTTAGTTACACGTAGCTACGACAACCAATCAGACCCAGTCCTCACTTTTACTCCTACAAGTACTCAAGAACGGGATACTTGATTACACCAGGAACATGAAGTAAAACATAGGTACTGCAAGAAATTGGGTATTATACTTGAGCAACAAGAAAATAAATAGTAGCAAACATAGTTCTCCAAGTTTAAAAAAAACAGAACCACAGGTTTTGAAGCTGAAAACAAGAACAGATACGCAGTCTTGGGATATTTAAAGCCTACAGTTTCTCTCAGAGGCACAATACATTACTGAATATACAAATATGCCCTGGGGGCACAGGGAGAACCACAAGTTTTGAAGAAAGGAGAATGTTACCTGCAGAAATCTTGCTTATATCCCAAACACGCAGCCCTTCTCGCTCTCCTCCAAAGGCAAAAACAAACGGGAAGTCAGGGCAGCAAGCTGCACAGAAGAGAACACCCTGGAAGGGAGGCAGAAAGAGGATGATTTTTTTTGTAAATATAATCCTAAAATGTATTCGCCATCTGACAATACTTTCACCAAGCAAATTTTAACAAATGGAAGCTCTGTAAGCTTCCTGAAACTTATTTTGTAAAGACACCAAACTGAAGTCAAGAGCTGCTAATTACCAACAGTAAATCACATCTTTGTCTTGAACCTGGCAGATACGTGTCGGAGTACGTGTAGTTCTACTCAGAACACTGTATCTGGTATTCAGGTCTCAGGCTTTGAAGCAGTCTGCCAGCTACAGGTTGAATTGAATACTGCACTGTAATGAGCATGGTTTACTCAGAATACACAGGTGTGGTGTGTTTTTTTTTCTACAAGATTTTACGTTATGTGAAACAAGATTCAAGTTAGACAAAAAAGATTAAGCAGACATAGTTTATATACAAACCTTCTTGGAATCAAGCAATGAATATTTACCATTTTCATATTCCTGGAATGGATTAAACTTGGTCTGTCTCCCAGGATATCCCAGATTTTCACGCATTTGTCAGCGGATGATGTCACAAGGCACCCTTTGATCTGACTGCTTAGTTGTAGCCCTGGAAGATTTAGAGTGCAGCAGTGTGAGAGCAGCGCGTAACCACTGCTTCACAGAGACGAGGATACGTTCTGAAGTGAAGTCATGAGAACAAACCTGATGTTCGCCTCACACTAAACTCTGTTCCAGCACGAAGGAGCAAAAAGTTAATGAAAGTTTAATGCTGCCACTGCTCCCTGTAGTGAGAGCAAACTGATTTCATGCAGGCTTATTCTGTCTCAGTCCAACAACAGCAAGAGTGCAAAGATGCTATCGTTCTACTTCTGACTTCACACAATCTGGCTTTCCCAGGTAGTTTTCTTCATTCATTTGGCAAAGACCACCTCTTCTGCTATCCACAACGATGGGACATACCCATACGATCTCACTTCAGATACCTAATCATCAAGTGCTTCAGGTTGCTGTTTAGAAGGTCCTACACTGATCACATAATTAAAGTTGCCTAACGGAGGCAGTGTGAAAACCTTCCGATGTGCCGTACTTAAATCATCTCCAGAGGGAACGTTAGTATAAAATAATTACAGCTAGAGAAGGTAAACATTGTAGTTCATAGACCTGGACCAGACTGCAGGGTTTTTGTTCTTCCTCACTCAAAAAACACAAGGAGTGTGTCCCAAGTGAACAGATCTCTTCTGATGCACTTATTCACGATATTCACTGAGAAAAGTTTACTATTGTTAAAATACTTTGCTTACAATGGCTTCTCAGCAGAGATTTGTTTCATGCGCCAGCTACCCGTGATTAGTATGCACAACTCTTATTTGTTCAGCAAGGAATCACTACCACCTCGGTCGTATCGGTTAAAGACACGTTCCAGATGTGCCTCACCACTGGGGACAAACACAACACACACACAGTTTACCTGACACCTCTTCATCGTGAGCTTTCAGAGTGAACAATGGCTTATCAGACCGAGCATCCAGGCAGTACACAAAGCCATCCTCCGTGCTTGCCTAAGGAAACCACAACATTTTAAAAACCAACAGCTGTAGTCAATCGGAAAAAAGCTCCTACGAAATAATACGCACCCTCTGTTAAACCCCTGTGATTTGAGACAGACTTACACTACTTCTCGGTAGGGCACGTTACACAGTGTACACAGGTCTGCACCCCCAAAGTCAGGCTCCATCCAGCTGGTGCCCAAGCTATTATATGTACCTAAACTACGCTGCAAGGAAGTCTTAATCCTACATACATTCCTTACATTGTATTTTGAAGATGGTTGCACTACTAAGCTTGGCTTTCTCATCAGGCAACGAATTACAGAGCCTCCAGCCTCTTAACTGCCAGTTCAAACCTTTCAGAGGCATCCTGTGGCTGCATCATAGCCCTGTGCAAAGCTAAGTGTCATCGTACTGAGAGCACGCTACATCATAAACCCAGCAGAACTGAGCAGCTGCTTTTGTTGGCCGAATACACAAAGCAACACAGAACCAGACAGCCACTAAGATAATCAAAAAGATTTGGGTTTGAATTCTGTTTTATTACAAAAATCTCGACAAAACCAAGGTATTTCTACTCTATCCCAGCTAGGGGGACAGTGCCCTCTAGTGCTAATTTCAAACACTGAATTAATATTCAGGATCTTAGTTTTCTAATTAGCTACTTCTCAGCTGCAATTGCCTCATTACATGAAACACAACAACCATGCAAAGGAAAATATATCCCAGCCACTGAACACTAGAACATGGCAAGATGCCACCTCTGAAGTGAAAAAGCAGCATCCTCAACTGCTTTTCTGCTGTCGTAATGAAGATACCAAGCTGGTCTCGGTGCACGGGTTGAAAAAGCTACCTAAAACCATCCTGCCACACAATGCAGTTTTAAAATAAGCAACGCCAACAGTCCGACCATCCATCAGGTTCATTCTATGATTCAGAAACATCATGAACACAAAAAATACAGGTTAAATGAAATGGCAACAATCAACAGACCAAGCATAGAACATCATGTACTCACTAAGAAATTACAAGGTGAAAAATGATTCCAGGTTACTCTTTCAACCTGACCACTAAACCGCCACACTCGATGGCTATCTTGTGGATTTCTGCAATCATACAGCACAGCTGATCTACAGGAAAAAAAGGATAGGAAATTAAGAGAAAAAAAAAAAATCACGGCAGAACACTTTTATGTTTGTTTTACTGCTGGCATCTACAGAAGTCCATGTAAACTACAATTCAAAAATCAAGATGAAAACAACTGCACTACTTAGTCTTCCAACTCAAAAACAGATGAAAATTTCTCAGATAAGCACAAGCTTTCTCCACATACTTCAAAGTTTCATCCTGGTGACAAACAGTCGTTCTGTTTAAGCAAACAGAGCTCGAATTTGCTCAATACATAAGATACTTATCATACAGGAGACCATAATTATGCAAATATATCAATTATTAACAGACAAGTAGTGACTGTTCAAAACAATGCACTAATCAGGAAATCAATTTGCGATTCATATACAAACATTTTCAAATACGCTTTAATTAAAAAAATTCAGCTCTACAAGTGGTTAGGGAAATGCTACTCCAGAAAGGAGAAAGTAGACGGGAGTTGTGGGTCCTTTGGGATTCTTTACAGGGTTGTGCTCAGCCCACTGGCGGCAGAATCTGTCCCAACTCAAAAAGCTCCTGGATGCAAATACAAGAAAGGAGCGATGATGTCACTCTCGCAACATCGTACCACAATTTACATCCGCAGTAAAACCCACTCCCACTCTACCCTATAATTAAAGCCAGAGAAACGTGATCTAGATTTCTCAGCTCTTTTACCAGGCATTTTACAGTTTTAGTACATATGCAGTTTTTAACAGTCTGACTTTCAGGTTATGAAGGCATCTGCCAAAATTCACTGAACAGCCTGTGGCCCTGCGAGGGACAGGGAAAATCCAAAGGCAGTCGACTAGTTTATAGACAGTACACTGGTTTATAGGCGTCCAGGGGATCAAAGGGCTAGCTAAAAAGGGATCGAGAAGCTGGTCTCAGTGTTTAGACTTTTTTCTTCTTTTTATCGAAGGAAGTCGAGGGGGACAAAAATAAGACAGAAGCAGGTTCCTAACAACAATAATTTGTTTGTCTCTGATACTTCTGCTTAAGCAGTTGTAGCAAGAGCGTAATAGAAGCCAGAGAACGTAATGGCTTGGTTAAAGATTGACAAGTCTATAAATGTTTTAATACAAGGACAAAGTCTTAAAAGCAGAATAAAAAAAATTATATAAGAAAATCACAGTTATAGAACAAAATTAAAAGGCTACCCCTAGGAGATGGGAGAACTGAGGGAAGCTTTTTGACTGGCAGGGCTTATAAAAACCAGCAGTTACAGAGCTAGTCCAAGCGTGGAGACACAAACCCTTTCACAGCACCTCCAGGCTGCAGTCCTGGGAGATGGCCCGTTAAAGGCGTGCTTATCAAGAGAGGCCACGGGACCGGACTGGGATTTTCAAGTCTCTCGTGCCCCCACCCGAGTCTCACAGTTTGGCAAAACCTGGACAAGCTTTCGCAGGAATGAGCAGTGACACGTTCCCAACGCAGAAAACACCATAAGGCCAAATTAAGAATTCGATTTGGAGCAGACATGTCAAAACATGTCAGTCTAGATGGTTAAAGGATTTGGCTAGACCTGAGAAAGAGGTAAGAAAAACTACATTTTGGCCACATACAAACCTGGCTACCTTGCTGGAAAAAAATAACAGCATTACTCAAATTTGGCACAGTTATAAGCAACTGAAAAAGAGAACGGGAGGCAACTTGATGGGCTTAATTAAATACTAATACCCTCCCTATATGTAACATTTGAAAATATTACCCTGACATACTTATCGTAAGATCCAGAAACAAGGGTCTGAGTTTCAAATGGATGAAATTGCAATGTCTGGACCTAGGTAACAGAAGATTTTATTTCAAAAAACAAGCACTGAGATCTAACATACACATACAGCAACTTTCTTTGAACAAACAGTGCACAACCCTGCCTCCCCCAAACCAGTTCCCCCTCAAAAACCTTCCTATTAAGCTTGTCGATACTCAGATTTCTCATAAAACAGTACAAGAGATGCACATTATTTAAAACACCCCCACCCCATGGAAACTAGATATTTTCCAACATAATTCAACTGAATAGAACCACATGCCCCCTCTCTGCCCTAGATATTAAAATAAAAAGGCTGGAGGAGGTAAAACAGTAGCTGCTTCCAGTCTGGGGAAAAATGCAGATGTTAGTAAAAAACGAAAATCAGTTTGCTAAGGGCAGTGACTTTGTTAACAGCAAAATAAGGTTATAGCTATTAAGAACTTTCACATTTTAATTACTATGAGATTAATTCATTTCTGAGGTACCCATCACTATGGTATTTTAGTATAATTTATTTTAAACCTTTCTTAGCTAGAACAAACTGTAACCGACACTCATTGTTTCCTTAAGAGAGAGTTGCAGTTTGATGCTCAGAGATCTGTTTTTTGTAGCTTATACCAGCACTACTAGATTCCCAAACACCAGGGCTTTCACACAAAAGGCATTTTAAAAACTGCTGTAAATCTTCACAAACCTCCTAAAGGAAAAATTAAATTAGATTTTTAAAAGCAAATACAGTGTTGTTCATAAAAGCAACTAATTCTAAAATCTAAAGAATTCGGCACAGTTGTTAGAAAATTACAGAATTGTTGTTCTAAGGGTTCACTATCAAGCAGCTAATGCAAAACTGCAGTTATTTTTTCTCTGTTATTTTACAGTGGAAGAAACATAGGAATAATTACATACCTTGTCTGTATGTAGCATCAGGCTAGCTGCTGGCTTACCCACAGACATATCCCACAGAATCACAGTACTGTCAGCAGACGCACTTGCTAAAACATTCCTGACAATGGATCAAAAAATAAGTTTTAAAAATCTTTATACAGATACAAACAAATAATGGTCAAAAATCAAAAATACATACAATGCCTGATTCTGAGATCAAGTACGCTCTGGTCTATAGACTATAAATCTCAAGCTGCGGGATAACTCCCTGAAGTTGTAAGTAAAGACTACAAACAGACTATATTATGTTATATTAGTACAACACCTATAACAACATTAACAGTTTTGCTCGTATTTCCCCCCAACACCACTCAAAATATCATTTACTAGAAGATTTATTGAACAAAATGAAGCAAAAAAGGCTTTTAAGCACTTCCTTTCCTTTGACATTAAGACAGTATTTTTAAACATCACCTATGCAGCTTAGTTCTGTTTGCATATGCATACCGTCAAGAGCCAGACAAACCTGTTTTTAAAATATTTTGCTCTCTAATATCTGAATGTTTATATAACCACTGAAGAGCCAACACTGTACACCCTTCACAGAATGCTGAAAGGAACCGCCAACATTTCAGTGAAGTTTAAAGACCCCACAGTTTAGAAGTTTAATCAGAAAAAACTCCAAACATTCCCAAAGACCTGTCAAATACACAGTACAAGTGCTATGCTTGCTCCATTGCTCTTAAAAACAGATCTATTACCTCAGCATGTTGTATCTGATTGAAACTGCTCCCCCCTCACCTTTTTCTTTTTATATTAACCAAGTGTTTCTGACTCAAAGAGCTAACCTTCTCCTGAAAACACTGTTCTCCCAAACAATGGACAAGTTAAGGGTAAGTTAAGAAAATGCATAGTGAAGGCTACAAGAATATTTCACAGCAACACCATTATGACCTACAGGCAGAAAGTTCTTTACAGAGAGCTGTCACAGCAGGTCTTGCTTAAAAAAACCCTGACAACAACAAAATATTTAAATATAAGCTGCTCCAAGGAGCTCCTTGTTTTGCCCATAAGCTTCCCACTTCACGGCTGTTTTTATTTCCTGAAACATCTACTGTATCAATGAGTTCACAACTCAGCACATGACAGAATAATGCATTCCAAACACCTAACTATTGTAGCCATAATATAGAGACAAGTCACAAAAATTATCACCAAACAACCATTTCTAGGTACATGAAAGCTACTCTCTTCTAAGACTGATGGAATCATCACTACCGCACTCTGTGCATATACCTATAATTTTAACAATAACAGACAGTGCACTGTAAATTAAGAGTGCAATTTATGTACATTTAACATACATCTATGTGGGTGTTTCCTTCTTCTGTATGTAGGAACAAAGCATTACAAGTGAAGGCTTACACCTGCTCATCAGGAGGATGCGGACTTGACTATGTGTTATCTTCAGAAGCACTTGACAGCAGGAGACAAAAAAAAAAAAAAAAAAATCAGCCTCTGCCTGACTGGAACAGTTTTGAGGCCCATGCTGAGGATCCTCTGACAGCTGAACTGTTAAAAACCACCTAAGCAATAAAAAAAGCACAGCCTCTTTATTTCAGTCAGCACGTTGTCCTTGACCTCTCGCCCAAGACAAGGCCAGCTCTGTGTTGCTCCAACAGCAGCACTTCATCGCTAGTTCATTCAGGCAACAGGGAATTCTCTCTGCCTAGGAGAACCCAAAGTTCAGAGGCATTTCTGTAACTGTGCTATTAGGGCTTTTACACTCTCTCTTCTGTTCACAGCTCTGCGGCAAAAGCCAGAAGAAAAGAAACAGCAGAGCAAGGACTTCCTTCTATAAATCTACTGCTATCTGTTGAAATGGTGTTTCAGGTCATTGGCAGACTGGCACGGATGAGGGCAGCCCTTCTGCTTCTCTGATTTGTGCAACTGACTTAAATGTAGGCGATTTATCAAACGGCTTGGACTCACCTTAGCCTTGCCCTCACCTGGACAACCTGCAAATAAAGTGATCCGCAGCAATATACAGCTTTAAAAAAACAAAACAAACAAACAAAAACTTCTAGTGGGGGCGGGGCGATGTATTTTTGAGAATTGATTCACTTCAGCATTGCTTTCAAGTTCAATGTTATACTACATAAGATTTTGGATTTGTGTGAAAAATGTATGCCTAATTAAGTACACAAATTTGTAACCATCCATTGTTATTCAAATATTCTTTTTACCTGCTTTGTTTATTCCATGAAAGATCAAGCACAGCATCAGTATGTCCTTCCACTGTCCCTTCTGAAGATAAACTCTGTGTCCACAAATACAACATAAACAGACTTCTGAAAATTACAGCTTCAGCAGCAATCAAGCATTACAACACAGTAGCATGAACTCCTTGATGCCTTCACCAACACCTTCATGTTTGCAATTTTTCTCACTCGCCGCAACAAGGCTTTCGATAGAACTGTCTCTACGGTACCTGCACCTCGCCTCCAACCCCAGGTCTCAGTCTGCTCCATTCACAGCTGCCGGGCTTACAGAACTGGTTACTCCATCTAGGCTAGCAGAAGAAACTTCATTGCTTCCAGCTAATGTGCAGCTTCTTCAGCTTCTTTCTAAACACTCCTGGCAGTTCTCTCCCCCTCCTTCCAACTAAATGAGCTTTACTTCCTTCTAATTGCCAGCTACTAAAAATTCCAATTTTAAATGATTAAGCTTCAAAGTTTACTGGGACAACAATTGGAAACCACCCACAAGCCACCTCAGTCCTCTTCTGTTCTTAATTACAGGCCTTAATTATCTATAGAGAACAGTGAGCACGTCAAACTGAGGTAACATTTATGAATGGTATCTTCAACAGCAATTCTGATTACTCAGTAATTTTCAAAAGCAAGTTTCAGAGAATAAGTTCCCCTTCTGAAGGGTTACATAGTTCATAGTTTGTGTCACAGAGTGGTTCTTTAGCTGACTAACACTGCAGTGCTCCTTCCTTTGGGAAACTGAGATTAGCTATATACCCCATGTTCACCTTCCCTGTTTACTCTGGGGAGTCTTTAAGCTCTTCCTGAAGCATCTACTATAAGCAAGTCTAGAAGATTTAAGGTATGTTATCTTCCATACTTGTTTTACATACCAAAGAATTCGGACAAACCGTAACACCACATTCAGGCGTACATGGAGGGTCAGCGTCATCTCACGTAACTTAGCATCCAGTCTAACCCTCAGTCTTCCTCTTTGGTAGTTAAGATTTCCTCTGCAGTTCACTCCGCCATTCTCTGGGTGTGTCTCTATGCATTCACCTTGGACAATCTTGACGACTACCTTAAAATCTGCTTCAATTTTAGATATGTAAAGCTAACAGAGGTGAATCCTGAGTAGGTGTATTTTATTAGTGTCAACCTTGTCCTCTATTGCTCAATCCCTTTTCAACTCTGAGTCACAGGAAGATAGCAATTTTAACCTATTGCAGATGACCACAACATTAGCTTCTGTAACCTGTCTAAACGCCATCTTTCAACGTGAGAGATGGAATTAAACCAGATTATCTAGGACTTTTTCAGTGTAGGAAAAAAAGTAGTAACAACATTATCCTTGCTCTAAGTTTCCCTCCATCCAACCAGATAAACTATTTTGCAACACTTACCTTCTTTCCTTTCTTTTTCTTCTTTTTCTCTTTCTTGCCTCCAAGAGAAAAGACTGGTTCTAAAGATTCTACTATATCAAGGTCCCAAATGTCAATAACCGGGGTCATGCTACCCACTGCAACATAATTTCCTACAAGCAGAAACCCAAATGCAACCACATTTATTTAGAGTTATGAAACAGCGTATTTAGCAATCCAGCTGTTGCTTATTTCTTTGATTAAGTAGAACTTATGTGCCAGAATCTTCTATGTGAACACATCTGATGTTTATAACTGACAAGGAGCAATTTAAAAATATCAACTGACAGCAGACGTTGCCAGAAAAAAAATTACTTGCTCTCCAATGTACTTCCCTTTCAGTACAAGTAACTGTTCAAAGAAGCTGTATCAAGTTCCACACGTTTTGTTTGTTTTTAAGGGAAAAAAAAAATAAACCAAAACCACATTTCCTGTGCTATGGGGGAAAAAAAACAAACAAACTGTAAAACCCAGGAAAAAGGTTACTAAATACATAAAGATATATACATTTTGTTGTGTTTTACAGTGAATCAACCGCATTGGCCATAATGAGTTTGAATAAAGGCAACCTTTCATTTGCAAATGAAAAATAAAGCAGATTAGAGAAGAGCTTGCTCTGGTCTGCTAATTGGGAATAACTTAATTATCTGTAATAAAACCAGGTTTTAGTTAAATCACTTGTTATGGCAGCATCACTAAGATGACTGTATCACCGAAGCAAAAAACCCCTAATATTCAGTTTTTATTTAATATCTTGGGTTTATTTTTGTTTGTACCACTGGAGAAAATTAGTTAGTGACAACATTACACTTATATACTTTTCAAGTAAAAATTATTTAACTGGACATTTACAGTATCCTTTGTAATTTACCTAATGATTCATCGGGACTAGGATCAAAATTCAACCACTCCAGACTTAACGGGTAAGCAGGCAAGAGAATATCATGATGTACATAAAATGAGTTCTCTTCATGATTATAAACTGAAAAAGAATTAAAGATACACAAGACATCAGTGAAGAGCAAAAGTGAGCAACTAAAAACAGTTCACCTTGCAGAAGGCAGATGTGGCAAACATGAAATTGTCAAGGAGATCTAGAAAGTAAATTCAGTGTGTTCAGTTTTACTGCAGAGGCCAGAGCCCCTGTGTACTAATGTTACACCTCACAGAATGACACGAAACAAACATTCTCATGTGTACATTAGATAAAGAAGTGACAAGTTCAGCAAAGCTTAGACACTTTATTCCTAACATCCCATGCTACTTTGTCTGTAAGATCCCTTCAAAATAGATGCTCCATATCCACCACTTTCTACATCAGGATACATTAATGGAGGTTTAGACAATAATTGTACAGAATCAGCAATTTGGAGAAAAAAAGATAAATAATTCCAGATGCAATCAAAGGGGAAATGAAGGCAAAAGACAAACAGTTTTCAAATCAGAGGAAGCTGAAGAGGTCAGATAAAGTCACCTTTAGCAGGTTGTAACTGCGATACAGGAAGAGTTTTGGTAAAGCAACCATATACTAAACACACCATTCCCTTTAGACAGCTATTTTTTCTCCTTCTAATAAAAGAATTTACTAACCGGATAGCAAAGAAAACCCATTAATTATTTTAATAACATTGTATCATCACACACACAAAACCACTGTGCCATTTTTAAGTGCATGTGACATGTTAAAATACTAACTAAAGTCTTCAGTTAACTAAGTAGTCTTAGTAATTAAGTAAGACAGGGCTACCCAATGTGATAAACTGCAGAAGCCTGTGCTATTGTTTTATAAGTTCATACAGAGAAAAATAACACAATTAATAAAATTTGTAAACACCTCCATATATAGGTATCTGAAGAGATGCCTTCAAACACTTTGGTCTTGCCGTTTTCGTAAAATAGAATATTTTGCCTGCAGAAACACGTACCCTAGCAGAACTAGCCAGAAACATTCCCCCAAAGAATCACCGTAAGAAAAGACTTCAGCACACTGAGCAGCACTCCTTGCTGCAACAGAAAAATCTTTTACACGGTAAAACTAAACCCACCCCTAGAACAAGTGGTCTTCAGACCTTATTAGGGATCATCTCTTCTAAAACTAAGATGATAAAGGTGCTCATTCTTCTACTCCTAGCAGTGGAAAGCACAACTTTAAAAAACCAAAGAGAAAGCAAGGGAAAAAAAAACAAAACAACAACATAGCACTAGAGGAAGCTTACACAATATGAAGACTGCTTGAAAGAAGGATCGTATGTTCAGAGAATAAAAGTGCCACAGTATTTTCTAAGTGTCATTAGCAATGAAATAAGGAAAGGAAATGCTATACAGCCTGATAAAGGCACACTATCCTCTAAGTAACAGTAACTCCACAGTACATACTCCGGTTCTGGAAAGTGGCTAAAGCACCATGATGTAGGAAAGAGGACAAAACACACAGGGCAGATGGGGAGAAGAAATATTTCAAAAAACACCTCTCCCCTCCCCTCTACACAGCCATATGGAACAGGCTAGGCATGACACACTCCCCAAGTTCACCGTAAGGAACCAAACCTAGGTGACTTACCATGGACCTCCAAACTACAGTAGTCTTTATCAGCTTTGCCACAAAGGACAAGATTGTCACTGGGCTTAATCAAAAAGTCCTCCTGTTCATATTGATCCTGAGCAGCAGAAAGGAGAGGACAACGGATGGTAAGCAAAGCACATAAATGCACAAAACAACACAAGTTCAAAAGGCTGAATCAGTAATAACGTAACTGAAAACACTCAAAACTCAACACCCTGCTGCCCACCCACCTAAAACCATCTTATGGTGGCAAACAGAGAGAGACAGAAACCAGACTCAATCACGGGGAGACTGAATAGTTATTACATAGACTGAAAGACTGTTTATGCAGACCTAGACAGATTTACAGAGATGTTTAATTACCAAATATGAAACCATATTTTGAGGCTACCATGGTGCAGCCCATTGCTGAAAAGAAAATCACCCCTAGGAGCCCGCATACATAGTTTATTTCCCTTGTGCTCTCATGCCTTGAGCATTTATATCGTGTAACAGCGCTTTACACAATGAGCATACTGTAAATGCTCCTCACATCCAGGAAGCAATTCCAAGAGCATCAAAGCATTGCCTACTTTCTGGAAAATATTTCCAGAAAAGTACTGCCTACAGCTATACTGGGCACTCAGCTGTACCAGAACAGATGTAACCTCTCATTTAATTTTCATTGTTACTGAGGAATGGAAAGCATGCAGGGAATTTTTGTTAGTGAAAAACTATGAACTGTACATAAAAGTCAACAGTCTTACACAAACAGAGTACCATCCTTCAAAGATACAACACATACAAGTCTTTTTGGACTTCCTGTTGCAAGCTTTTAATTTCTTTGTTATTCCCTTCAAGCATCTTTTCATATTTGAATAATTCAAAGAACTGAAGTACTTGATAGAAATCAACTCCATGCTGCACAGTACTTAGTCTTCAACAGTACTATCAGTAAATGCCAAAAGACAACACCAAATGCATGTTGAAGCACTAAAACGTATTCTCCTCCAGCGCTTGAGGAGAAGACTTGAGCAGAGGAAGAAAGCCCTGAGAAAAAGGTGTTCACTTTTTCTATGTCTGGATGAAAGTTAGCTTTTCTGACACAGAATAAATGCAGCTCATATTCTCTCCAAATCCCTGTGCAAATACCTCTTTGACTGTAAAAATCACTTTCAAAGCATTTCTATCCTCTGCTGGTAGACAGGAGCAACAAAAATCATCAACCAGTCAGCAGAACACAGAGGAACCATACAGTGCCCCAAAGTTCACACAGCAAGTGAACTCGTTTTAAAGATGACGTATGCCTTCCTCCTTCAGCTTTGCTACAGAACGTGAAGTCACCATAACTCCTTGTCTGAGACTACGCACGTTTGACAGTCCCCTGACACACAAACTAGCTGTTGTGGTAGAAGCCTACAGCTACTCTTTTCTTTTAATCTTACTAGCTTTGTAAAGAGTCCAGAATAGAATAGAAAGGACAGCACCCAGAAAAATCTCAGAAGCTTTACGCATGGAAGAGGTCTCAAAAATCCACCTATTCCATCACCCTGCCCCAGATGAACATAGTCTTTCCTACTTGCTCTCTAGATCACGTTGTCTCTTCTCATGCAACCTCACCTTGCAACTGATTTCTCTAATCTCTCCACGTAATTTAAGTCAATCACAAGGTGCAATCTATCCTTCTGAACTAAACTGCAGGATATTCTCTGGAATCTCTCCGTATCTTTTCTGAAGAGGCACTCAATGTTCTAGCTGAGGCAATACCAACGTTAAGCAGAGTAGAAGGATTACCTCACGTCTTGCACGCTGCACCCCCATTCACCAGAAAAAGACAAACAGGCTGCATAATAGGACCGCACTGCTGACAAAGTTAGCTTGTGTTAGACTGCAGCCAGAGACTTCTTCACCCCCTGCAGAGCTCCTACAAAGACAGCTCCTGCAAAAATGTTCCCTATCTGATACTTGGTAGAAACTAATACAGGCAAAACCAGGCAACTACATAGTATGCTGTGCATATGCGCTTAACAGGGACCTATTTCTCCGTGCCATGCCCCTAATCTGACATGTAGCCTGAGGCCTCCTCAGCTTGGCTTCTTCCACAAATAGATGGAAGTTGCAAGAATCCTGCAATCTGGGAATTTTTCTAACTGGAGTTGTTAGTGGTCCAAGATACTGAGATTTGTTATTTCTTCAAGCACTTTCTGGGTCCTACTAGACAGGTGACAAACCACCTCCACATGCAGAAGAATGTGGCTTAAATAACGAGCCAGTTTGCCTTAATATCCGACTTAAATGTAAAAAGCACACATAGAGGGGACTGCACAAAGCAACTTTAAAAGAAAAAAGTTCCATCTGATCAAAAATCTGGCAAACCTTTCGAAAAAGACTGCAAGCACCTACAGACTCTAAAGTAGTCTGGCAGCAGGAAAATTTAACTAATTTTAAAGTTTATGCTGATATTTAACATTTTTATAGTACTTACAGTGGTTTTTAGAGTGATGTAAGGATCATGATCATTGCTCCCATATACTGTCAAAGTAGCCAAAGAGTCTCCAAGTTTGATATCACCTAAATGGGAATTTCAGAACATTTTTTAGACATGTCAGTGACAGGTGAAGTTAGAAACTCCTACACCAATACCAGTATTGGAAAATATCAGAGGCAGGCTAAATTAACTTCCAAGTTCCAAACATTAGGACCTCAGCAATGCAAATTGCTTAGAGCTTTCCTGGACTTCTGTGGCTTTGCTCCAGCACTACAGCAGGGGGAGCGACAGTCTTCCCAAGGCCGCTCGCTGTTCTACTGTCAGGGAGGGGGATGCTGAATTGTTTCACTCGCTAAATGACTTACAAAACAGGGACAAGCAAAGAACTCAAAATGTGAATTTCCAGCATTTGAAACACAGCACTGTGTAGTTTTAGGATACTAATTTCTTAAGTGCAACAAGAAGTGAAAAAGTTCTTCACTTACACTGCATATCTGACATTTAATTTTTTCTTACCTGTGCATTCCTCTTCGTCATAATTTTCCAAATCATATTCACCCAGTTCATCATCAGACAGGTCTTCGTTTTTATGAGAAGACTGAGGTCTGCCAGGAATGGCCACATCCGTGCCACATGCCATCTGGCCTTCATCGCTACCATCAGCACCATCCCTTGCCATCTGGCCTTCATCGCTGCCATCAGCGCCATCCCTGTTTAAAGACACACAGCCCTGAGAAAGCGCGGCAGACGTTTAGAACGCTTCCAGGCAATGGCTCGGGGGACTGCTAACAAGATTGCAGCACACAATCCTGGCTGTCCACAGGGGTTTCCACTCCTTACGCCAGTAATTTGGAAATCCATTCACTCCTTTCCTCTCTTTTCCCCAAATTCAAGGTACCATTATTCTCAGGCTTCCAGAGAATTTTTCCTTGAAAGTTTTCATGACAAAACGTGGCACAAATTTTGCTCAACAGAGCTAAACTGTGTGTCTAAACCCCTTTCTCTTACTCTTTTTTCTGTGGATACAGTCCTCTCAACCTCACGTGTCTTAATCATTCCTTCCTTGTTTTTTCCCCCCACCCACAGGCACTGTCATATGTGGTGACTCTTGCATTTCTTCAAGATTTTTAAGACCTTATTTCCTCATACTTCCCATACTTACATTAGGAGAAAAAACAATATAAAAATCATTAGGCAGAGACACATCGCGGATTACTTCTTCTGGGGTAAGCTATGCAACATCTAGAAAGCTCGGAACCTTCGTGGCAACAAATCTGTATGTAAGGAATTCAGTAGAAGGAAATGTACATTAAACATTGGCTGAGGACCTAACCTACATCTCAGATGTCTCAATGAAGCATGCTCTGTAAGAACTCATCCCTGCTGAACACACTGTATTTCTGTCCTGCACGCAGAATTCCCAGGCGACAGTAAGCCAAGGCAGTTCTCATAGATATGTTCTAAAGTAACTATCAGAAACCTATTTTTATGATCTGTTCAGTAAAATACACACTTCACTTCTTTCCTAGTGTAAAAACTGGTAGCAAGATAATTAAGCATCCTAAATCTGAATCTGACTTGTGATCTTTGCACAGGAAAAAGAACTTTGATTGATACAACAATTGATGCTGTAATAACTTCTACAAAACACCAGAAGTTATAAGGAGTTCATAAACCCTTTGGTTGTTACAGATGGTCTTTAAATTTCCACCCTGAAGTTTAACAGAATGCATAATTATTAACAACACCTCAAATCTTTCCATGTTCTTGAAGTTGCAAGAGAAAGGGATCCATTCAGAAAAACTAAAGCTCACAGGCACAGAGGAGAAACCACAGGTAACAGAAACATTAAATGTTGTTGGTTAAGAAATTGACAGAAAGTAAGAATCTTCCAAAGGCTTAAGATGATTTTTGCCCCATTAAAGAACAAAACACTCTGCTCAGACATAAAGTCACAGATTCATCTAACAGAGATCGCGTGGATAATATCCACCCAACTATAAAAGCTTTCACAGCTACCTGTTGCACCTGTTCAATCACACGTACTGCGGCCAACCACACACCTTACATAGCCGAAACAGAATCAGAAGCCTAAATCTACGAACAGCTCTAACCGAAAATGGCCACCAAACGGAGTAAGACCTCAGAACTCATCTTTTTCTACACAAAAGAGCGCCATTTCTTTATCGTCTTCCATAGATTACGTTTCCTAAATCCGTCACTTCTGTTCTTCTTTTCTTAAGCTCATTTATCTTTTTCTTCAAAGCAGAGCACCAAAACTCAACTACACAACTAAGGACTTGTAGCACTGAGTGGCGAGCTGTGACGTCTCCAGTCTCACACGCCAAGCATAAATGCGCCCCTGAGTGGCATTTTGCCTTCTTTTGCCAAAGCACAACCACCAGGTCACTGAGCCCCACCACGGCCTCCCAGGCTGCTTCGACCATAACGTCTCACCCTCAGCATCCGTGTTTTCATGCTGTCACTTTGGGGCTTCCATCCTACCTGAAAGGCGGTTGTAGTGGGCAGGTGTTGGTCTCTTCTCCCAGGTAACTAGCGATAGGACGAGAAGAAACGGCCTCAAGCTGCGTCAGGGGAGGTTTACGTTGGATAGTAGGAAAAATTTCTTTACTGAGAGAGTGGTCAGGCACTGGAACAGGCTGCCCAGGGAAGTGGTGGTCACCATCCCTGGAGGCATTCAAAAAATGTGTGGATGTGGCACTTGGGGACATGGTTCAGCAGGCATGGTGGTGTTGGGGTGACGGCTAGATTGATGATCTCAGAGGTCTTCTCTAACCTTAATAATTCTGTGATGGTGGTTTGTGGTGATGGACTGATGGTTGGACCTGATGATCTTACAGATCTTTTCCATCCTTAAAGATTCTGTGGTTCTGTGATGGCAGTCTGACACGTCCCCGAAGCGCGGGACTCCCCAGTAAACCCACGGCCACGCACAGACCCGCGGCCGCCGGCCCCGCGCCTCACTCCCTGGCTCTCGGCGGGAAGGGCGGCTCCGGCCCGGCCCGGGGCTCCGCGGGGTCCCCGAGACGCCCACCCGGCCTGCCGGCACACGGCCGACGCCTGCCCGCCCCGGGGGCCGCCCCCTCCCCGCCCCGGCTCACCCCAGCCGCTCCCGGGCCTCCTCGATCAGGCGGTTCAGCTCCTCCTCGCCGAGCTGCACCTGCGGGGCGGACACGGAGCGAGGTGAGGGCGGCGGCGGCGGCGTAGGGGGGGTCCCTCAGCCCGGCCCCCCGCCCCCACCTTGTCCGGCGTCTCCTTGGCGACGCCGCAGCGCACCCACGCGGCGCACGTCACCGGGCAGCTCATGGCGGCGGCACCGCACGTGCGAGCGGCCCCGTCGCGCTCCGAGTGACGTCGCCGACCGGGGCTCCGCCTCCAACGGCGGGGGAAAACGGAAGAGGCGGAGCCGGAGCCGGGTGAGGTCATCACCGAGCGCCGGGAGTGAGGGGAGCGTGGCTACAGGGGAAAGGGGCGGTCGGCCGCCGGCGGGGCGGGGTTGAGGCGGGGCGCGCGGGGGCCGTTATCCCCTCAGGGCGGCGCGGGGCGGGCGCGGCCGTTCGCGCCCCGGGGCTGAGGGAGCGCGCGAGGAGGCCGGCTGCCGCCAATGGCAGCCGCTGTGGTTTCGCAGCGGTAATTGCGGAAGGGCGCTTAGTCGCCGCTCCTGATGGGCCCCGGCTGTCGCGCTAGGCAGCACTGCCGTCTCTAGCGGGGGCTCGGGCCGGCCGGAGCTCCAGGGCCGCTTCAGTACCAGAAATTAACGCTATGCCGTGGCATAGGTCCCCCGGGCCCTTCACGTCCCTCGCCTCCCACACTGGACCGTGGCGTCCCATTCGCTTCCACTCCGGCTCTGAAACATCCCAGCGGCGATCCGCCAGCATTAAAGGTTTAGAAAAACGTTTTTGTTACCAATCTCTACAATTAATGCAAGGAAAAGAAACCAGTGGTGAGAGGGAAGTTCTGAGGGACGGGTGCCTTCACGGGAGGCGCTGCTTTGTGCCCTCCCGGATGTCGGCCCCCTGTTCTAGCCACCTCATTAAATCAGAGAAAACGGATAAAACCTCAGCTGCAGCAGACAGGAAGGCAGTCTGTTACTGACACACAGAAATCACCGCTGCTCCCAGGTTCTTCATTCAGGGGGTAACTGCAAATTACATGGGTGGGAAGCTGAGGTTAGGGGAAGGGGCGTTTCTCACGGCAAAGCTCAAGGGCTTGGCAACCAAACTTCAGCTTGGCGGATGGAGTGGCTGCGTTATTTCATCCACATGTCGCTAGACAGCACCACTGTCGCACTTTCATCATTTTATCCTGATCCTTCTGTGGTTCTGGCATGAGAGCGAAATAAGTATCTGTCAAAATATTACTGCCTCTTCACTGCCCTGTGCATTTCACCCATTTACTGCATTTTTTCTTAATGTAGACACAAACACACCAAGGCAAAACCTGCATCTTTCTAGCTATTCCTCATAGTGCCCTGTAGCACAGGTGTCCTAGTCCTACCTGGGGGTCTAGATAATTACCAGTTTTTCATTCTGGTATTCTTACCTTTTTGCTGGCTGTTATTATTTGCTTTGCTGGTCACCTTCTCTTTCAGTCTTCAAGAAATCCTTGTCCTCCCACACATGAGTTGGCTACTGCCAGTCTTCCTCCAGATTCTGAGGGAAGTTTTGTGTAAGTGGATGCTGTTCCCGACGGACAGGCAGAGGGGAGCGTTATGCAGCCAAGAGGAGGAAAGCAGGGTTACTTTCCAGGGGTTGTGGTGCCGGCATATGTTTTTTTGCAGATATATAAATGTACAGTGTGGAGGTTTGCACAACAAACACTTGAGCCAGTCTTGTTTTTACTGAAGCAGTACCCAGAGGGGGCACACATGCTCTACCTTCCCTCCCACCGTGTACATAATCACAAAATAGCAGTGTACTGTGGTGAGGCTCAACAACAGAAGTACCGAAAAAAGAGACTTGGGGAAAGAGGAAGGAAGAAGAACTGTGCATACAGATATTACAGCTTGGAGAACTGCAGTTAGTAGTAATAATTTTTCTTTTCTCTCCATCATACACTTGCTAGGGACATGGAACTGGATCTCAGGGTCTTCTTAAGGAAGACGTTCTATTAAATATATTATTCCACAGTGCCTTGGCAACCACAGAGGTGGGGTGGAAAGAGTGATGCCCCAGGCATGAAGCTCTCTGCAGATGCCTGAGACCGTAACTGTGACCTAGTGCAGTACAGCCCACTCACCCCAAGGAACCAGCCAGGACGACTCATGGGCCACAACACACCAGAAAAAAAAAATGGCCTTGGTATTTGGTGTCCAAAGATGGTTCAGCCACAGAGGTGTGAGGCTTGGGAAAGAAAGCAGATGTTCATTTCTTAATTTGGATGGAATTCTGACACAACCGTTGCAGGAATTTTGAGATGACCCCAAAGAGCTGTCCTAATGGGGAAAGAGGCTGTATAGCTGATGGAAGTCTCTCTGAGTCTCTGCTAGGTAGAAGAAATGGGCATGAAGAAGGATACATGCAACAGGACACAAGACTCAAACAACTGTCTCAGGAACGGTGGGAGGACCAAGTTCAGATCCTGTGTAAATAAAAGGTCTCTGACCAGAAGAATTGTCATCAAACATTTTAATGTCACAGCCTGTTCTGGAGTGGCCTTGGGCCTTTTCTAAAACCTGAAGGCTTCATTTTTTTTTTTTTCTTCCCTCATCAGAGATCAATCCAACACAGCAGTGTTTCTCCTCCAGAGTTGGTTTGTCACTGGAATCTCTCTTAGACCCATTACTTATCCTCTGATGAGCAGAGCTGAATTTCTTTTTCTCCTTAGAGACCTCAGCAAAGTAAGGCAAGACGTGATAGTCGTGATGATTTTCACTGCTACATTTTAGTCATCGATTCTAGTGTCAGAAACATTTGCCTGTCTGAAGAGCACTAAATCATTGCCCCTAATTCTGGATCCAATTTGACCCATCCCAGAGAATGCAAATGCCAGATGGTTCACATCAGGAAGCATGTGCTTGTATCTTGTTAAAGGTGTCATCATAAACATTCAGAAAGGTTCAGCTGGATTAAGTTACCTAGCTAAGCAGAGCAAACTTTTGTTCTGGTGTGGATTTTTGTTTTGGTGACAAAAGCAGGGTCAGTGAGAAAAGTTAATGGCTCCTCCAAAGGGATGGGCCATCTTTTTTTTTACGGGATGTGTCAAGGTGCTCAGGGAGCTACGGTACTCCTCTTCACACTATAAGTAAGGGTGGAAGAGAGAAGAGAACTGATGAAGGAGCGATGTTGAAGCAGCTGGTGCCAGCAGGCTCTCCTATAACTATTTGAAAACGTCAAGAGCTTGGACCAGTGTCCAGTGCTCTGCAGGTAGCTTGATATACCCTGAATCAGGAAACTGTCAGAGTCACTGTAAACATTTCTGATATGACAGCTGGAAGGCACTGCGAGGCCATGAAAAGGTTCATACTGCAAATCATACAGGCTGTAAGCAAGAAAATAAAGGGAATTTTATGTGTTTCTAGAGAAGTTATGCTGTAGGCTTATGGCTGTGGTTCAGCTGACCTCTTCAGATGAGAAGAGGGGAACGCGATTGATACACTAGCATGGCATCTCACTCAAAAAAATGTTTCTGTTTTCTCAGATGAGCTGCAAAATATTAGTGTGCACTTCCAGAGATGCTGAACAGCTAAAAGCAAAGTGACAACGTCAAGAAATCCTCTAACTTAGGAAATAAAGGACTACTTAAGAGTGGCTTTGAAACACCAAGGGCAGCCACAAAAGTCCTCAAGGTTACGTTTTGATTCTCTTGTTTGCATTCCCTGTGTGTTTCTGTGAAATACAAAGCATGAATAGCGGGCGGAAACCAAAGGAAGACCAGATCTCAGCAGGGCAGCATCTTGTCAAGGGAGACTATGTACCCTGTTTGCACACAGCGGCATAGCCTGGAGGGAAGAACTCTTGAACTGATCGCTAGGCATAAAGTGAAGTTTTCAGGTAGTTGAAACAAGGCTTCTTTGGTTTTCTTTCATCGATGATCTCCTTAAGGAGTTCTCTGGGAGAGGACCGATGTCCTCACTTTAAAAAATAAAACATCCTTGCGCTAAGGCTTGTTCTCCCGGATCTTATGTATTGCTTTGGGTGCTCTTTGCTTAACTTTATGGAATAAACTAGGTCTGCCACTTACCTCGTAACTATGTCTAGTAGTAAGTGTGATCTCCATGTTAGCCAGATACATATTAAACGCATCAAATCCTTACTGGGATATAGTGAATGTATTATCAGGGCAGAGAGGAATGCTTACAGAGCATCTCCTTCCCCAAAATGTGTGCTGAGAGCTTGGGAATGCAATCCCATCCTCCCTGCAATGCCTGCCATCAGATAGTGCTGGAACCAACGTAAAGGAAGAGAAAGCAATATCATCAGTGCCCTCTCAGCAAGCTGGAGAAAAGAAGGTTGGATATGGAGAATAGTCACGTTTGCCACATACAGCCCACAGAGAAAAATAACTTTAAATGCATTGGTAGAAATCCAGGAGCAGAGAGTTGAGAGGAAAAGAGGTGTGCGGGAGAGGAAGAACCAAGATGCACATGAAGGTAGGACACAGTGAAGGACCTAGCAAGCCATTCTTGGCCAACTTGTACAGAGAAAATGAAGGAAGTTAAAAAGAAGCGTAGAATGATACAACATGCTAAGGATTTACTAGTGAAGTCAGTAAACATATGGGTATGGGAAGGAAAACAGCTGGCAGTGCTCCATGTGCTGGGACTCAGCCAAACTGGGTGAGTTCTGCACCGCAACGCTTGTTCTCACAGCAGGTGGGAAGTGGGGTCTGCGTGTGTTCCCCAGACGTCGCTACAGCCTCCAGCTCCGGGCTTTGCCAGCCAGAGGTCCACAGTGTCAGCGTACACTCGGGTGAGCACCGGGAGGAGTGGCACGTGCCGTGTGGTGGGCTACATCACACCTCTGAGGGCACGTGGAAACGTCAAAACACCTGAGGACTCACTCACCCCTCCAGCACCGTGGCAGCAAGGGGAAGCATTAGGGCCAGCATTCATCTCAGTGATGGCATATATTTATTTCCTCCAGGTCTAAGTATACCATTCAATACCGGTTGCTTCAAGTATTCATTATTCCAGGAGGAGAGCCCAACCTGACACAAGCCACTGGGGTTGTAGAGCAGGTGGCTGATCAGCTCTAAGGTGGCAGCCAGGCAGCAGGGTTGTGCTGGGTATGGCAGCCTCCAAGGCCGCGTGCACACCTTCTCAGACATCATTTACCTTCTAGTCTTACATGTTCATCGCAAAGCTTAGAGATAGCCAGTGAACATGCCTACTCTGGAACAACATTTTCCTTGAAACATTTGTTAGACAAAATGAAAGCCACTGCAGAAATGTTCATTAAAATATAAGGCTCTGTTGACATGGAAAAAACTTAGCTGATACTGCTGCACTCCTAGAAATATGCCTGTATAAGCCACTATGCAGATTTAAAAAAAAAAACACATCATTATTTCTGAGTGGTTTAAATGTTACTGTTTCTATGTAGTCAGACCGAGACACACAATGATCTTTTTTATGTTACACAGATGCCTCTGCTACCGATTCTGTCAGTAGACCTACGTCAAGCACTTCTGATGGTGCTTCTGCCTCAGGACAGAACCTGAGGCTCCTCTAGCTGAGCCCTAGTGTGTAGCAGCAGTGGTTTAGACATTGCTGCCCATTTCTGCTCTGTGGAGGAGAAAACATAGCAGTGGGCAAGGCTGTCCTAAGCCTTAATTATCTCAGTGAACGTGTGCCATAGCCTTCAGTGTCTGCATGTTAAGATCGTCCAGAAAAACCTCAAACAATGGGAACTGAATGTAGCAAAAACATAGGTGAGCTTACAGAGAATCCAAAAGAATGGTGTTAACAATTGTAGCTGAACCTCCTTATTTTTCTCAGGGAAGAGTTAACTCAGATGCCCAGAAGTAATATTGTTAAATTGCTCTGGTATCACTGGTTGGGAAAGAACCCAGTTTGCTACATGGGAGGCTTGCTTTGTTTTTTCCCAAATACTAGGAGGGCAAGCATGGCGTCCTACATCTCTTACAAAATTTTGACAACTGTGGAGTTCCCTATGAGCTTGTTTTCAAACTCTGCTCCTGGCCAGCTGAGCTTGCAGAGCCTGACAGCACCTGCCAGAGCCACGATCCCGTCCTGGACAGTTGCCCAGCCTGGTGTGAGCCGTGTCTCACTCCCAAGACTCGCATACAGGCCGTAGTTGAAAGGATATCACCACCTTTTGCCTCCTGGGCCACCCGTTTCTTATACTTACACTATGAAGAAAGGACTTGAGTCTAAATCCACTAAAACATACAAGACAGAAAACACTGTAAATTAATTTAAAAATTAAAAAGTGAAAAAAAAAGATAAAAATTTTCTTCAAAGCCTGATTTTTATGCTTATGCCAAAGTTAATCAGTTCCCTCTATTTACTTCTGACTTCTCTACAAGATAGCCATTTGCAACTTATTTGTATGCACTGGCAGCAATGTTGTGTAATGAAGCAAGCTTCCAGCCTTTCACGTTTTCATGCATCCAAACTGTCTGGCTAAGATGCATTTCCAGATCCTGAATTTTAAGCACAATGGAGCTCCATTCCCGGGTCTTACAGGCCCATTTTTTGCCAGATCAGGGCTCGGAGAAAAGTTTTTGGGAACAGCCTCCGTGTCACTTCTTCACCTGCACAGCCACCATACTGACAGCAGTGTACGGGGAAAACAGCACCAGGACTTCCAGACGTAAAACGCGTGTGGTTGCTGGGAGATGGTTCCTGGGAGAACCCCAGTCCTGCTGCTGTCTGAGGTACACCGAGACACACCTGAAGAGGAGAAGAAACAACAAAAACACTCACAGCAGCCGTTTCCTAGGCTAGAAAACAATGGAGTTTTTATTGAACAGAGATGGCTCATAAACACGCTCAAAGGAGTTCCACCTGCTGTTCAGCAATATTCATTGCCATCTGATAATAACCTATGGGGGCAGCTGTATAAAATAGGAATAAAATACCAAAATGCTCTATTAATTAATAACTTTGCCTTTCAAATACAGAACTGTATGTTATTTAAAGTCTGAAAATAGACTACAATTGTTAGCATTTAAACCAAACTTTTATGATAACAAATATACAAAAAAGGCAGTCGATATATTAAACATTTAAATCCATAGCATACATTTCTCAGAGGTAAACACTGAGCAAACAAAGCCACCAATGATGTTCAGAAATCAGGTAAAAGTTTCAAGGTCAAGCTCAAAACACTGTAGCTTTCCTAAAGCCATAGTGGTATTACACTTTTATCTAGCCCCTACATTGAAAACTATCTAGCGTGAACATTTGAAAATACAACGTTTGCTATCCGGCAGGAAACTGGAAGTTTCTGAAGTCCTCATTGTGTTCACATCGAAGCACCTGCAGAGACAGAGGGCAGTAGGAGTTAAGCTCTTTTTTTTGCAAGGTTGGGTTTTCAGTTCTGTTATAGATGAGGCCAACAGCGTCCTCATACCGAACATGAATTCCAGCACTGACAAAAAGAGAAGTATTGGCCTGACAAACTGCATGAAGAATCAGCCTTGCAACTGGCATTAAACAGAATGGGACTTGCATACCTGCCTATTTACTGAAAGCCTGAGCTGTTTCTACTGCACAGAAAATATCTCCTTCAGTAGCTGATCCTATGCCTGAGCTGGAAAGCTTGGGATACATACATACGCTCGAAAATAATGTGACAAATTTACTATCAATAAAAACATGTTTTAATGCCAACAGCTAATAAAAGGTCACATTGCGATATTGCTCACAACATAAATGTACAATTTGCACAAAACATGGCTCTTCAACATGAATATTTCGCAAGCTACAATATATATATATATAATATGTATAATTTCTTTTCTTAAAGAATTATATGCCAGAGTGCATGCAAAGAATTTCAAAGCAGTAACACAACAGGAGCAATCACTTGTTTACAGGTTACTGAAACCATTCGATACAGAAACACTGGGATAGTAGATAAGAGACAGACAGATAGGTAGATGTATATACACACTGCTTTTTTGTGGACCCTCCCAGAAGCGTGGGTTCCTTTTAAGCTCAGACACCCCATGAAAGATTGATACAAACGGGTCTGTGAATGTTCTCCATGCTCTTTGACCATAAATCACTTCTGTTGGAGATGACAGTGAAGGAGGCACCTGTCCTCTAGCCAGGAGTGGAGACAAGGAATCTTCTCCATAGCCAATATCTGTTCCAGTTCCTGCTCCTTCGTTTCTAAGCTGTGGGTGGTGAGCATCTGTCCATCCTATGTTTTGGCTGGTCCCAAGCAGTCTCCTGCCGCCTTTACAGTTGGAAATCCAAGACTGGAGAACATGGATCTCCTAAACAGCAGTGCACAGCACTGCCACTGTCCTAGTCAGATATGTACAAGGAATGACACGTATCCTCTGGTTTAAAATTTACACAGAGTATATACAAATAAAGCTATTCTATCAAGGTGCGAGTTTGTTATTCTCTGGTGTGTTCCAATGAAGATTTCTTAAAAAACCTTTGTACAGACCCACGAGGAGAATTTACACAATGCTGACATTTTGTCCTAGTTCGTTATGTAGGCTTCGTTCTGCAAACTCCGTAACGGAAGCTCCCAATATTTTCCCTGTGGAGTTCTGCCTATGCACAGGACTGGATCTGGTAGACTACAGTCATGTCTAATCTAATTACCTTGCCTTCAGTACATTTTTAACTGGGGTGAATTGGCACCATGTGTTTTGGTTTTTTTTCCAGGAAGTCATCAATCTCTATGAAATGAGGCAGGACATGTAACTGGACATCGGGAGGGTTGCAGTTCATGTGCCCAGTTCAGATTTCCTTGCTTTTGATGGGATGGTGGTACGTGAAGCGAGCACAGTTTGCCCCTAAGGGTATGTCTGGAAGTCCTTGGCACTATTTTACACTAGCTGATGGCAGGCGATGCCCTCAAAGACACTTAAAAAAAAAGACCAAATGTAATTTAGTAAACAGTAAACATCAGACTGATCCACTAAACAGATGGATACGGAATGCAGCTTGTCTAAAATTAGAATGGTTGATGTTTTCTTAGGCAGGTCTGAATTCATAAAAATCTTTCCCACCCCACGCAGGTCTCATTCTGCAGCATGTAAATCTATGGTGCTTCCAATAAAGTCATTGGAAATGCAAAGGCTGTGATCAACGAGCAGAAGGAAAGCCTACCCTGTCCCACTTCTCTTCAGCAAAAACCTCAAAATGGTGCAACTAACCCTTGTAACGTAAGTACATGTTTATGATCGCTGCTGAAGTAGGGCTGCTGTGTGCAATGACAGCAGGATTTGGCCTTCAGCCTTTCTGGTGCACCAGCCACAACTGTGCAGATGACTGGGTGGGAAATTACATCTGCTAGTGCATTAGAAAACCACACAGCCTCGCAGTAACTCCCATTAAAGATTTCCACTGACTTCATGAGAGAGAGCGCACAAACTTTACTAAGTGCATCTTCTGCGCCACTGGAGTTAAGTTTCTCAAAAATCTTTTTCTAATACCATTTACCTCCATTTTGTAATTTGATTCTAACAAGGCATTCATTCAGAGCAGAGACTTTGCACACGTCCTCTGAAGCTAAGGGGATTATTTCATGCTAGAAGCAAAGATCTGGTTAGTTTTTCTCTTTTTGAGAGTAATACAAGAATAAAACCACAACTTGCTGATTTCACAGCCGCCCTGCCTCTGTATAATGTTAAAAAAATGACATCTAGCAATGACAAATGAATCGTAATCTCACTGGAGATTTTAAAAGGATCAGGATCAGACAGAATAGGGTTTAAAATAACTTGAAGTGCACTTGGAGAAGACACTTTCAGAGTTGTCCCAGTGTTTATCCTAAAGAACTGATTATGTGACAGAACACGTCAAGGTTTCTAATCGTGCTGACTGAATACATTATACGCAAGGGAAAATTACGTTCATTTTAAAAACAGTAATTAGAAAAAAATCACAAGAAATTAAATACAAACACACATTTTAAAGTAATGTTCAAGTTGTGGACCCAGTGGACTAAAGCTGCCACTTCAAATTATGGCTGAACTCCTCTATTTTTAATACATTCCCTTCTGCCTCGTTTCAGAGGGCCCTCACTTAGTGTCTTCAGTGGAACGGTTTACTCTGGAACATTAACAGCACAAACCAAAAACTTTTCAAAAGCATCTGACTGACTTGAGAGACTGACATTTTCAAACGAGCTACAGATGTCTGTCTGTCTTTCTGAGGAAAAATATTTGGTTCCAGAAACATTTGTGTTTCTTAGCTACACTCTTTCTCTACTGAAAAACATCTGCCATCCTATTGTCTATACTCTAACTCTCTGTTATTTTATTTTTATCCATCATAAATGGATAAGCAAAGGAGAAGAAAGTTTCACCTGTGCTGTTCATTGTAGATGACCTCAAACATGCCTGTGACGCCACAAACTGGTATTTAAGCTACATCTGTGGGATGGAGGACAGTATCTCTGTGTTTGTTGACAGTTACTGTTGGGTTGTGTGATCTTTCATTTGCTTCTCAAGAAAAAGTGAAGCGAAACCTTCCCATAAAACCCCAACAATGGATGGCAGCAAACAAAACTACTCTGCTAGAAAAAAAAAAACCAAATCCCAAACCAATCATAACCACTCCTGGGTTTGTATTACACAAATTAGGAGTCTGCCTAAAAACTGCAAAAAGTCAAGATTAACACGATGATTCTGCGCTGCCCTAGAAACCATCTTACTTCTTGCACATCCTTTCCTCTTGTTTTCATTTTTCTTTTCTAGCGTTAAGTTCAAAGACCTCTCGGGGACAAGTGGTAGTGGATGTGAAGAGGGAGGAAGGAGGCAAAGGGCTGTCCCACAGACAGCGCTAGCTCTGCTCTCACTTCAGGATGCTCGCACTGGGATTCCCCCATTCAGCGGTTGTTTCCAATAATAAACATAAAGATGCAAACCGAGCCCTTCGGAAGGGGACGACAGAGGAAGGATTGCTTCCCCATCTAAAGATCAAGACTGTGGTTTCTAATTACAGATGTGCATTCTGCTCGGAAAGTGCGAGGTGCGCAAAGACTTCAAAGGGGACATAGTATGAAAGAGAGATGGAAAACAGACCTAATCCACAGACCAGAAAAATCAATGATCTTAATGGGGCAAATTTCATCATGCTTTCATGTTTGGTTTGTGGATGATGTTATAGTAGAATCTTAACTTGTCTTTTTCCTAGAACATTCATATATCCTTCATTTAACATGTAAATTACTTCTTGAACCTTGTATCAAATATTTATAAATGCTAAACTAGGTACAAAGTGAAACCCATTCGGGAAAGTGGAGCGGAGGGAGGTTTAGTTGCACTAATGGATATTGCATTAATGCTTAGCATCAAGGAAGGCTGACTGCCATTAACAAGAAATCTCATTACAAACATGATTTCACGCCTCATAACATATCCCATAGATCTATTTACTGTCCATCTCTCTCTCTCGAACATACAAACACACAAAGATAACTATGGACAGAAAATCCAAAGCATTGCATACGCTTAACTTTTTCTTCCCAATAAAAAACCCCAACCAACACAACACCAAAAACCACAAAGCAGCAGAAAATGCAGAGCTCGGATGATATCAAACATATTATTTTACAATGACTTCAGATGCTTTCCAGACTTCAACCTAATCAAAAGCCTGCTCTGAGGATAACTAATGCACAAATGGCATTACAACAAGCTGCCAGATGAGCGGGACTGAAGGACAGTCTAGCAGCCCACCTGTTACTGTGGGGTGTGTGTGAGGGAGAGAATCTTATATTTCCTGTGGGGTTTTTCTGCTGCTCTTCATTATACTATGACTCAAAAAATGTAGGCTCAAGATCCCTCTGTGGTGTGGTAGTTGGCAGAGTGAAGAGAGAGTGGGGAAAAAGAGCATTGGCCTTATCTTGGGGCTGTAAACAGTAGAGATGCATTATCCAACCTTCCACATAATGCTGAAGAGATGAGTAGAAGGAATGTCTTGCATTGCAAAGAGTGGGATTTACTTATTTATTGTATGCATAATGCTCCGGCACCTCTGTTCCCCACTGGTACAGCACGTACAGCAGCCACAACGCTCAGAGAAATACGGACAGAAAGCAACATACCAGCCAAAATGTACTGATGGGACTTAAATAGATCAACTTTTTCTAGCATTAATTGGAATTTAGCCAGGAACACGAGGTCAAAAAGCTCTCAGATACTTTCTTTTAATCCTTGTGTTCTTCAATAGATAAACTCACAACTTGAGAAGACTGCACATTCTACCATGTCCCCAAATGGCACAATCAGTCACCGGCTCAATAATTACAAGGCAAAAATCAGTTCCCAAGGTATTGAACCAACTGTCTTACATTTGCCTGTCAGTGGACTACCCATGCTTGAGCAGGCTAAGCAGGGTATTTGATCAAGTGAATGCTTGGATGCTGGGGAGGCCGCTTTTGCTCTGAGGAGGCTCCAGGGGCGTCCTGTGCTCCTTCCTACCTTCTGCCCAGTGAGGCACAGCCAGCGCTGGGGCGCAGGGGGCTGTTGACCACGCTCAGGAGCAAATCTCAGCCTGCAGATGTGCTGGGAGCTCCTCGAAAGCTACGCAGAACAGAGAGAACCAGGTTTTGGAAAGGCTCATTTGAAAGCCTCTCATGCAGTGAGCTATAGGGCGGTCAATTTATCTGCTGCTGGGAAGAGGAAAGGGTAAAGCTGGACTCTCTTGAACCTGTGGCTTGAACAAGTCCAGATGTTTTGAACCATGTTAATCCGTCCCTGCCAGAACATACGAGGTGTTAAGGCTTTGACCTTAATTAATTAAAATGACCTCCTAACACACTGCCTTTTTCTAAGGTGGCTGTCTGTCTTTGTGTGTCTGAGCATCTCCATTTTCTAATGCGGCTTATTTCAAACCATGAATGATTTCTGACTAGGTATTTCAGAGAGTTTTTTTCCCTGTCTTTGTTTGCTTTAGAAAGGCAGTAAGAAACAAGATTGCCTCTCACTGTGCTAGGCAAAGCTGGGTAATGGAAGTTTTAATGAAAACACAGCAGCAGAGATGATGGGAAGTGGAAAGACCAAAGTTAACCACACACAAAAGGGTTCAGGAAATTTGCTCTTGCAGCTGCAGCAGTGGCGATATTTATAACGACAAAGAAAAAACACCAATTGCTAGAGCTCCACGACCCTATTCGAGCCATGGGACCGAGCAAGCCCTCTGTGTGAGCACGGAGGAGGCCAGAGCCAAATGGGCAGGCTGGGGATGCTGAGCAAGGGGTGGGAGATGGGGCTGCTTCCTCCTCTCCTCCTGCCCTGTCTCCTGCCCTCCCCTTTGATTTCACGGAAACTCAGAGTTGGAGAACAAATGAAGCAGGAATCAGGGAACACCATACCTCTGGAATCCAAGGCAAAGATTTGGGGTCAGACATTCAAATTGTTGTAGCTAATCCACTTCCCTTACCAAGACCTCCTCATTAGCGTGCCATCCAACATGGACAGAAACCTATGCCTAATCTAAGCATGCCCATTCACACAGTGTTGTCACCTCTGCACGATGAAAGAACAAAACTGTAAACCCGATGAAGGATGAAAAATGCCCCTCCAAAGGAAAACAAACACGAAAATTGCTGTTCTGGTACATCACGTGCAAGCAGGTGGACAGATTGAGCCAGCTAAACAACATAGCTTGCAAACCACAAGATGTTTGTAGAATTTAACCTATCGAGCCAGTGCAACCTCTCTTGTAAGTTGCTGCCATGTCTCCTGCGTGTTTTAGTGACAAGCAGGCCAAGCAAAGCACAAAAAACATTGTCTACTGAGACTACTGACTTGGGAACGTGAGATATCAC
The DNA here is from genome assembly GCF_030867145.1 of Opisthocomus hoazin. Taxonomy (NCBI): domain Eukaryota; kingdom Metazoa; phylum Chordata; class Aves; order Opisthocomiformes; family Opisthocomidae; genus Opisthocomus; species Opisthocomus hoazin. The sequence goes on along the minus strand of NC_134421.1, from coordinate 13,288,224 downwards.
ATTCTGAGCCCTGTGCATGCACCGAAGATAAATACACATGAGGCCATCCACGGCTGTTCCATGCAGGAAGCCTTGAACCAAGCTGAAACAATGACAGTTTAATGGCAACAGAAACTCCACGCTGAGCTGACTTCCCCAGTTCTCAGGCTCACTGAAGGCAGCTGACAAATGTCCATTAGCTTCTGCGGGCTTCCAGATTTTCCTTCTGCTCTGAGCACCGCATTTGCCGTGTTTTCAGCAGCGGTCTCACTGAACTCACGGATCATTGACTCACAGCTGAAGACGCGGCTTCGCTATTTTGTGCCCTTGGAGTCCAGTTCTAAATGGTAGGTCAGCTGCAATTCTACTTAAATGTGATAATCTGGTCAGAGCAGGCAGCCTCAGTTTTCACCCACTGAAGATAACGGGCCTTACCTCAAAATAAATAAGTTAAAAAATAACAAAACATTAATTTTGTTATATATGTACGGAAGATGTGATTGGAAGTGCTGCGAGTTAGAGATATAAATGTTATGCTTATAAGCAGACATCTAAAATTAGTGATGTTCCCGCCTATGGGGTTTCAGATATTATTTGAGTGCTATTTCAAGGCTAACTTTCTGCAAGCTAGTTTATTAAATATTAGGACAAACCCTAAGCAGCTTTTTTAATGCTTATATATTTCAACATCTCTAGGCCAGAGGATGAAAGCAACATCAGGCCCTTCATTTCTGGAAAGCGCTTGCAGAGCCTCACATGAAAGACCCTTTTTTTTCCAAACAAACTAACTTCAAGTCTTTGACTTTATGTAACTCTCCTTCATCAGAAAAAAAAAAAAAAAATCATCCACTGATTTCAGAAGCAGCTTTAGTGAATGCAGGCTTCAGGATGTTATCTTTCAGCAGTATCTTTAAGACAGAGCCAGCTCCTGAGGGACAGCGAATACCTGTAACCGACTTCGACAAGTTCTGCAGGTTCTCAGCTCCTCCTAGGATTTAACCCATAAACAGCAGTACTAGGAATGGCTTTTTCTCTAGGATGGCCTGAGTCTTGCCTCGAGCGGGTGGATGTGTGAACTCTAACAACGCCGGTATTTTTCTTGAACATAAAAAACCCGCTTAAACAGGGTTCTGCATGCCTGAGTGCCCACAGACCTAGCTGCATTTCATGCCATAAAGAACCCTCCTCTGATTTTAGACAGGTACCAGAGGGGAAGAAGAGATGCCCTTTCCTTTTTCTCACTGCCCCACCTCAGACCCTTTCTCTTTTAATCTTCAAGGAGCAGCACATTGTGCTACGCTCCAAAACAAAACCAGAATTTCCGAAAGCCCCCAGCTCATGACACACTGCAGCCCATCTAGGACTTGCGCAAACGTTTGGTTCGAGGCCAGTGGATGTTCAGTACAAAAAGGCTCAGTGTCAAAAGCAGCAGCATGTGGAGGATTCGGCACGCAGCTCTCATTAGTGCCAACAACAGCCTGGCTACTAAGCCTTCACACCTCTTTAAAGATGTTTCCTCTGTCTTTAATAGACATTTGCACAAATCTACTCCGAAGCTGAGACCAAACAGGCAAAAGTTTTAGCTGGGGGAAAAAAAAAACCTCTTAGCCATTAGAAAGCTGGCCCTTTTCCAGAACGGAGAGCATCTGGCCACCAGCTGTGTTTAGAGGACAGCAGGCATAAGGAATAGATCAGGGGAAAATCTGAGAAACAAGTAGACAGTGCTGAAATTTGTTGTGAAAAGTATACCAGCCTTCCCCTGTGATGTCCAAAACCTCTGCCCTCCTGCATTCTGCATCCTCTTCTCTTCCCAGCTCTCAAGCCTATTATTGGAAAATCGCCCATTCAGGAGAACGCAGATACCCTCTCTGGGCTTGGGAAGGGACTTGGCAGGGTTCTAGAGTAAAAAAAAACTAGTTAGTGTTGCAAATGGCAGCACGTGAGGCAAAGTGGAAATGTGAGGAAATTCTGGAAACTAAGGGAGGACCTTGCAGAGAGGCAGAAGGAAAGATCTGCTGTGAGGCAGGAGCAGGATGCCTGTAAGTCCTCAAATATTACAGCAGTGGATTAGAATAGAAAAAAGACAGATGGACAGGAACCGAAACAGGCCTTCACTCATTAGAGGCTGGAAAGTTATGATTTCAAAAAAAAAAAAAGGAAGAAAAAGAAAATCACAGGTTTTTCTAAGGATATTGTATTTTTTTCCATTTCACCTTAGTTTGGAGGCAGTATTTTCCCTCAAAATTTGTAAATTATTGCAACTCAGAGACTAAAGAAGCAGAAGGCTTTTTATTTTCTAAGATGATAACACCATCTCTCTAAAAAATGCTAATAAAACGCTCTGCTGGAAAGAGCCTTATCTGATAGGGATGGTATTCATGGGCACCCACTGAAACTCACACTGCTTTTTAGATTAAATTGACAACAGAGCCCTCCCCCTGCCCCAGATTAGTGGAACGAAGAATCCGTGCATGAAGCCCCATACAATAAAGCTTGGAGATTATGAAACAGGCTAGAAGACAGGATCACAATTGCAATTGGTCTTGATGAAGTGGGGAAATTGCCCCAACTAAAGCAGAACAAATTTAATAAAGACAAGTTAAAAGTGTTATACTTTGGAAGGTGTAGTAAACAAATGCACAGATAAAAATGGGAACTCCTGGGACAGCAGCCGTGAATCACCAAGGAATTATAACAGAAGAGAGACTAGATCAAAGTCAGCCATGGGATGTTCTGGTAGAAAATATTCCAGGATATATTTTCTGATATGCTGTACATTAACCTCAGGAGACAGTTACTCTGCTTTGCTACTTACTGTATAAAACCCCTGCTGGAGTTCTGCATTTTGGGGAAACTGGGAAGTCATGAGGGAAATGGCAGCAAAAAATCAGACACCTAGGAAATACTAGCAAAGGAACAAGGAAAGACTTATACCCATGAGGAAAGTAGGATAGCTCCTCTCATACACAGAATAATCTTGCAAGAACGTCTTGTAAGATCAGTTGTTCTTCCTGTCAGTCAGGGCTTGAAGGAGAAGTGGCTCAATTTGTAGTAAAAAAATTCCAAACAGTCTCTTAGGAAAACCTTCCAATTATGAGGATAGTGAAGATCATGGATCCCTGTCACTGGACGTTTCAAGAGCCCCCAAGCTGCACATTGTCTGGCATGGTCCAGCTAGACCTCACCCAGCCTCATGGCAGGAGAGGTGGACTAAAATAGCAGTTTTCGTACTCTGGTCTGTGTATCCACAAAGTGCTGGTGACTACTTCCAGGAGAAATGAATGCCAGGGTTACGCAGGGGCTGGCTCTTCTGCTAGCAAAAGTGATGGAGGTCACAGATCAAAAAAGAATTGAAAGTCATGATTTTTGTTTTTTTTGTTTTTGTTTAAGGTTCCTTTCAGCTATATATTTATGACTTTGGGACCACCAGTATTTTGAAGGGCAAAAGTTATTCCCTTATAGGTCAATAGCCGCAATCCCTTCCCGTAACAGCTTTGAGCGACAGGCTCTTGGGGCGTGTTCTCTCCTACCATTTGCTGGACACCAGCAAAGCAGATCTCATGGCAGCAGTGGTTGCCACGCTTTCTGTCATGCTCAGCCATCGAGATTCACCAGCCCGTGGAGGAGCAGCGGGACACACGAACGCGTGGGCCACCGCGGCTCCGCTGGCACACACACGCACAGTGCGTGTTTGGAGGCAGCTGCACGCGGGCGTTGTGTCTGTCTTTGAGTGCCCAAACACAGTGACCACTCTGTCCACTTGCAGCCACCAAAGGACATGTGAAGCCCTTTATCTCTGAAAAAAACCCAGTAAACCTTGCCACAGACACTCTCAACTCATCAGAATACCAGCTAACACAGAGCTATCAGTGTTTCCTTCCTAAAGAGTCCCAGGCAGGTTCCTACAAATGCTCAAAGGACATCACCTTCCAAGGGCAGCCTGTGCACACAGGACTCTACATCCCCTTACCACAGCACAGTTAATATTTGAGCTAGAAAGAGGGGCACAACGCTTGTGGCTCCCACTATAGCATCAGGCACCGGGCTGCCTATCCACAGGTACACCTGTGGGCCCGTTTCCCAGGGAAAGCTGTTCTGCCTATGGATATATGCATATGCAACTCCTGATGGCTTCATTGGGCACTACGCATGTTCCAAAGGGAAGAATTTTAATATCATGATTATTGTCTGAAAAGCTTTGCTATTTTAAACCATGAAGCTGCGGGGTGAGGTCTGCTCCTGTCTAGTTATCGTTGGCATGGAAGGATGGGTTTCCACAGACGAGAAGGCACACCAACCAGCGAGCACCCCTGCGTGTTGCTGTTGCATCAGCCATGGTCTCACTTCTCTAAGATGGCAACACTCACACAGAAGTTGCCACTACCTAAATGCTCCAGACAACATCTTCTGTGAACATCTACTATGCAGAAAAAAAGAAGTCTGACTGACCTGCTGTGTCTCTGCAACATTAGTGGCAGTTTAGACATTTCTGTAATTTGTTGCAGAAACAGTAGAGGCTTTAAAAGACCAAGCACACAGGAGGATTTACACCTCAGAGTCATAAAACGGCTTCCTACCGTGTTGATAACGAAAGCCAAAACTGTGTTCTCTGAGCATGCCAAAAGCTATCACCACGGAAGAGCACCCAACGTAGATACTTCAACAAAAGAACACGAGGGTAACATGCACTGTCAAAATAAAACTTCTAAAGTCTGTGAACTGGGCTCAGTTTCTGAACGGCATGCTAGAAAATAAACATATTAATGTCACTTTGCCATGGAGAAGGCAACATCTTTGCCTGCTTCTTGCTGTGGTTTTCAGAGACAGCGCATCAGGAATGTTGTGGCACGTAGCAAATCTCTCTTGCTAATAATACGCTGCAAAATAAATGAAGCTTTGACATTAAATCACATTCCCCCATCCCACCCCACCCAAACCCTGCATTTTCGATAACCTATACATTCTCAGGATACAGTGAGAAATCATTCTATAATACATATTTAATTATAATTTAAAAAAGTCTAACTTGGACACAATCTCTGGCCAGTAGCAAAGTATCGACACATTACTGCAGTGAGGATCTGTTATTATCCCTTCACTGTAACGAACAGAAATCAGCATCTCGAGAAGGGTCTCCAGGGGTATCATATCACAACCAATCGCACCAAATAAAAAAAATATGCTCATTTCACAAATGAAATTTGACAAGAAGTAGCATCGCATTTGTCTTGGTGAAACGAAGCACGAACGTAACATTTCACAGGTACAGTTACCATGCAAGTGCATGTTGAGTTTCTCATTGTTTTTAACCCCAAATCACAAGTAGCATGCAGTTCTCCTGCCCCCCCAACTACTGTATTAGAGATAGCCTGGCTAATGTACCTCTTTGGTGTAACCATAGCCTGTTAGGCAAGATTATACCACCTTAGGAAAGAATACAAGCAAAACTTGATCATATGTATGTTTACACAATGTACATTTTACCATTTAAAAAAACCAAAACTTGTTACATAGATTCTCAAACACAGCTCTGTTGAAAATGAAATTTTAAGCTTAAGAAATAGTTTTTAAACTACAAGGCCACCCCATTATTTTTTATGAACAATTTAAAAAGTTCCCACCCCTAAAAATCTGCCAGTATATTTCCTCAGCTGTAACAGTCTTACCCACTCTCTAATACAGTTGGATCTTTGCTCAACAGCAGTAACAGTTCTTACATTTCTTATATGCAGAGATAATGGATTCCGGGATAGATACAGTTCTTAAATGTGTCACACTGGAACAAATCCGCCTTAAAAGATGAATCGGTCAGTTCGGGTGTTCCCCGGCACCACCGCTCAGGCAGGGGCTTCTGCTGTTCACGGCTGTGAGTTCTGGCTTTTGTTGGCATCAAGCTCCATGACTGCACATTCAGAATTTGAGTACAACAGCGATTCACTGGATACTCTTGTACCCTGTTTGCTCAGAAACACGGAGGAGCTTTGTCTTCTGTATTGCCTCATCCAAACGGGGCCACGGCCCCAGCGCAGCACCTTTGGCCCACACAGAACTATTTGGATGCAAAGTAGAATTTTTTTATATTTAGTTTTTTGTAGTCGTTTAAGCAACTGCAACGGGTTTAAGCAACTGCGACAGCAGACTTAACTTGCAGGGTCTTTATGTGAGGGTTACCGCCTTCTTCAGCTTTACACAATGGAGCCCTTTGAAGAAGACAAATGAATTGACTGAATCCTTGTGGCCAACGTCCTCTGTAAGTCCTGTAGTACATTTTGACCAGACGTTTCTCCATTCTTGTCATACAACAGCTGTTTGAAAGCTTCGTTTTCAATGAGGACCATCATATTTTTTAGAAAGTAGCCTTCACAATAGGAAGATAGTTCTGTGACTCCGAGAAACTACAAGAAGTGAAATTAGAGAAAGATAACCATTCTGATAAAACCCACTCCGCAAATACAGTGCGTAAGAGCTGCACACAAACAAATGTACAAACTAAGCCTTTCGGACAGGCACAGTGATGCCTATGGATATATATGTGGGAGGGGAAGGAGTTCATCCAACAGTATTTTACACTGATAATCCTGCCCACAATTCCATGTTATAAGACAATGGCCATTAAGGAAACAAACTTCAGGGCTGAAGCTTTGCTCCCTTGGAAATTAGTGGGAGTTTTACCACAGGGTTCACCAGAGCCATGATTTCATGCTAGAAGTTACACCCTGTAACTATATAGGTTTGGGACAACTTACTACAGACCAAGTTTAATGAATGCCATCCTTAGCAAGGATGGGACACATGACCTGTCACGCAAAGTTTCATGCTTCAAGGAATCTTTGGAGGAGAAATGGAGGGTTGCAGAGTGTATGGTTTAGGGCTGTTAGTATCCCCTTATGCTGAACCGTGTCTGGGTAATAGGCAGGGATACTGTCATGCGTAAGGAAACCTTAACTATGTGAGCAAAAATGTGTGAACAAACCTTAAACGACCCATACTGATCATCTGATGGGTGATCTGTACTGGTCATCACCCACTGGCTAGATCCTGTGGTCATACAAGGAGTATCGCCGTGATATTCCACTACAGGTGTAATTATAAGCCATGCAAGTGTAGAGAGCAGTGCTCAGCCCGTCCTCCTGCCCAAGTAAGCTCCTGCTGGGTCCGAGCTCTGAGCAAAGCGGGAACCTTTGGCTGCCAGGTGCAGCCTGAAGGGCCAGAACTTCTGGGGCACTGCATAGCTTTGGGTGCAGGCTGGAACAACTACACAGCAGTGTTGCCCACCACCACCTTACCACATTCAGAACTAAGAATGGAAATGGCTAAAAAATAAAAAAGAGGAAGAAAAAACAAATACAGACTACGGCTAGGTAGGTCCTGTCTTCCTGGGGAAAATGAATTAATTTAACTTTCTCTCGAACCATGAAAATTTTCATCAAATTATGAGTGCATTATTTTTCACCTGGATGTGACAGCATATGCGTTATTCTCTATTTTTCTCTGAAACACCATTCATCCCTATTCGTTACTTCAATGTATTTACGAGACTGAGGGAATAATGTACTTTTCTTTTTCAGATTTATTCTGAGGCCCAGATTGCAATCTGTGCAAGTGCTGAGTGTTTTAGGCATGTATTTAAAATTCCACATTATTTTGTTGGGAGTTTGGGGGCATTCATGTAAAACACAACTGGTATCTAGTGGTAACTGATCAATCACCATTATAAATTCAATTTGTCCAGTTACTTAATTTCCTTCTGGACGTAAAGAACAGTGACAAAGGCTTTGAAAAAGGAAGCCCTTAAAGTAACACTAATCAAATGACTGCCTTTGGCCCAATGCTGTTTAATGACTTTTATAAGTGATCTGGATGATGGGATCAAGTGTACCCTGATGAAGTTTGCTGATGATACCAAACTGAGTGGGGAAGTGGACACTTTGGGAGAAGCCACCTTCCTGCCAGGAAGACCTGGATAGGCTGGAAGAGTGGGCTAACAAGAACTTTATGAAAGTTCAACAAGGATAAGTGTAAGGTCTTGCACCTAGGAAAACATGATCCAGGAGTGCAGCACAGGCTGGGATCTACCTGTGGAAAGGGACCTGGGGGTCCTAGTGGGCAACAAGCTCAATATGAATGAACAGTGGGATGCTGTGGCAAACAAAGCCAACAGGGTGCTGGGTTGCATCAACAAGGGCATCACCAGCAGAGATAAAGAAGTTGTTATCCCACTCTACTCAGTGCTTGTCAGGCCACACCTGAAACACTGTTCAGTTTTGGTCCCTGCTATGCAAAAAAGAAGTGAGCAAGGTGGAGAGGGTCCAGAGAAGGGCCATAAACATGATCAAAGGACTGGGACGCCTGCCATGTGAGGAAAGGCTGAGAGAACTGAGTTTGTTCAGCCTTGAGAAAAGAAGGCTTAGGGGAGACCTTTTCGCCATGTTCCAGTATTTAAAGGGTGGCTACAAAGAAGACGGAGACTCCCTTTTTACTAGGAGTCACATGGAAAAGACAAGGGGTAATGAGTACAAGTTACTCCTGGGGAGATTCCAATTAGACACAAGAGGAAAATTCTTCACAGTGAGAACAACCAGCCATTGGAATAATCTCCCCAGGGAAGTGGTGGATTCCTCAACATTGGACACTTTTTAAGATTCAGCTGGACAGGGTGCTGGGCCATCTTGTCTAGACTGTGCTTTTGCCAAGAAAACTTGGGCCAGATGATCCTTGAGAGCCCTTCCAGCCTGGTATTCTACAATTCTATGTTGCAATTTTAAGAACCCATAGGGATGCTACAGATGATTTTAATACTCTCAATTCAGCTTTTAAATTGAAAATGTCACCAAATCCACATTGCCTCATGTTCCTACCAGTACTTCACCTCTTCAACTCAGGGTGTCAATCTCTTGTTTCTACAGCTCCTTTTACACAGTTCACCCCCCTGCTAAACTCTGTTCTACAACCTAGAACCCTACCACAGATAGCTTTTCAAATCTGTGCTCACTTCATGCTATTCTTCCACCAAATCATGTCTATCTCTCAGTCATGAAGACAAAGACTGTGCTCCATGTGTCTCTGAGCCAGCCTGCTCGCACATCCCCATCTAGAACGGCAGGTCTCAGCGTCGTCTGAGTTCCTGCAGGTGCAGGTGAGCTTGCACAGTAGCAAGGACTAGAAATGGTGCCTGCAACAGGAGCAAGCTACTCAAAACCTCCTGGCTGACGCAGTGGTTCCTGGCTTCAGTGCCTGCTCACCTTATTGCTATCCTCACTGCGGTCTAACACGAGCTTCTTCCACACTTCAGAGGGCAACATGGAAAGGCAGACGGTTGGCAGGCAAGCTGCACTCGAGCTGCCCGTGAACACCCCTGGCTCATCAGGACCATCTGGCCTCTTCCGCCACGTACCATTATCTCATATTCACATCACAAACAAACGAAGCGCCCGTGTGACAGGAGCGCTCTGGGCAGAATGGTCCGTGCTCAGGTTAATCACCTGCACATCACACAGACCAGGAGCAGCTGCTCTGCAGTCAGCGTAATAGAGAGGTAGCTGAACTAGCTTTGAATGTGCTAGTTCAGGTCCTGGAAACCTTCTAGCCATAGCAGTATGAAACTTAGCCCTGGTAATTTACTGGAAGCAGGGTAAATTACCCCATGCAGAGCTCGAGGGTGATGTGGCCTAACTGATTCCAGAAGCCACGATTTCATTCACAGCTGGCTTGGCTGTCTCTGCGGTGCACTACCCACATCAGCGCAAACACGACCCTGGGCGTAAGAGCCTCTCAAGTACACCGTTCCCACTGACTCCACTGGGAGATGCAGGCACAAGAAACTTGCAGGCTGGGCCCCTGCAGGCAAACCAGGAGCTGGATTTAGCCGCTGGGTTTGTTCAGTCCCAGCACTGGCAGTGTACAAGTTCTTCAGACAGGTCTGAAGCTCCATGTAAGAACTTTCTTCAGTCAGGATGTAAATAACAGCCACATTTCACAATTCAAGGAAAACATGTGATTTTAAAACAAAATTATTTACATCTTACTTTTAGTAACAGTAATAAAAATTCAGAAGTTCCCACATAAACTCGAAGATAAATCAAGCATTTTTCAAAAGATTCCTGCACTGCTAATTTTTTTTCCTATTACAATACATGGACCTGCAGATACACCTAATTTCTTATTCACTTTATAGGTGGAACTTTCTGCTATTTCAAACACTGACTGAGCATTATCTGTACATCAAGACCTAACGTTAATACTCTCTGTAGGAAATATCTGATGATGGGAATGGAGGTCAGATCTACAGGGGTCTGGAGCAATCTGCAGGATTACTCTGTTCAATTAAACCTCCTTGACACGCTGCACCATTTTATCTTTTGTGTAGACCATGCAAGTTATAGAAAAAACTCATCTAAGGAATGCTTTAACAATATTTCATTGCAACTATTTGTGTATCATTTCCATCTTCCAACTGACAGTCTAACTACTGAGCACAGAAGAGGAGGAGGAAAACTGAAACTAATCAATGTGGCAACCACTGCCATCAATGAGCACAAATAGGTTTTCTAGGTCAAAAAAATGCCATGCTTTTATGCCTAATGACTTAGGTCCCCTCACAAGCTAAGTAAATAATTTGATTCCAGTGAGAAGCTACAAATCTCTCCTCTCCAAGACATGAAATTCTCATTACGATCCTTGCAGGGCTCGGAGCCGTTGCACTTTGACAACATGGCATTTTTATACATTGACAAGCTGTCACTGGCAGTGAGTGTATCACCCCAGTGGGCTTCAGGCAGGGAGAAACGGGAAACTGAAAGGGAAAATGTAGCCTGGAAGGTGAAAGACAGGTGTCGTACTCAGTTATGTGATTCCTGTTGAATACCTCAGCAGTTTGGGTTGCCAGGAGAAGGGATAGGTCTGCCACACCGTGGGGTACACTCAAACTGAGTCTGAAGCACTTAGAGCAGGGGGTGAGCAGTTGTCGCAGATGCTCTTACACTACATGATTTCAGACTGTCACTATACGAGGTACCTATTAGCCACTCATCCCAGTAAATAACAGATCTTAAATAAGTAACAAGCTATCACTACTTATCGTAAAACTGACCTACGAGCGTGACGACAGACAAATAACATGCAAGCATATGCGGTTATTTTTACCTTGGCGTGATTATAAATATCCACGCAGTTTTCTGTATTAATGCTTTTTGCGCAAATGATCTCACAGTGTCGTTGTAAAGCTTCAAGCTGGAAAAATTTAGCAGCAGAGAGAAGCTAAAAAAAAAGGCAAGGAAAAAAATAGTCAAAACTGCTGAGCAATACAGAATCAGAGCTTGCTTCTTTACTGTTTCATTATATTTTTTTCTCTGTCCCTGCTTCAGTTAGCATGAAAGTACTTTCAAACGGTCAGAATGAGAAGGTTGCTTGGTTGCTTCAACCCTTTGCAGTCCCCTGTAGATCAGACTGTGGGAAGATCTACACGGAGAGACCACCCCAGGCTGCTCAGGTCCACACGCTGACTTCAGGATGGGGTGGGGGTGGGAGTGGTGAGAGAGAGAAAAAGGAAATGGCAGCTTGGAGAGTCTTTGGTCACTTTGCAAACATGACTCTGCAAGGACGGATCTGCAATTACATTCCAGGAAAAAAGGGTTCTGGGTCAACCGCTCCCCAGGCTCTGGCTGAAACAGAGCACCTGGGCTGGCTGTGGGGATGTCAGCAAAAGGGCCAGGACCAAGAGCATAGAGGAATTCAAACCAGATGACGATAACCACCCCAGGCAGTCTTAAAAATCTAGAGAGGCAATAAACCTCAAATCTGTCACCTCCGCAGGCTCGAGGAAATGGAGTCAGATCTCCACATGCTCCTTGCTCTAGCTCGTGAGCAGCGCAAGGTCATCTCTAGGCCGTGGGCACCGAAACAGTCTGGCTCCACGTTACTCCAAGGAGTGGGTGCACAGCGGGAGACAACACAAAGGTGGGAACCAGCTTGGTGCAAGGCAGTGCCTCATTAACACTCATGTTAGTGTTGTGTGTCTGTGTCAGCGCACTACCACGGCTCTCCCGCTATCGGGACCCAAGGTGACCTCCCTCTCTGGCCCTGCATCCACCCTGTGGATACGCCACACGGACTGGCACCGCCTTGGGATCTCTGCACACCCCTGTACACTGTGGGAATGACCTGAAGCCTGTGGGGTGAAAATGGCTTAAATTTTGAGTTCTCCAACTGATCTCAGTAGGGCTGAGATTTCCCCTATTGCTCTCTTTCTGTCCTTTTACAGCAGGGATATTAATTTTGTGTCTTTCCATGGTAGGTCACTCTGGCTCTCTGCTGTGGCTTAGGAAGCAGGTTGGGGTTCTTCATTGCTTGACACCTTGCTCTAACCCAGCCAGCTGTCTTAGGCTGTTCAGGTGTTTAATCACTTCTATGGCCCTTATTATCTAGGACTATATGACAAAAAGCTATCCTGCAAATCCCAAAAGGGCTCTCATGCCGCTAGGCAGGAGCACTGGGGAACAAAACCCTGAAACTTCCATGACATTATTCTGACTTCTCCTATGCAGTCCGCTCAAGCTCCACTTTAATCCCATAAATAAATCCAAGTGCTGGAAATCTGCAGAGCTGATGTGATAGCAGCCAGCTGGCCCCAATTATGAATTGCAGCAAAGATTTCTGTGGAGTATTTCTGGTGCTTCTTGTTATCATATTTGTAATAAGGCAAGTTGCTAAATGCAGTTCTGAAAGATAAAGCCAAATCCTATTCCAGCTGCCTCTGTGGCTCAAGCAGTCATGTGCTGGTTTGTAATTACTTTAAACTGTGAGGAACCGTGGCCAGATCTGTTATCAACAGATCAATCAATCAGTCATACATTCTTGAGTCGCAGAAGTTTTGAGATGTCACAAAAGTAGAACAAGCAGCCAGCTGAGCTGCAGCACAAGCTTTTTGACAGCCTAGGTGACAACGCACGCAGCTCTATAAAGCCACTGCGCTGCCTAGTCTAAGACTCCTTACTTCAGAAAAGGTTAGAAATTTGGGAGCTTCTTTCAGAACTACCAGAGAAATAGAGAATCAGTGACCCTTCCCTGTAAAGCTCAGAAAGTCAGTGGTGGGTAAGCTTAGTTAAAAATCCACTGGCTGCATTGGAGACTGATAATTTCAGCCCTTGCCAGTTCCTTCCTCTGGCTGCCAGCAGGGTTGGTACACAGGTCCCTGCACCCATCAGAACTGATTCACCCTGGCCACTCATACCCCAAAGAAGAGTCACTCCCAGTTTCTGGTTAGCAGTGCTTTGCTAAAAGCCAAGCCTCACATGGATGCCCCAGACCTTAGTGTCACAGGGACAGACTAACTAATGTAGGCAACAATAAAACATCGTGGTGGCAGACTACAACCTGTACACTGATGATTACCAGCTGTTTAAGTACCTCTGATTTTAGTATTTACTATCCTGTATTCTTCTTGGCTGCCATAATTTGGTGATTGTCAACAGGAAAACTCCCCGAATGACTATCAAGAATTTGCTCAAATATCTGTTAGTTCTGTTTAGTTGGAGTCGTTAAACTGATCACAGCTGGCAACGACAGCACGCAGTACTGGGAAGACGATGACTGAGCATCCATACAGGCTGTAGATGTGTGGCTACACCGAAGGCTCAGTCAGCACCGGTTGGCTTGGTTTGGCTTTCCCAAATGGGCACGATGGCACTGGAAGTTTTACGTGAAGTGAGAAAGGGGCAAAGAAGTGTCTGTATCTCAGGGAGCAGCTTAAGGTTTTATTCAGAAAATTTGACAGTCACACACTTGAAATTGAACTGAACTGTGACTCCGGTGGGATTTCTCCTATGGTTAAAGCCATGCCCAAGAATTTTCCCGAGTGAGGAACTGAACTGGATGCTTTTAGGCTGCTGAGATAGGTCTGGACCTGTACGCCTGAACTAATAAGCCAGAAGTAAGAGTGTGGCAGAGAGAAGCTGACCGGCCCAGCTGGAGCAGCACCTCACCTATCAGGCTGAGAGAGAGAAAGGTTGGAATAATACGCTGCCGGGAGCTGTTTCCAGATTTTGGTAACACCAGCTTTGCATTTCCTTAAAAGAGCCTCTCAAAGCACCTAACTAGATATTTTTATTTCTGATACTTTTTTTTTGCCTGATGATCGTAATTTTTCTGCTCTTTCTTCTCTGACAGTCAACTTCATATTGGCAAAAGCTACCATAAAGGGCAACTGGAAGAGCAGGAGACCGAGTGTCTCCCGCAGGACTGTGGACAGCCTGGGCGCTGCTGGCTCTTACAGGGGGGCTCATGTCTTGCCTAATGGCCATGCACCCCTGGGGTGAACGATACACAGATCACTCAGCATTGCTCCCACTGCAATTATGATAAATGTCTCTTACCTCCATAATTTCATTATTTTTAATCAGGAGTGACTCTGCACCGCCATAGTAAAGATACTGCATAACCAGCTGTAATAAAACAAAAGGAATGTTTATAAAAAGCAATCCAAGACATCAGGGAACAGCAGGCGATGTAAACAGGCAATACCCGATGCTCTCCAACACCACCGAGGATTTCTAGACAAAACTAGTCCAAACCTCCTGATTTCAAGATATATTTGGTTACTCTCTCTCTCTGCACAGTTCAATGTTTCCTTCTCACAGGTAGTCTAACCTCTCAACCCTCACCGGCCACATCGTCTGGACTTTCTGCTGAGCGCCAAACAGTTTGCAGGACGCTGATTAATTCCTTCTGAATTTTCAATGTATTTCCCAGTATGTTCAGTACATTAATGATTTAGGAAAATATAGCATATACGATGCTTATTCCCTTAGTCCTTCCCTGGCAATGGCACCCCCACCTTCACCCAGCTCTGTGTGGGCACGCATTGAAGATGAGAAAGGGCAGGGGGGGCTTTGCACTGTAATACGAGCCAGCTAAGATCCCTCTGCAGCGAGCTTCCAGCAAGCCTGAAGTTATTGTAGGCAGCTGGGAATTGTCTGCAGAGATAACAGTCAATACTGGGAACTGTCCGAGCTCTGACTCAAATGAGGGGAAGCGTATATAGCCTATATATGCTACAGATACAGAAAGCAAGCTCTGTATTTTCATGGCAAAAAATTGATTGTACAATACTGCTAAGGAAGGGAATGAACTGCGTCTCTTCCAAGCCTGTCCATTACATACAGAAAGAGCCAACCAGAGAAAAAAGAACCAGGTGCTTTACCTTGGCACGCACTGCTTTGTCTGCGCAGCCCGCGGAAGTGAGAGGCGTGCTGCCGTACGTGGTCGGGCACGCCGTTTGCAATCAGTAGCACTCTGCAGCTTAGTGTATGAACGGAGATGAAGCCTGTGCTCATGAAACCACTACTCTGAGCTACGTGTTTATCAAATACATACGTACTAATTTGGACCGGGCATGTATGACATTCCTATTACATGTTCCATTCAAATTCAGTGTGAGAACTGACTTTACCTGAAAGATGGGGTACTTCACATAGTTGATCTCAATACAAGTACTATCAGATGAGGGCTTGCTAGACAGCAATGCTTTAAACCTAAATAAAAAGGAGGAAGACTGAAATACCAGCCCAGTTATCTCCGTGAAAAAGTACAGCGAAGTGGAAGGACAGCATCAGCTCTTGCAAAAACAGTACACTGAAGTGAGTGGATTTGTCAGCAAAAAGCATCAAGATTTAGAGACTGACATAAAACAAAGCTCAAACCAAAAGGAAGAAGCCTCTCTTTTAGGAGATTTCAATTTGAAATTTTGGAAAATACATCTAATATCACAATAGAATAAAACGTACATAGGAAAATCAGATACTGTAATGATGCATATTACAAAACCAAAATAATTCCTTTTTTTCTTTTTTTCTTGGAGGCAACGTGATCTTTTAGGAAGACTGGCAACATTTAAAAATGACACACCTTCTTTTTTGAAGAAGATAAATTTTGGCCTATGTCCCTTTTGCTGCTTTAAAAAACTGTGTTGGAACAAAATATTAAAACAGCTACACTAAGACTTTCAATACTTCTATGCAGGCTTAATACAATTGTGTAAGAAGAGGCAGAAGAGAAAACTGGACAGGTTGCTGTTCTCTGATTATCAAAACCTGAAATTCAGACACAAGTTTCAGGAAAAAACCCACATTTTAAGTTAATAATTGCAGATTTATGACAGACATATACATATGGGTAGCAATCTGTTTCTCAAAACCAGGTACTCCCACTTGATCAGAAGGTGAAAATGGGAACTGCTTTGTCAGAAACATCTGCCCTTGTACTTTCTCTTTCTGATAATGCATCTGACCTTCTAGCGGTAGCGCAAAGCTTGGCTTATCTATCAAGACCAGCATTTGCTGGATAGCAACCTTTTCCATATCACGACCACATCTTGTTAATTAAAATATAAATAACAATTGATTTGCTTTTACTAGTGTCAAACTCTATTATGAACACAATTTAGTAGGT
This sequence comes from Opisthocomus hoazin, assembly GCF_030867145.1. Classification (NCBI taxonomy): domain Eukaryota; kingdom Metazoa; phylum Chordata; class Aves; order Opisthocomiformes; family Opisthocomidae; genus Opisthocomus; species Opisthocomus hoazin. Next base: position 13,271,802 of record NC_134421.1, on the reverse strand, counting down.
TTAAAGGTGGAGTTTGGAACGTGTTTGTACCTCTACCAACACGCTCTACACCAAAATACCCATTTCTTAATTGAAGGCAGGGTCAGATACTGCAGTTGCTTTATGCAAGTCTCTTTATGCTGTGCTGTGGGTTGGCAGCACGTCTAGCATCAATTCCCACATTGCTCAAACGACCCAAACGCAGTGGCGGGTCCTTGCCACATCTTGAAATAAGCTCTTATGGAAGGCCAGCTAAATTTGTTTAAAAACACACCTTTAATTATAAAGCTGCATACAAATAAGGTTTGTGAGCAACTTTCAGGCTGGGTTGAGCTGGGTAACCCATGTCCAGCCTTGTGAGCACAGGGAACAGGCTAGGAATACAGCCTTTAGATACAGTATGATAAGTTTCGTAGTTATTTATTTTTAAAATGTAAAATGCTGTCAATAAATTGCGTGATAGTAGCTTGTTTTTCCTGGAGACTGCTTAGTCTGCAGGATCTAGCCACTCACACAACAAAGGATTACTGAGAACCAAAATATTAAGATTTCTATATGATTGAGAGCTGGATGCAGCAAAGAGCTCCATGCAAACGTCCCTCAGTGGAATGAAGTCAAATGCATGGCCAGAAGCATGGAGCGTTTACTGGGTGGGAATCTAGTGATGGGAGCAGATCGACCAGAAACAAGCTGTTGAGATCTTCTGCTTAGGAAAAACTTGAAGATTGAGCCATTAGCCTTCAAAGAATCTTAGCAGCAGCAACAAAAGCAAACCCACAAAATTAAATCCTATTTTCGTTAAAAATCAGAAATGTCTCTATATTTTACCTGGGTGAGGCAGTAAATAGCAACACTCTATGTGCATAAAATGGTCTTCCTTCCACCAGAAATGTAACATCTGACATCTCTTTGTTGTTAAGAAAATGGGGATCTAGAATCACAAAAAGAAAAAAAAAAAGCCAATAACTTTAGTTGGGAAGAGGTCATGAACATACAGAATATTTTCCTGTTTTGACAAAGGAAGACAATAGCGTGAAAGGATATTGTTTTTAATGAGTAAAGCCCACAAAGCTATTTTGGACAGCCTGAGACAGAAGCCCCCCAGACAGCCAGGCGGAGTTCAGACGAAGGGAATTCAAAGCTTTGAAGCCCGTGACGACCTTTACTGAGATGCCAGCCAGCCGTCCCAGCTCCGCTACCCAAGGCAAACTGCGGCTGAACGGATGCTGGAGGGCCCTACGCTCATTTCTACCCGATTACGCCCCTCTCCCTGTGCAGGGAAGTCTTCGTGCCAAGGGGAAGAAGGTCCTGGAAAACCGCTCGGGTCTTCTCTCGGTCGCATTACAACAACCGGGGCTCTGCCAGCAGGGCTGGGAGGGCTGTGCCGCCCGGCAGCACCCGCAGCCAGCCACGGCGGTTGGAGATGCGCACAGACCTTTGGCTCCGGGCCCCGGGCTCGGATCCCAGCCTAATGAGCAACACAGACAAATCTTTGCAGATTTACAGTCCCACTCTAACCCACCTGATGACCCTCCCGATTTCAGCTGGAGTTTCAGGTCAGGCTAAGTTTGGGGCCCTTCCTTTTTCTAGTTCTGCCTTTGAAATTCAGTATTTTCTCCAACTCGTGCCCCCCGAGCACCCGGCCGGCGATGCAGACTCCCCACAGCTCTCCTTGGAGAGCCAACGAGTAGCTTCAAGTCACGCTTACCTAGGCGAGAGGTCTGCTTGCGCTTAATTTCAACGAGCTTTGGAATAGGGTAGGGTCCATAGCAATGCGTGAAAATGACAGAGAGCTGCTGGCTGATGACTTCGTTCTAAGCAAAAGAAAACAAATACCTGCAATGTAAGCTTTGTAGGCAAGGTAAGAGCAGTATGCAAAGGAGATGTTACACTGTTCCCCAGAGCCGCCTGTTTTGAAGCTGAAGAATGTGATTGCTGAAGCTTTATTAAAAATCAGAGCTTAGGATTATCTTTATTTGATAGAAACTGCAATTCTCATTTACTTGATTGCTACATCTCCTGTTCAATCAAAACAGAAAGTCCTCTCCTTGGACCAGAGGTTGTCTCTTCCCAACAAACTCCATAGTCCCCGTCCCCTCCATAGCAACAAAGCTCCTTTACGACAGTGATTTCATTTCATTTGCAGACTTACTGTACTGGAAAATGACTTTTTGTCACTCTTCAGAAAATGGTCGTCAGTCACGTTTTAGAAAACCAGAGCTACAGACGGATAGAGCTGCACAGCCTGCATGCATTTCAGAGTGCAACAGTCTCACCAACAGACCCTCCCTTACAGCGTGGCTGAAGCGTCACAGGCTGCCGCCGAATCTCCTCATTCAGTCCCGAATGTTTCACTGATGTGCTCTTCCACCGCTGGCACTGGCCTGGGCACCACTGTCCTCAGGAAGCCACCAGACCTTCGCAGAACCAAGTCTGCTCCCTGGCCTTCCCCGTTTCTGCCCAGACTTCAGGGGCAAGGCACCCGCTGGATGCTTTCCTAAGCAACATGAGTATTCGTACGTCTAAGCTCAGCTGCCAGGACAGTGAAATGCATTTAGTGCTTAACTACCTAAGTCACAGGCGAGAGCAGGATTTAAAAGCTTTGGCAAATTTTATCCCACGCTTTGCTGATAACCGGAGCAGGTCTAGCCAAGTTCAGTGGTGCCACATGGCTAATTCCTGACCATGTTTTTTAACTACCCTGTCGGTCGGCAATTCCTTCCGCACCAGGAAACTGTGAAAAGGCGAGGCACTTAGATGAGAGGGTCCAAGACCAAGGAAATAATCAGCTGAGAGCCAAAAAAAAATCTTAATATGAAAATCTGAGGAGTGTAGATGTTATACTAAAAATAGCTCCTGTCTTATAGAGCAGAAATCAAAGCTTTCCTTTCTCTGAGCTCAGTTCTAACAGTGGTGCTCCTTAAATCCCACGAGGGACGAGGAGGAGTGGCAGAGATCCTGTGATGACTCCCTCACTGCATCTAATCAAATGGGGTGGGAAAGGCTAGAGCTGTGCCCTCACAGGCACACGCTGATGTCAAAGGAAATCACACGCGCTCACCCACAGGCAGGAACTGGCTCCTGTGACTACGTCAGACGTAGCACTGAAAGAAAAGCCAAGAGAAGAGAAATACTGATACTAAGAGACACTGTTTAGCACGGCGCAGGGACCAGCCCTTGGAGCCGGGCTCACCGCTGTGGCTCTGAGACAAGGGGGATGTCTCACGCCGGGAGCATCTCTCTGTTCAGCATCTTCCAGTCCGAGCTCTGCGAAGCGCTTCACAAAGGGAGTGAATCACAGGGCGAAGAGAAAAGGAAGATTTAAGGCCAGATTTAAAGAAGGAAGTGACTCAGCCCGCCGGGAGGGCTGGAGGGGAGAGCTCTAGACAGACAGGGCAGAAAGAGCAATTGCTTCTCTGCTCGGAAGGGCTGTGCCGAAGCGCCGCGGCCGACTGAGTCAGCCAGGGAGGAGTGCGTCCGGGGGGATGCTGATTACCAGCAGGGCAGCTCCCAGTTGGATCTGGCAGATGCTAAATAGTCAGTAAATACAACGGAGGATGGGGATAATTCTGTGGTTCAGAGCGGAGGGAAGCTTCTGGAGAGGAGAGGTGTAATTGGAAGAGCAACGCTCACCTTTACTCGCAGTGAATAAAAGCAGAGTAACCGCACTGAAGACGACAGCCACTGGCAGCTCCCTCTCGAATCTGCTGGGGTGAAGAGGTCCCGCCTGTCACTGCGGTTTTACTGGGTCCATGAACTCACCAGTCCCAGCCCCAGCTGCGCCTGGGCAATAGCTTTGCAAAAGCACACGGATACGTCAATAAAGACAACGCATCTCCTCCTTCCAGGGGGGCCCATGGGAATGCGCTGACGGAAAGTCTGGGTATCAACCTCCCAGCGAGAAGGGGATCACCGCTCTTAACTCCAACCAGCATGATGAATGGGTCACACACGCAGACAACCCCATGGGAGCCTGCCTACACGGGCGAGGTGCTGCCAGCTCCCTGGGTCACCAACGGGGCACGAACCCTGTGGTGTGTAGACATGCTCATTATAAAGCCACCTTGCCACTGACTGGCTGGAAGCCTGTGAAAAACCTGACGTAAACTAAGGTCTAATTAGCTCAAGATGGGATACGTTGACATGAGAGATGCTTAAAAACTCTAAGACACAGAACAGAGATGGGACAAAGAGAAAAGAGACCTTAGGATTGATGCATCAAAGAAAGCAAGGCCATCAGACCAGTGGCTCGATGTGCTGCAGAGCTTCAGAGCTCCAACGCAGGACACAGCTCTCATTTGGCAGAGAGGAGGTTGGAGACCTTTGGCTTCTGTCGATAACATTAAATACTTAACAACGCAGGCCACCAAAAAGACCAAAAAATCTGAAGCATGTGCTCATTAAGAGTCGTGGCTAACAAACAGCAGGAAGCTTTCTCTCCGAGCCACGGGGAGGGGAGCCGCGAGCTATGACAGCAGAGCAAGCCCGCTTCCCACACCGCCCGCACGCAGCCGAGCTCGCAGGGCTGCGGCCCTGCGTCTGCTCCCCGCAGAGCCTCTGCTGGCTTTCCCAATAAACCAAGCAGAAAGAGGCAGCGAAGGGGAGACGGAAAAGGGATGCTTTGTTACCTGCAGCTGGATGGCTGGGAAAAAAAATTGGCTTCTTTAAGCCAAATCCTACTCTTGGAGCAGGCTGAGCTGGACTGCCTGGGAAGTAACTGGGAACAACTGCAAGAGTCCACAACCTGGGGCACCAGCATTGCTCTGGCGGAGAGAAGGACATGTCCAGCCTGGTCAGCCTTCCCCTTCACAAAGTGCCCGTGCCAGGAAGCTCAGAAGCCGCCCTCGTCACTACGTCCAACCCTTTTAAGCACCAAGCTGCATAATTCTTCTCTGTTTATCCTACCACCCTACCAGCTGACTGTGACAGAACAGCTGTAAGAGCTCGCTGGAGCAGTTGTGGGCGGCGATATTAACACCGGAGGAGCAAACCGAAGTTTGTTTTCTTGCTGCAGCCTGGTGTTGGGAAACGTTGTGCCAGGATGTGCGAGGCTGAGATCTGGCGTCAGGCCAGCTTCCTCTCAGACATGGGCGTTCATTCACAGCCAAAGGGAGCCGATGCACATCATCTGCTGTGGGAGAGGGAAGAAAGCCTGGCATAGGATATAATAAAAATATTTACTTAGCCATGGGCTAGTTTACAGATAGGCAAGAGGGACCAGAGAACAACAGCGAATCTTCTGAGGGAGATGGTGCTTCCAGCAGAGAGTTGGTCCGTGAGCAAGCAACTTTGTTTCGTAGATACAAGCGGTCTCCTGACTTAAAAGCATTCTTCAGCAGAGATCTAAAGGAATTCCCCACTCCCGGTGAATGCGCTTGAACTGCGAGGGGAATTCATAAATCCTTTTGAAGCAAAGCTGAAGGTTTTCAAGTTGCTGGAGCAGAGATGACTAGCTGATTGATCTGAAAAGAGGTGAAGACCTGGGTGAGGAGCGCAGGGGTATTTTTTCCTGAATGTCCATCTGATGAAGGTCTGTGGCAGGACTCAGGAAAAGTTCCTCCAGACTTCAGCACACACCCTGAGAGTGCTTGCTCCACTCCAGCTTACCCAGTCTAGCTATTCTGTGATGTGGTCCTACCAGGGTACTGGACACAGCTGTGAAATACACAGCCAGTTTTCTCCAGTACCTGTGGAAAGTATGTGTCATCTTGGTGACTATGCTCCAAACTCTCAAGGGGGAAACTCAGGGCAGATTCAGCAGTTAGGCTAAGGTTTTGTTTTTTCTCTGGCCACACTTTGCTTCAGCTGCCTCTTCTTCATAGGCTCTCCCATTCCCACACCACATCTCTCTGGACTGCCAGTTCTCCTTGCTGGCCTGCAGATATGCCACCGCCTCCATGTGGCTGCCCTCTACAGCAGTAACAAGTTGGGCTGCTTTTCTTTGCCTCTGAAATCCCAAGCAGGACTTTGGGTTTTCCTTCTATTGCTGTCACCCTCAGCAGCTCAGCCCCATTTATGTCATTTTAACCTAAATGTGCCTGGCCCTCAAATTCCTCTACCACAAAGCCTCAAAACCAAAAGCTCACCATGTTAAGCAGAAAAAAATCACACTACTTCTTCTGGGCTCGGTGTCTGCCTGTTAATACACATCTCTCTGCACCCAAGTAGAGAAACCATGCTGCCCAGGTACCAGGGGCGCTGGCAAAGGTGCCTTTTCTCTCCTTGGTCCTGAGGATGCTGGGGGGACCCAGCTCTGCTAAATGCAGAGCAGCAGAAGCGCTGCTTCCAGTCACCCATTGCACCCACGGTCCTCTGCAGCTGTTCCAGCAGTGGCAGAGTCTCAGGATACCTGAGCCCACTGGAGACTCATCCATGACCTTCCTTCCACAACACGCTGTGATACCCTTGAATTATTCCTCTGTTTATGCTCCCCTCTTCCCAGGAAGAGTCGATAAAGAGTGAATCAACAGAGAGGGCTTTTTGCAGAATTCCAGCCCTGAGCACTCAAAACTCTGCGAGGCTTTCTTCGCCGCCTCTCTGACCCTTTTCCGTCCTCGCCTAGGTGTTTCCGCTACGGCCCTCTCGCATAATTCACTTTTGCCAGCTGCCTCAAAACTGATCAAATGCCACTTTAGGGGGTCACTCCTAGATGATTAAGCAGCATACATTTAATTAATATTAGTCAACAGTTGCAAAGGTAGGGAAGCTCCAGAGGTTGGAGATACAGTTAGAGGCAGTGAACTGCGTAACAAAATGGGTATTGTTAGTGCCGGGCTCAAGTCCTTCCACTGCAAATACAAACGGAAAAGAATTAATCACAGGTAAGGCACAAACGGACCCCTCAGTTAGCTTCTGGGAAAGCTGCCAAGCCTCCCTTTCAAAAGGCTCTTTATATCACAGCTGTGCATTGTATGTAAAAAGCTCAGATCCCCAGGCACGGTCTAATCCTCGGGTGAGAGCCCCACAAAGGGCAGGTGTCATATCCATGGCATTCCACGGCATTCGGTTATTGTAAAGGAAGCAACGGCTCCTGCTTCTGTCACCGAAACGTTTTAGAAGGCAGGTAGCGGGTAGGAAAAAAATCAAACCTGTGTTAGTACAAAGCTGAATCTGTGTTACGAAAACACGAGACGGGGTTAACATTCTGTTATGAACACGCCACTCGGTACCTGGCGCTTGCATCTCACACGGAGAATGCACGACGTACACGTGTGGATAACCTGCGTCCTGGTTACTCTGAACTGTTTAGACACAGAAGTACTACAAATGACAACAGGCAACGTTACGGATCGCTGCAATTACTTGAGAACAGTGAAACCGGCCTTAAGAAATCACTCCAAGTCCCAGACAAAAGATCAGTCACCGAGCGCAGGCTGGGCACTAGCTGACACACAGAAAGGCATCAGCTACTCCATGAAACCCGTAAGCGGGCACTTCAGCATCTTGGAAGGTCTTCAGGGTTATTTTTAGTGCAGGCTTTGGTGTGTCTGTCTCCTCCGCGGGAAGTCCACATTTTTCTTCAGTTAAAGTATTTCAGTTGTTAGGCAAAATAATACATTTTCAGGTGTCAATTTTTTCAAGAAAGGTAAAATATTATGCAGAGAACAAACATTCTAACGAAACCTGTCATTATAGTAAAACCTCAATATTCCTTTGAAAAGCACTTTAAAAAAGGAAGTAAAATTTCACCCAGCATAGATGGGACTTTCCCGATCCCCCTCCATGCAGGAGAACCATGCACAGCACTCTCCCAAGAGAGGGTTTTCTCCTAGGAGCTGAGCACGACCCAGTGCCTGCCCATGCGCCATACAGGGTTCACCTCTCCCCTCTAACCTAAGCCCTTCCTGCAGAACGGGGCAGTCTGGCTTCACACAGCAAAACACAGCTTCACTCGAGCCACTCTTAAATATTCATTTCAGTCCATTGTGAAGCAAGCGACAAAAAAGTGAATTTTCTAGCTCCTTCATCCTCCAGTGTCACTTTCCAGGTCACGTGAAGACCTAGCGGGGAAGCTGATGTTTGCTGACCGCCGTGCCTGGGCTTTGTAGCACAGACGCCTGAGCCAAGTCTGTTGACATTCTCTGAGGAACCTCTCCCGACATTTGTTTTAGAGGAATTAAATCCAGAAAGGCCATAGCAATAAAGAAACAGGATGCCCATCTCAAGCTTCAGCTTCTGAACATTTTGCTGCAACAGAGCAGGTGGGTGTTTCAGCCCTTCCTTCTGCTTTCTGTTTGTTGGAGACGTGAAAAAATGTTTTTCAGTAGTTACTGCGTCTGTGACAGAGGCCACATGCTGCCATTTCTGAAAAGACTTATTAACAAACCCCCAAACTTTGCTTTCTACAAGTTTTTGGATTCTAGCTGGCTAAGTCACTGCTGAAAGAGTACTTTAGCTTTTAAAATATGTAGGCCAGGTTTCTCAAGATACCCACAAGTCTCAAACCTTTCGGGATTTTTATAAACTGGTTATTGTTTTGAATTGTCATTTGTTCTCAATAACTGTCAACAACAGACTGATGGCTGCTGTTCAAACAGCTCAGCCTTCCAAAAGAGTCTGCGCGCCCCTGCAGCTTTCTTCAGCTGCCTATAGGCAGCAATGCAATTTGTAGAGTTTGCGAAACTCTGCAGAAATTTTAAATTCCGAGGAAACACCTTTGCAAAGTGGTTTCCTGCGTCTTTCAACAAGCCTGGCTGCGCAGTGTGGTCAACACCTTGCTAATGGGCTACATTTTAACTAAAACTCCCTTGTTACTGATGGAAAGGATGAAGAGAAAGCTGCAGAACGCGACTGAGGAATGGCGATGACGGACCCCTCCCATGACTTTTCAAGCTAATTTTGTCTCGGACAATCCAATAGCAGGAATACTCGTAGACCTTAGCCAAGTTTTCCTGGTGCGAAGCACCGCCGGTGCCAGGCAGAGCTTCAGACAACACTTCAGCACATGCACTCAACACACACAGGGACTTACACACACACAGTTCACCGACGCGTGCCCACTAAGCAGCCAAAGTAACGGCAAACAGCAGCTCCTCGCCCATACTATGGGGGGAAGGGAGAAAGTTGCAAGAGAGATTATTTGGCACTAAAAGATGATATTTCTTCTCAAAAAAATAGGCCAAGGACAATCCGATCTAAATTGCTGTACACAGAAAAAGCAGTGGATGAAACTGGCTCGTAACCTTGTACTACTGGTAACGGTGCTGGCTGGTCTGCATGGACGGAGCTGGGTGATTTTAATGACAATTCAAGCTCAAGCCGAACTGCAGAGTGGAAATCTAAAACGAATCTTGTCCAAAGGCCAGATGTGTTTAACTTCCAAGGTTGTGGTTTTGGGTCTCTCTCTTTTCAGGTTATGGAAATGTCAAGATCAAACTGAAATAGCTCCAGAATTTTCGTAGACAGGGGACAAAGCAGCATCCCACACGTTCAGCACGTTCTCCTCAAAAGAAACTCCCCGCAACAACAAAGAGCTGACCTGCAAGCCCCACCTTGGGCACTACAAGCCCACAGATCTAGATGCAGTCTCCATGCAACTCTTTTAGAAGTCTCTGTTTGGGGGGGCCCAATTTGCGAGCCACGGCCAGCCCTCAAGCACATCCACTCCTCATGCAAATATCGTCCTCCAACATGGGGCAGGAGGGCAATCCAGCTCAGAGCCAAGCTTGGGCAAAGCGAACGTCTACCTCGGCTGCAGGCAAAGGAGAACTTCCAGTGAGAAGTTTGGGGGTTTCCCCAGGCCATGAAGAGCGCAACACAGATAACGACAGGCAGAAATCTGGCTGCATCTTCCTATCCTGCTTCTCTAACAAGATCTCCAGTGTCATCTTAGCTTTGAGGGACTCAGATCTGATCTATGCAGCAGCTAAAGTTTAGCTCAGGGCTACTCATTCGCAGAAGCATCTCTCCAGCTTTCATCTCACGCAGCCCTGTCCAAACCACTTCTAGTAGGCTATGTTCGTGTGCTTGTCTGCCAAAGAGATTCAAAGCACCCCAAAATGGCAGCCCCCTTTCTCCTCAGTTGGTGGCCCAAATCCACCACCACCCACCAAGTCATTGATAGTTTTAGTGTCAGAGCTTTCCCGGTTTGAGTTGTGCTTGCTCTTAGGAAAGTGCCTTAAACCAAGCTCTCCATGTCCTTCCCACTGGTTCTGCCTTCTCCAGAGTACCTCGTCTTTGGTCTCGGGTTTGGTAATGACCCAAGCTCTCTGCCCAACAGCAGGAGCCATGGCGGGAGCGAGCGCAGAGCGATTCTCTGTCTGTTCTCCCAGCTCTGCCTCGTCAGCATGGAAGTACTGCCACTTCTCTGCTCTCCATCCAATTCTCAGTGGTGCAGCTGATAAAGACATTTAAAAGCATGAAAGGAAATGAAAGCGCTCCGTCCCACTGGAAGCCACCAGGAGCTGGGTATCGAACCTTCATTCGTGCTGTTGGAAGTCTTCCTCCAGGGCTTTAGTGCAGCAGCGAACAACCGATGTGCAATCTATTCACTGTTCTCCCCCACTTATTTCACAGCTTGAAGACAGGCAATAAAACTAGGGACTTCATCTCGGCCAGTTTTGCCTGATTTGCCAGTTTTTGTTGCCATTCTGTGTTCCAGCATCAGGACTTCTGCAAATTCTATTTTTATTTCTATTGTCAGTGTTCTGGCATATAAATGGGAGCGGAGTGCCACCCTGCAGGACACCAGCGTCAGCACTGGCTGGTGGCAGAGCTCCCACATAAACCCTCACATCTGGACCCTCTAGGAACAGGCGTTTAAAAAAACATCGATAAGACAAAAGTGATTCCATACATCTGATGATGTTCTTGTTGGTATTGGTTATTTTTCCTTTAATCTTTTCATTTTTGTAGTATATGACCTTTTTGCACAGCCTGGGAACCTACAAGAACATTTTGTCCAACAGTACAAAGTAGAGGGTAGGGGCAGAAGGCGTGCTTCCTATTCTGAGACCTGCCCTATGTTTCTATGTGGTTTTTGGAGAGTCTCTCTGGCCAAATTACTCAAATTACAAATTGCTGTCTGGCTTATCCAGGTTGTCACAGCTTCTGAGGTCAAGACAATCACTCTACGAGGTGCTGAAAAATCTTCCTGTTTAATTACCTCAGTTTCCCTGTTCGTAAAGGGAGGATAAGATCTTCTTCCATGTCTCAACTCATTAATATTTGTAAATTGTTCTGAGATTATGGGATAGCTGGAACTATTTATAGGCATACAAAATGCCATTTCTATTAGGTGGAAGCTGCCATGCAATTAAAATACACTGAGCATCACAATAGGTAGCAAATGGGACATCTTGTTTTACATCAGGCAAGAAAAGCTAAGTGGCTCTGTGCTTCCTAGTTGCTTATTTTATTCTTTTTGCCCTGAAAAACTCATTAAGGAAATGTACTGGGCCAGACTGTGATGTTTAGCAAGAGTCATAATCTCTCTCGAAGTTCCCAGCCCACAGGGAAAAGTATGTCCATGTGAGCAAATCAAACTCCTCTCCCCACAGCTCTACAGAATGCAGAGCTTTACGATCTGCTGTCGAAAGAGAGGGATGTGAACCACAGTTACGGCCCTTCTGCACCTCTTAAAGCAGATTTCCATTCTGTGAGTATATATAAAGAACAGTCTCTGCTCTCAGCCCTTCTAGAGAAGGGGAACAGAAGCTCCTTTGAATCTCAGCTTTCCTCGGCTGCCTTCTACAGAGTGACCAGAGAGAACTTTTATTGGCTCATTCTCCTACAAATGAATTTATCTTGATTCCTTCCAGAGGTTTGCATAGAATCTGTCCCCATTTCTGTCTGGGAGAGCTTTGCGAGAGGCCGTTTGGACAAGACTGCCGCAATAATTCATGCCATTTGCAGACAATTTGTAAACCCTTCCAGTGTCCCAGAATGATTCATTCTTTTTCTAAGAATACGAAGCAGTGTATGCGTGTGTGTTTGTGAATATGCATGCTCATGAAGAGTGAAGACAGGCAGCTCCCCTCGGCCCAGGGGCAGCAATAAAGACCATGACAGATTTCTTCTTTGTCGTGTAGGGGGTTGTGTGGTATTTCAGTTGTTTCACCCCTCCACATTTTAGGTTTTAAGTGAACCCAAAGCAACGGGTAGCAGTCTTATTAGTTTCCTTGTCTCCTACAAGGGACTCTGGAAGACAGTCTACCATGTCCTAAAGGTATACTCCTAAGTAAATAACTTATCCTACCGATGATCACTGGCTTTGGCTTCAGCTACCCAGGAGAAGAGCAATTAAAGCCATCCTTCATCCTAGATTACAAGGCCTAAACTTAATCTCCGTTAAGATTTCAATACGATTAGTTTTATAACGGCTTTCAAATCAAACAACACCTTGCTGGTAGTTTCTGGATGAACACACATTAAACCAAGTGAGTACAGAACAAGGAATCTACAAATCCTAGCATATGGAATGATTTCCTAAAAACTAACTCAAATATTCTCCACAAATACCCCATCCAATACAAACTAATCCCAAAGGGAAGGCTCGTGGGAGCAAAAGTCAGAACAATTGCCCGAACAAATGTTCAGGATTTGCTGGGGACTGTGGTCCAAGTCCTCTTTAGCAGCAGGATACAAGAAACAAATCCATGAAGGCTTTTGCTAGCTGTACTAAGTCTGGACCCTTTCAGTATTGAGCAACAGAACGTCTTCCCTTTTCACATTATTTAGGTTATTGCTACAGGTGCTAAAAATTATTTGCTCCTGCCTGTTGCACATGGAGTGGGGTGAGAAATGTCACTTACTTCCCAGTTAAACAGTCAGAAGACAACACTAACGTGTATTGTGGTGCATGAGAAAAAGAACAGCAATCAAATCCTTTTGATGCTTTTCATCACTAAAATGACTTTCTGGTAATAGTAAAGTTGACTGGGCATTCCTTGGGAGCAACTGACTGTCAGGGGGACCGGCAGAGAAGGGACTGTTAGTTACAGTAAGTTTTAAAAGGAAACATCCAGCCTTCACTAGGTAAGACATTTTCCTCTGCCTGCCCCATGATCATCCCCTTTGCTATTATACTTGCACACCCAATGGCACCTCGCTTGAAAGGTTTTGTTAGTCTGGTTTGTCTGGCTAAGAAAATGTCAGCTGAAAGAATAAATCTGGGGAGGCTGCAAGTACAAACACTCACACGGAAGATTTAAAAAAATTATCCTGTTCTGTGCTTGTAGTATCCTGTTCTGTGCTTGTAGAAACCAGTCTCCCTGTAATTTTAAGAGTCCAAATCCCACATGAAGGGAAAAGTCATGTGAGAGGTTAAACAAATCCAAAGCAAACATGAGTATTAGCTTTGTTGTACGGTCCTGTAAAACCAGCTGGGTAAAGTTAGTCTCTGGGTTGGTTTAGTTATCAACATCTCTTGCCATACTGCAGTGACCCTTTTGACTTTAATTTCACCACTAGGCACCAGCTTCTGTTGTCTCTCCAGCTTATTGTCAGCATCAGTATTAAGCTGTTCTAGCAGGAGATGTGATTATTTGTGTGTTTTTAACCCACGCTTTCACAGTGAGAAAAACCTGAGATACATAATCCAAATAATAATAAACCTATGCAGTCTAAACAAGCTTTGGGACAGCTGTGCAAAAACAGTATTGCAAGTTTTGTGTTTTACGGGATGTGAATGAGGCCGACTCCTTTAAAAGGCGTAATTCATCCTACCTTGCTGGCTTTCAGTATCTCAAACATCAGAGGCAAGCCTTGTGTGATCAGCTCCTCTGTGTACTCTTCTTCCTGAATGGACTTGAATTCCTTCAGCAAGCATTGGATGAGGGGTCGTCGGTGCTGCTGGAAGGACGTGCGCAAGGACTCCAGCCACGTGTGCAGCGTCCAGGGAACACCTACAGACAGAGGACAGAGCTCACTCCCAGCTTCAGAGAAGGATGTGCCCTTCTGCTTTTTTACCTCTAGTTACGTTAATCTTAAGATTTTAAGCAAAGGCTGCCAAATAACCCTAGAAATCAAATTCGCATTTATCCGTGACTGAGAAGGCTGGTGGCTATCAGCACATCCCAGAGTGAATGCACAGAGGCTTTCCTCCAAATGCTAAGAGAAGACCGTGGTCTCTCCGCTCATCTAGCCTTCAGCTTCTCTGCTGAGACTGCCAATTTGCGGTAATTGCTGTGGTGCTCTGTGATGCAAAAGCCTTTTGGAAACTAGATTTACACTAGCTCATTTGTTTGAATGCGGCCCTGGAGAGCCATTAAATGGTAAAAAACCTGCTTTTGGTCACTACCCACCTGGATTCAAACCGGTGGTCTTCAGATTAAAACTTTCTTTAAGCGCTACCCCATGTCCTCTCCCGCTCATTATTATTTTCCCTAAACAGCACTGGGCGAGTTAAGCGGATCAGCCTTTTCGAGCAATTTGTCATGAAGAACCGCTCTCCAGGAACTTAAAGGGAACCGCTCCCATGCACTGAGTGAGAAAGCACACCGAGCTAATGCTGCTCCGCAGGCACCAGGCTGGAGGTGACCTAGTTACTGCTCTTGCAGAACAGAGTGGGAGGAAACGCAAGCCTGGCATTTGGCTACAAAAGGATTTTCCTTCCATTTCAGCAAACGTCCAGCACCTGGAGATCAGCCTCATCGCTCTCCTCTCCCTCATCACCCAGTAGTTTGCCTGCTCAGCCCTCCCGGCAAGCTACCGCACACCCCGACCCACGCTGGACGTCCCCAGGGCTGGAGTGCCGCACCAGACAGGGGCATGCCAGGCACCCAGGTCTCTCTCCAAACGCCGATTAGCGGGGAGGGTAAACACATAGCCCAGACCAACTCCCCTCCGTGCCACCCAGCCACCCTCTCCACGGGCAGAAGCCATCTCCCAATACAACAGGCCAGTATCATGTTCAATCTCCACACTGGCAGTTGGTACACTGAGCAGCCAGGTCCTCGCTCCTGCTCTCCAAGGCTCACAGACCTCAGAAAAAAAAAGATGTTTTAATGGTGGAGTGCAAAAGAAGAACTGCTGGAGGTGGCCTGTGGGAGCTGAACACCGCCCCAGAGCCTTAGCTAACGCTCTGCCAAGCAGCAGTGAAGATGGCTGCTGGTGGAAACCACTCTGTCCTGCAGAAAAGCACCAGTGACCCCTGACTGGGGTGTGCTGTGGAACCTGCCAGATCCCCCATCGCCTTCTGCTTCCGCAGGAGTTGAGGAAGACACAGCTGTGGTCGGTTTAAGCAACAGCCCATCGAGAGAGACGCATTTCTTCCAGCACTCCCTCCCAGGCAGGAGAGGAGAGCGGGCGTGGGGACTGACCTACGCTCCGTATGTCGATGGTCACGTCCACGTAGCCGTGCTCGGCGCTGTGGTACATGGCCTCCTTCAGGGCTTTCAGCTTGGCCTTGCTGTTGCGGCTGGCGCAGAGCGGAGCTGCCGCCGAGTCGGGCAAGTCCGTCCCCTCCGCCAGGATCTCCTCCAGCGACAGAATGTCGCTCTTCTCCTTCTCTGGCTGAGCAAGCAGCTTGCGAAAGACGTTCCTGTCAATCACGGCACGACAGAGAGAGGGAGAAAGGGAAAGAGAGAGCAGGAGAGCAGTCAGCGGCCAGGCTTTCGTTCTGCTCAGCGTACTTGCTGCGACGTGTCAAGTTAGGACACCTATCCAGGAAATGACTCCAATTAATGGCAGGACCAGCTGAGGGAAGACCTGAGGCAGTCATCGCTCCCGCCAGCCCATCGGCACCGTCTGGGCCACGTCTGCAAGACGCTGCTGTCGTGACAGGAACCCTACAGATGTTGCACAAGCGGCAGCATATCGTGGAAACAGAGACCCAGGAGCTACAAGTGACTCCAGACTTCTTCCCACAATCAGGGAAGGCCTGTGGACAAGCTCTCGGGACTTCCACCGTGGAGGCCACTTGAGAAGGGAGCTGCCTGGAGCTACCAAAAGCACCACCGCTCAGTTAACACTCAAAGCAGTCTGGGAAAGCTGGAGCAGCTAGACATTGAACGAGGCCAGTCAGGGCAGGTTCACGCACATCTGGGACTACTCTGCAAAGCCACCGATCTGGCTGGGCCATCAAACAACAAAGCCCAAAGTCAGACACTTGGTGCCCTCACGTTCGTACCAGCATAACCTCATCGATCTCGACAAGAGTCGCTCTTGGTTTCTGCGTCCATGAAAAACCAGGCTGGGACCCATCCCACCTCCCTTGTACTCTGATGTCCTCCCTGCACTCGCTCAGACCCCGGCGTGGGATGGCAGCGGGGCACGGCGTGTCCCAAACAAATTTGGGGAAGAGAGGGAAGAAGGGGGGGGGTGTGCATGCGCGGTGTATGGGTAGGACCGCGTGAGCCATGACCGGTGACAGGCATGGCCAGCAGCCAAGCCATGGAGAGCCCCGGGTCCTCCTCGGGCACGCAGCCCCCACTCATGCTGGCCGGCAGCAAGGCCGGAGCAGTGCACATGAGACTCCAGTAACCAACGTGTCCTCTCTGTCCCAGGGAGCCCTCGCAGGCTCCAAGTGGGCCACGTTGTGCGAACCTGCCCTGACATGCCGTTAGCGTGTTGTTAGACTGGCAGCTCGTCTCTAAGCAAACAGACGGTAGGTACTGTCTCTAACCTGTATCTATGTTCCTCTGGATGGCTACAATCAGAAAAGTAGGAACGTGAAGATCATAATACTAATCCATCACGCCACAGTCAGCTCCTGAGCGTTGCAAGATCATGCATGCCAGGTGCTCATTTCATTACTTTTTTTTTTTTTTTTAATTTGCAGCATACATACAATATTAAGGCACACAGGACTTTACGGTAAACACAGATGCAGAAACTCTGTTGAACGACAACTAAGGCTGCAGCAGTACAGACACAATCCGCCCCAAACCTGAGAAATACGGCAACAAGAAGTTCAGAAGGAATGTTGTCGGCATTCCTTTCTGCCGTCACATCAGCTACCATTTAACAACCACTGCATTGCAACACACCACAAGGAGCGTCCCCCCCCTTTCTTTTTTCTCCATCAGCTATCGAAAAGCAGCTTGTACCACCAACTGGTTAAATTCACATGCTAGCAAAGAGCTTTACATCTTTGCTCAGTTGGTGGCATTTCGATTGTTCATGCAGAACTTTCACCCATCTGCTCAAACCGGACGCCCAGGCAAAAAAAAAAAGCACTTGAAGGATGCCACTAGACTTGTTCCCACTCTACCTGTGTCCATGTGCCGCAGCCTGACTGAAAGAGTTCATGTCACCTTGTGGAGTCATGGAAATGCCATTCCTGTACATTGTTCCTATCATGGGGTCAGCTCCTCGCTCCAACAGCAAACTGACCAGTTCAAAATTTCCTGCAAGTCAAGAGATGCATTTTTACTTCCTTTAAAATCCAGTATTTGCTCACCTAAACCACAGATCCAGACTGAAGAACTTATTACAGTGGGAGGAGAAAGCCCTTACCAGCAGCTGCTGCCAACTGTAAAGGAGTTTCAGAGTAATTTTCCTCTCCATGCTCCAAAGAACCTTCTACCTTTGCTCCAGCATCCAGCAACAGCTAGAAAGAAAATTCACCGTTTAGAGCAACTGGGGGTATCACAGCCTTCAGAGTTCATGAACAGTGACGAATGAGAGTCTAATGCTTCTTGTTATCTGCAAACCAGATACAATGGAAACAAGTGACATGCAAATTCTCTCCATTATTTCACAGAGGCAAAATCATTCCTTTTTTCGCTCATTTTATGCTGCCAGACACCAGGAGCACTAGTGTCCAACTTCAGAGCCAAAAAAGTGTAGCCCAGTGTTTCCGAATGGGAAATGGGGGTAAGGCCAGTGTTAGGAAGTAATGCACTGAAGATGGAAGTACTGAAAATTAGCCCGACAAGCATCCTTCCTTTATGGTCTTCTAGAAGCCCAGCACCATCCTAGAATGGATCAGATTTCAATCGCCTCTGTCTGTTCTATAAACACATGGCCAAAAGAAAGGCAATTCTTAAGAACCAATCTCAGTCCAAAAGCCGTGATCTCCACTGGGGGACACTTCCACGTAAATAACAACAACGCCGAAAACAAAAGTGGCCAAGGAGAGCAGGATGGAGCCTGTGCTCCAGCCCCCTCTCGGCCATTTCTGTCTCGAGGCCTTCACAGTTTTGGCGCTTCATGAAGTGTGCCACAGACACAGCTTCTCAACTTCGGAGATGCCAAAGCACAGAACCAGCATATCCCACTCGGCGCCTCGCTGGGGTAAGGGGAACGAGTGCTTCTGCCCCTCCGGAGCAGCACAGGGGCTGTTGTCCACCTCTCCCCCACCAAGGCAGCGGTTTTGTGTTTGCTAGAATATTATAGTGTAAGAAAGTGCAATAGATGAATAAACAGACATATAAAACAAGTGGTCAGGAAGGAGCACAAGGAGTTGTCAGACTTTCTTTGGTGCAACTTTGCTTTAAAATTGTCCTATTTAAACCTCATATTGGTTAAGGTTTGGACACTGTATTTGCTATATAATAGGTCTATTATATATCAGTACACTCTAGAAGAAGCAGAGGTAACCAATATGAGTATGACAAGAGGATACTGGTTTGAGATGGACGTAATCAGAACTGAAGAGGAGAAACAAAAGAATGAGATGCAGGTAGGGAAATACAATAATACCTGAACTACGGGAATATGTCCATGCAACACAGCAAATGTCAGAGCTGTCCAATGGCGGGTCTCGGGGTGGACGGATGGGTATTTATGAGCAGTACTGACAACCTACAAACAAATTAAAGTTATTTTTTTTAAAGAGCTACACGTAATAAAATTCAACCTGCCTGAAAGCCAGGCATGTGAGGGAGTAAGTGAAATAGAAAACCTGAGAAAGGTGCTTTATAAAATGATTGGCTTAATTTTTTTCCTGCAAAAATTTTCTCAATATTGAAACTGCTCATGCTGATTTGACAGCTTGAATAGAGCTCATACCAAATGAAGTCTCTTTACCAACTACTGTAGCTCCATCTAAACCACTGGCCACCAGATACTTTTGCACAAGGTCAGAACAACCACAGCTGGTTACAGCAGCACACACTGGGGAAGCAGGGACGGATCAGGACTCTTACAGCTAAGGACCGGCTCCCACTGACTTCTCCAGGTGGTGTATCAACAGTCCCAGGTCTTGAGATTGCTCTAGGGCCACAGAAATCCTTTCCACATAAATCAGTAAGACTTTGGTCACTGCCATCATGAAAGACCCATCACAAGGCCTACGCCAGAGTTCACAGATGTGCTGTCAGGCTGCTCCTCTCCCACAGGAGGAGGAAAGACAGCTGAGAAGCGATGGGGCAGAGCGGCATTTCACAGCTGTTTTAAGAAAACTCCTTTTTACCGCTGTCTCCTGACAGAGTTCAGTTAAAAGAGCAGGGTGGTGGCAGTTAAAACAGATGCAAGCTATATCCTTAGAAAACAAAATGGTATTTTTCACATTGCTCCTTCCATTTTCTACGCCTTAGTGCCCGGTGCCTCTAATGTAGACATTGGGGAAGATGAATAACCACTCTTTGCTTCAGTTTCCCCGTCTTAAAGATGGGGGTATTAATATTGATGAGGTTCACAGAGATGGTAGAATCTAATGAACGTTTGCAATCCGAGACTGCACACTCAGATGGAGTGTGACACTAAAATTCAAAATCTTATTATTGATCTTCAGAGGAGGGCTAAAATCAGAGTAAAAGATGCACCATCGCTCTGTCTCATCAGCCAGCTATGCTTTTGCTACCTTGTCTGAAGTACTTTTGCCCATTTAGGGGAGCAGGGCCAGTTATTAAACGCTTGGTTGCATTAGCAGCTCACATTTCAAGCGGCACATGCAGTGTCTTGCTAGAAGCACACGACCAGCCCCTCAGTCCCAAGGACAGGGATGAGGGCAAAATCTGCAGAGCCCATGCAGACCCCGCAGCTTGCCAGAGGAGCAGATCTGCACCAGCACCTGGCTGTCACTGCCCAGATTTGCCAAAAAGAGAGCTCAGAGTGCCAATGGGAGAAGGGTGCCAGTGTCTGAGCACAGGCGTAGGGCTTCTTTGGGTCTGGGTTTGCTCGGGAGGAAGAGGATTGAGCAGCCTGAGCCTCGGGATTTAGGCTGGGGAGGAAGAGCAGCGGAGGGCAAGGATGGGCAGGGTCACGGTTCAGTGAATGCATCCAGCTTCTCCTCAAGCACGGATTCCCACTGCTGTTTGGGGCAGCCCACGGCAAGCAGCAAAGATAATGAAGTCATTTTAACTCCTTTGCTCCTTGGGTTTTTTTGTTAGACGACTTTCCAGTTGACATGGTGTCTGCAAAAGACCCGCAGCTGACTGAGCTTTCAGGCCTCAGTTGAGATTTGCGGAGCAGCTACAAGTGCTACTGACTCCAGAGCGAACTGCAGCTTCTGAGCACTTCGGGAAATGAGTCCACTTTCGCTAAAGATGGGCAATCAGAAAGGGAGGCAGCAAGCATTTGAGGCTACTTTTGGAAACATATATATATAACTGATTTGCAAAGTGAAAGGGGGAAAATGATGCAGGCACCTGACAGAGTATTTATTTTTGTTCATGGTTGATTTGCCTTTTTTTTGCCGTAATTGCCCAATTTGCACAGTTGGTTGTGGTGTGCACAAATCATCTTATAATTGCACACCATAATTATTCACAGTTCTTGTCCCAAAGTGTTTTCATTTGATTTTAGAGCAAACACTCTACAGAAATGAATCGTGGGGAGGTTCACATTCCTCACTGGAGCTGTTCTCTCAGATGTCAGCAGTTTCAGGAAGACAAAACTGTTTAAATTCGCATTTGGTTCAAGTCTGGAAGATTACTGGAGCAATTGGGAGGACTGCTCCTAATGAAAGATTGTCCTAGGAACCAAACAATGCCATCTCACCTCTGAGCCACAGGCAGGGTTAAAGGAGACATCAGCCTCCATGACCATCCAGTCTTTCGTGTGCCTATCAAGAGGGCTAACAGGTGTTCGAGCATTCAATTATTGCCAGCTCTTGAGGGTAGCATACTTGAATTTGGGTAATGGAAATCATCAGCTGATTTCACATAAGCCACCAAACAGCAATCAGATAGCAACGACCATCAGTCTCTTACAGGTGACATCCATTTCTACTTTTAAATTAGATTTTTTAGAAGTGCAAAACGTCTGGCTGAAAGCAGTGACTACAATTTATCAGCTCGCTCAAGTCCAAACAGAACAGATGGAACACAGATAAGTGAAGCAGACAGCTTAATTTACTCATGACCTCAACAAATTGAAACTGGAATCATTAACAAATAATTCTTCCATGGTTTTTCAAACGGCTCTTTAAAAACGTACATACCTGCATTGCACAGAGTCGGACCACACTCTGCTCAGTGGACAGATTGTGTACATTTGTGATGTGCACTCATCAAAGAGGCGTTTATATTCTGGAAGCTTCAAGCTCCTCATCCAACAATTTTTAGCCCAAGGCACTTTGTAAAACAAAACAGTGGAACCTACATTGCACTTGTGTGCTGGGGAAGCTTAGCTGGAACACCCCAATGCATAGAACTGCTCGAGCTTTGGCAGGTTATCAGATGGGTATTTCTTTTACCCTCTTCATTTTAACTCAGCTGAGATTCAGGGAGTCCTTCCAATATCATTAGAGCTGTGCTCTGTGCTAGTGCTAATGCCTGTACCCATTTGCAGTGTGCAAACACAACTAAATTAATATTACCTGTGGAGTAAGTCCGATGACTTCGCCCCTGCTGTGCCGTGAATCCCAATGTCAACCTAATGCAGTTTGATTCCACTATTCATTTCAAGTGGTGCCGTCCAGGATAAGACAAATTTATTTTCAATTCTTGGCATTTTCCCTCTGCTACAGTTTCAGGGGGTAGTGTGAGATGTAAACAAATAACGGAACAAAGATACAACCAACAAAAAGTCCTCACCTCAGCATTCAGATCTGCTCCAGCATCTAGCAGCATCTGCACCATAGCCTCATCACCCCTGACACAAGCATACATCAGTGGAGTCATGCCCTAGTCATTTTTTGGAGTTAAAAAACAAAGGAATTGACAAATTTAACACAGAACTCTCTTTGATTTTTTTCTTAAACAATTATTTAAGTATATATCATCAAGACTAACAGCATGTATTTAACGAAAGCCGTTACCTCTGTTACAGACATGCCCCTCAGACTACCAAAAGCCAACCGTTTTTGTAAAATCTCCATTTTTGTTGTCACTTGGGTTGACTGTGTTGTGTTCATGTTATCCTCAACATCCTCAGCATGGTGAGTGAAACTAGGCTGGTCAGCCTCACCTCCATGTTCACATACTAAACTAAGCGCCTTTGTCTTCGGGGCCCAGCAGGGAAAAGTTTTTATCAAAGCAACCATATTTCCACTGATATTTTAAAAAGACAGTAATTCTAGTCAGTTTTCTATGATCACAGTTTCATAAAATCTAACTTTTTTAATTTCAAAAAGAGCCTTTAAAAACATCCCAAGCTTCTCTTAAGACAAGTTAGATTTGGGCACAGCTTTTTCAACGTCGATACCACGAGGACCTAGAAATGTAAAGGCTTTGTATTGCATGCCCTAGCAAACAAGGACTTAATTTTAAATGAAATGCCAGGCAGCACTGTTGCAAGTTGCTGGCTCTAGGAAAACATGGCCCTGTTTGGAGGCAAAGCAGATTAAGTGACCCTTCATAACAGAACCACCACAATGCAACCTGTATTAATCTGAAATACCTGCTGCGGTCAATCACCATTAAATCTACCATAAATTATAACAGAAAAAGCTGTTTACTAAATACAGTAGGATATGTTGATCAACCGCCACCAGTTGTTTTGCAGTAAATCCACTGCAGCATGCAGCTACCTCTGATGCATGTTTATAGCCTACCTTGAGGTCCCCTAGTAAATTTGCTGTCAGACAACAGCCCGTTTGCTGTTTAACCTGAGTGCTGCTGCGAAGTGAAATTATTTTCAGAGAAACTGGAGGTGCCCAGCATGGCCGGACACAGAGCCATGACATCGCTCTTCCTAGCAAGAGCCCAGCACCACTACTTTTGCTGAAATACCCCATTTTCACTGTTTGCATGTAGGGCAAAGGTAGTAGGTGGTTATGTATGGAAGGGCTGCCCCTGTAGAGAAAAAGTAAATTAAAGTTTGTCCCTGCTCGGTACTTAGAGCCCCCGTGAAACATGTTGAGCATTACACAGGATCAAATCCGCAGTGTACTTATGGGGAGAGTGTAAGGGAGTAGGCATTCGGGGCTTCATGCCAATAGTAAGAAAAAAAAAGCTCACTCCAGGCAAGGAGAGTTCTTGGGTGACTTGAAGTTACTTGCAAAGAGAATTTGAAACTACTTCAGCTACAGTCAGTGGCAAAACATTTCCTTTGGCAGTCAATAAACACCATAGAAACAAACAGGACCATAAGAATTACAAATAATTGTGTTTGAGCCTTAAAACAAGGGGATGGGATGGCAACTTAAAATTAAATACATGTTCCTTCAACTTTTAATTCAATTTCTGTAAGTGATGCCATTCGATGATCAAACTAAGTGTTTAGCACAAGGGGTCTGATTGGATCTGAAGAATTTGAAAAGCCCATGCTGGGGCTCCCCACTGCAAGATGCAGCACGTGGGCAGCCACGGCGAAGAACCCCGCAGCAACATGCACAGCAAAGATCTGCCTGGGGGCCACACAGGGTATTTTGGCCCTGCTGAAGCTGAGGAAGGACTTACCAATGACTATAAGGGGCCCAGAATGTCATGCTGCAGTAGCTGGGCTTTAAAGAGTTAATGAGGTTTCTAACCTCCCCTGCCTTTGCACTGCTGTCCCTGCTGCTTTTGCCTCTGCCAGTCCCCCAGCCTTGCGCATCGCTCAGCCCCCTCTCTTTGCATGTGGGAGGAATGGATTTTTAATG
Organism: Opisthocomus hoazin; assembly: GCF_030867145.1. Lineage (NCBI taxonomy): Eukaryota > Metazoa > Chordata > Aves > Opisthocomiformes > Opisthocomidae > Opisthocomus > Opisthocomus hoazin. Next base: position 13,247,972 of record NC_134421.1, on the reverse strand, counting down.
AGCCCATCATTAGTGTTCGACACATACACACGGAGGAACATGGTAACAACACGTACAATCAACGCAAAGGGCATTTGGCTTTTAGCAAAATAAAAAATGGCTCTTTTTCTTTCAGCCTTGTATCGCTTAGGGCTCGGTCCTGCAAGATGTGGGATCCTGCACATGTGGGATGTTTGCTCCAGCAAAGCATTTAAGCACAGGCTTAGCTTTCCCTCAGATAGGATGTAAGCATGTGTTCAGAGTTAAGCATACGATTAGGTACTTTGATGAATCAAGCCAGAATGTTCCCAGGTTTCAGCCTGGAGGACAGAGGAAATACGCTGTGAAAAGTTTCCAGGTTCAGACTAACTTAAAATAACAATAATTTTTAGAAGTATCATGTATGAACCTTGGAATGAGCTCGCTCATACAATTTTTTGGGGAGTAGTACTGCTCTCTTCTGAAGCTCTTCTCAAACAAATCAACAATATTGACTCAGACTGAAGCTGCTGAACAGCAACCCAGAACAGCTTTCATCTCAGAGGACCTAAAGCCACTTACAACCCAGCTCCTGTCTCAAGCAACCACCCCAGGGGTGGCAGCCACCTGCCTCCTGTCTAAGGGGATGTCACCGCTCTGGGAACACGCAGTGACACTTTCATCAGGGGCACCAGAAAATTCAGGGAACCCCATTTCAGAATGAAACTGTAATATCCGTGGCCATCGTTTCCCTCTGGGAAGGGGGAACCACCTCGGTGAGCATCACAGTCCAGCAGACTGCTGCCAGCAGGCAGCCAAGGAGGCAGGTTCATCCCCGGACACAACCACCAGCCTCGTGGAGCTGGTGGATGTTGGCCACAATGACTCATGGATCGGCAACATTTGCAGAGAGACTTTCACGTCTGGAAGGTCAGTTCAGACTGGGCTTAACTCATTTAAAGACAGCCAGCGATGAACTGTTTCCAGCTGGGGTTTGGTGGTGCACGTGACATGCGTTGCAGATCCCAGGGCAGGGTTCAGCAGAAGGATGTTCACCTCACAAAGCCTTGTCCCACATCACTGTCCATGGCATTCAAGCAGTTTTAAGTAGTCAGATCAACACTAAGCGCTCTTGGGATCTCCCTTCTGGCTTCAGCCGACTCAGTTCACTGTTAAGAAGACTTAAGTGTACGCATTTACCCTCATGCCGAGTTACCTCAGTACCAACAAATCAATGCACCTTGAAAAGACCAAACAATGTAGATGTTGACCTGTTGGTGCTTTAACTGAATGCAAAGCAACGCAGGGAAAGCATTAAGGTCCTCTCTACGTTTAGCTGAAAGCTGGGGCTTATTTTCTGTGATAAGCAGGCAAAACTCTCACATTTCACAGTTGCTTCTTTACATTTCTATCTTGTTACCTGTTCACTCATGCTGTTAATCCCATCTGGCCCCAGCAAGGATATGGCTTGTTTAACCAGATCCGTTCGGCCACAGTTGAGCATCCGGAAACCCAGGTCCTGCTTGAACTTCGCTTCAGTGGCAACTGCATCCAGTTTCCGAGATGCACAAAAACAGTCGTCGATTCTGTGGATGTGAGAAATAAATTCTCTCAGAGGACAATCAGAGGACAGACCTCGCTGTCCCTAGGAAAATAATACTTTGCCCTGTCTTTGAAGGATGTAGGTCATGCACAAACTCATTCTCCTTTGACCTGTATGTTTCAAGGGAAGTGCTGAATGGGAAATGCTAATGCAAGCTAATGGAGATTGCCCTTGGTCTATCTTTCATGGGGCAAGTTATACAATTTATAAAAAAATTGGGCAAAAAAGCATGGCTTTCACTTGATTTTGTTTCCCTGTTTAAGCAATACATAATACATTCTCACCCGAAGTTGTCTCTCTGCATGGCAAGGTGATCCAGTCCCCCCGCTCTCTGAAAAGTTTCAGTGGCTTCAGTAAGCTTTGAATTTACATCAAAAGGATGTATGATCATTGACAATGCAACAAAGAGAAAATAATATCGCTCCAAACGCCTTCAAGGATCTCACCAGCTCAGTCCCAGTAACAGGGAAGCCTTTCTGGAGCAGAAAGCGCTAGTCACAGACTGACTAAGGTCGGAAGAGACCTCTGAAGGTCATTTGGCCCAACCCTCCTGCTCCAGCAGGGCCACCTGCAGATAAGCAAGGCACCATGCTGTCAGGGAGGAGAAGGCAACCTTGCCAGGTACTCATAGCAAAACACCACAAATCCTTTCTGGCTGAGCATAACAGACAGGATGGGATTCTTTTAAGGTCTTATTCAAAAGATCCCCAAACTGTGAACTGCTCAAGATATCCATTTCAAACGGAAGAAGGGCTAGGAGTTATTTAGCCAAGATGTGAATCTACAGCTCCAGAGAGAGCCAGGCAATTCCAATCTGATGTTTATCCAACTTGGTTTCATCTTATTAAAAGACAGATTTGCTTTTCTTTCATGCTGAGGAGTGTCTGGGGCAGAGGGTGGAGTCCAAATCCACAGTGCTTTTGGTGTGAACTTGGATAAAGAACTGTTTGCAAAAACATCACTTTCATTCTCCAAAAATGCTAGGTCAGAAAACAAGGGGCTACTTAGGAATGAAAAACAAAAGATCAAAAGTGAAAAAGTCAAACACACATCAAAAATTTGGTTTCTATTTCATATTTTAAAAATGCAGCAAATCAGAAGAAAAACGTAAACATCACATCATTATCATTTAAATTTCTTCTTCAAAGTGCTTTATCAGAGCTTTATAAAATATATAACACTGCTTAATATTTAACAGCAATATGCAACTAATACGGTGTTTATGTAGAAGCAGTGGCATGTAGTAATAGCTACCATTCTTCCGCTTTCAGCAGAGGAAGGAAAGTGAGATGGAAAATACACAGTATTTTGATCAAAGCTTCTGCAGGACTTCGCAGCATCTGGCATCTGAGCTCAAGCTCAAGCTCAAGCTTGCTCCCTGCTGTGCCAGGCCACAACCAGCCAGGCAGACAACAGATAACTTTGTTCCTCTTCATTCTACAAGCTGAGTTTGGGTTTTGACTACTAAAAAGCTGATGTCCTAAGAATGCAAACAGGGTATGCTTGGAGTATCGTTACTCAGGGGAACAAGGATGACGCTTCATCACAACAGTATACTGCAAGATTAATGCACAACACTCGGTCACAATAAATACACCGGAACAGCAATAACAGACTCTGCACCAGTAATATGCCTACAACAGAGATGAAGAAAGCAACACACAGCAAGGCTGAGTTTTCTGCATTATTTTCTGAGCGAGTTGAAGGAAAAAGCAAAACCAGCACAGAAATGCAGAGCTGAGCTCAACGACACCAAGATCGACGGGAGCAATGGCAGCTTTAACACACTCACACTGTATGGCACATTTCTGACACAAGAGCTACAGCAACATTTGGTACTTGTTACCCCCGCAGCATGAGATGCTATAGATCATCTGTGCCCTCCTTTAACGTAGGGCACAGATAAAGCATGCTCAGAAGTTAGATGCTGGGGGTTCTGGTGCACGGAGAGAGAGCCTGAGCCTCCCAGCTGCAGATGGCCATTGCCCGATGACTCTGGGCTGAAAATGAGGTGGTTCCTCGGCAAAGTGCAGCTATGGAAAGATCCAGACAGCCTCCGAGGACTGCAGAGGTGTCTGTCACTATGAATCACTGCCTGTGTTGAGCCACTGCTTCATCATTTGTACTGAGGTCTATAACGTAGACTCTGAATAAAATGGGTCAAACTCAGTGCTGGCAGAAACAGGCAGAGCTTCACTGACGTCAGTCTGGCTTGGTGCACGCAAAACAGTAGTCGATGATCTCTTTAAAAAAAGCCAGATTTTGACCTGGGTTGCACACCCATACCAGGAAAGGAGTAAGAAGGACCTGTCTCACCTATCCTGTACGGGCTGCCCAGATCTCTACTCTGGCACAGGCTCAGAAATTACTTAATTCTCCATAAGTAACTCCTCCATGAGTTTGCTCTGGTCCCCTAAAAGCACCTGCTTACAGCCAAGGAAGGGGACTCACTAGTTACTGCTGATATTGGGTAGGAGCAAATTAGTACTCCTGTATCAGCTGGGGGGAAAAGGGTCTTGGTCCAAGGGCTCCAGGGTGCTGCAGCTGTACAAACGCTGCAAGAATAACACGGATGCAGAGGAGTGCCTGAGCTGCACAGCCGTGGGGTGGCACTGACGAAATGCGATCTAGATCAAGTACCACAAAGCAAGAAATCACAGCTTCGTGTCATTACCAGGTGCCCATTGCCTTTTTATATCCTAAAAAAGACCCACCGTGAATGAGTAAGAGCCCCGATTTATGGGACATAGCGAAGGAAACTATAAGGCAAAATCTGACATAGATTATTGCTGGTGTCACGGTTGTCATATGTTGACTAATAAAACGGATAATGATCAAACTGGGGAGTTTAATAAAACAAGAGCATGACGCAAGGGAAAGGAATGGGGGACGCTTCAGAGGAGAAACAACATCTCAAAAAGCCAGAGAGATGAACGAGTTAAGGAAAAAGAGATTTAACACGTACAGATAAAAAGCAGTGAAGAGACAGATCAAAAATGATCAGGAACTAGAAGTACAGAATAGGAGAACACAGCACCGCTTTTACCACAGGAGAACGCCAACTGGGAAGACGGTACAGCAGATAGACCAAGCAGTCGCATTTCAAAATGAAAACTGAAAAATAAAAAAACCCACGCCAAATCCATCAAAATTCAACCCTAAGCCAACACAGCACTGCATCTGCTCCCAAGTCCTCTTTCATACCACAAACTGCATAATGCTGAATCCAACAGAAGCGGAGGGTCTCTGCTCCATATTACACTGTATAAAGGGATGCTGCTCCATCACAGAGACCATCCAGAATCACAAACATTAAAGGATGCAAGATAAAAAAGGAGGAGGGGAGGAGGCATCCAGGCACTCAAGACTTCTTAATGGTGCACTGCAACAAACACACTGGCAAGCTATGAAGAGGTGGGAAAGGGATGGGAAGAAGCTTGAAAAATAAGGTTGACGAGGAACAGTTAAGTCAGGTAAATGTACAGGGTCACTTTTTAGAGTTGTGAAACTGCGCCTGCAAAGCAAGGGAGGCCAGCGTAAGCGCAAACAGAGCTGGAAACCTCCCCAGCTGCACAGTCAGTTCACGGCCCTTTTGCCAGAAAGTCTTTGTGAGCTTTCCAGTCGCACAGGAGGCTGACACCGGCCCGACGATGGGACGTCCCCTCCAAGGCCACCTTGGTCTGTTGCCAGATTCTGCCGGCTGCCAGCGCTCATGCAGGTCATCCTTTCTCCAAGACCTCACCCTGCAGAAAAGGCGCTTTTTTCACGGAAGGGGCAGGGAAGGCTGACAGGAGGAGAGGATGACCATGGGGGGCCAATGGTCTTCTCCCTAGGGCCAGTCTCAGGACAGCAGGACATCACTGCCCTGGATACTGGCTGGGTCAGGTGAACTTTGAGGTCCCCAGGGGTGATATAGTGACAAAGGTAGGACTGGCCAGCATTCTTCAAGGTTGATAGCCTCTCTCAAGAGACTGAGTCCCTTCTTTATTCCCCTATTTAGCGACCCGTGAGGCTGGGCAGGCTTGTCGGCACTACCACCGCTGTACACATGCTCCCGCTCCCAGAACTGACACGTCATATGCTTGAATTAATAACATACACTGATCATAGTCCTCGTGCTCAACAGCAAATCCAACCCCCTAATTCAGGCGCTCAGTCGCACAGCCTGTAAACTCCCTAACTGGTCCCTTCCTACCTTGAATCACACAAACAATTGCCTTTGTAAGTAAAAGAAAAATTAGAAACAGGTGAAATAATCTTGATTTTATATTTGTAGCAAAGCTGTGACCACATTTTTTAACTTACAATGCAATACAATTTTCTCCAAGTCTTCTTTCAATTCCTCACAGATACTGCTTCTACAGCAGTTATCTTCAAGATCATTACAGTGTTACCACTGCACATAATTAACTTTACAGTGGATTTAGATGGGGGATGCCATGGTAACATTAATTATTTGCAAATGGTCACTGTCAAACGCTGCATGGTGACCATGACACTCTATCGTACCCCAAAATACTCAGACTCTGAAAGGTGTCAAAGATAATCTTCTTCATTTATAACGGGTCCTAGCAGTACAGCAAATAATTTTTATCTTTTCCCAAACTCACATTATCAAAATGTAACGCAGCACTTCTACAGCAACAGTTTAAATGCAGGGGTTTTTTTTTCTTTCTCATTTTTACTCAGAGTGGCTAAGATAGGGCCTGTGCAGATCTTTAATAAATTACTCATAGATTGAATACATTTGGGAAAACGGATGATTCAAAGGCAAAGTGTTTCCATCGTAACTGGTAGACACGGTAGCTCTCTTATTACATAGCTTTTTAATTATTTGTTCTTTGGGATGGGATTATTGCTGCAGTCAGTAGTAGACAATTTTAAAAAAAGCAGCAATGCTCTGTTAATGTTACCAAAAAAAAGTAAGAATATCTTAATCATGTTGTAAGTTCCACATGCTGGTATAGCACACTAATAGTTGATTTAAAATAAATGGAGCGCAGACTACGATGACTACGAGCAGCAGGACAAACGCTTCCCTCCACTGAATGGAATAGATCATCATCTCGATAGCCAAGCACCAAAACCTTGTTTGTCCACCTGGGACTCAACTGCCAGCCCTTTCAATTAAAAGAATGATAATCTATTAATTAAATCCATCTTTTTAGCTCCATGCAGTTTATTCAGTCTGTCTCCGTCCTAAAAATGAATGAGGTCTCGAGTCAGAAATTATAATTCAGCTGGTTGGAAGTCTGGAAGGAGTCATATTTTAGCCAGCAATATACATGCATTTGCAATGCTGAATATCTTGGGGTCAGGGATCACAGTCTTGATCTGGGTATGCACAGCCTGTAGCACAAAAGGGTCCTGTTCCTCGCCTGGGGCTCTTCAGTGAGACAACAGACACAAACAGCAATAGCAGGACCAGCAGACAATTTGATTTAAATTTGTGAGCACTCTTTTTTCCAATGTGGTGCTTTAAAATGGACTATAATGCTGATATTAATAGGGCTGCAATATAAATACTGAGACAATTATTTGCATTTTCAGTTTTGGAGAGAGGGAAACTTACACACAAACATGTTGGTCAGTGTGACGAAGAGCACTACTTTTTAACACATATAAAATATCTCCATTTACTCTAATCAGGAGCCAAATTAAGACAAGAAAACAAAAATACTGTGGATATTTATTAGCCAACCTCTTATTCTCATCAAAGGCCTGACAATAAATTGGTTTCAGATAATGGAAAATATATTAAAAAAGTGATGTGACCATCAAATCAAGACCCAAATCTATATTTCAGAACACTCTTAATATAACAGTACCATGTATATTGGCCAGGAACCATCTGAGTTCAGATTTTGAACAAGGCCAACACATCATAGGAAAATCTGGGTACAGATTCACCTTTCATATGAACAGACAGCACTAGTCTTCACTAATGAGCGGAAGCCAATATGTTATCTGTATCTTGATCACTGTATTCAGGAATGTGTATAGAGACAGAGCATAAGAAACACTGATGAGCTTGCAATGGAAAAAAACCCGAGAAGGCTGTATCCTAAAGCCTGCGAAAGTATAAGTGTGTTCTGTCCTGAAGTGAAGGAGAACATAAGGGCAAGGTCCTTCCCTTCAATAATTGTTTTATTACGGTCGTGTTCGAACAGCCAGTTGGCAGGAGAGGTTGAGATTCACCTCAGGAAACCCATACTCTACCTTTTAAGTAATAAAATCTCCTTCATCCACTGGCACCATCTGCCCCAAGGGACTGCTGGGTTTTGTCAAGTAGCTTGTTTGCTACCGCTCACTGATTTGTCATTTTTGTGTCTAATTATGGCAGTAGCCATGGCTGGTGTATACGGAATAATGAAAATTTGTGGGAAGAACAAGGACCTTCAAGGAGCTAGGCAAACGCCAACCATCCCTACTGAAATGTGGCTGTATCTAATGAAGTAGCAGAATTTCTTAGCAATTTTCTACTCTCTCCCCCCTCCAGAAACTTCGCCCCTTAGCCAGTGCGCATTTTAAGGGAGAGCAAAGAGCACTGGAAATACTTTTCTGCCTTCAAATCTCTGTTTATTAAAGTCTATTTATATTTTCATGCTCTAGTACATGCACAGGATTTCCATAAATAAAACATTAAATACAACCCTTCCTCTTTCACTTTCAAGTTAGAACTGCTTATGTGTGGTGTAGTATTAAGACGACAAGGCAAATGGTATAGACTGCTCGGAAAAAACAAAACAGCACATCTTCCCTTTATGTTGCTGTATTTTTCCCTTTCCACAGTTTTAAAAAAACCCTCTAGAATGAGCCAAGGATGCTCCCATGTTAAATAAGCTTCACTCTTGAGGTCGATAATCCTATTTTCCTAGAGAGACTTCATTAGGAAGGATGGTCCCAGACAGAAAGGCAGACTTAGGTGTTCTCAGGCCAAGACTAATTGGAAATTAGGACTGATTTTCAATTACAGACAGGTTTTCAAAGGCACTCAGACACTGCACTTGCCTGGAGTCCTTCTGGATCAGAGCTGTAATGCAACTCAGAGCCCCGGGTGAGGCTGTGACGGGGCAGCAGCTGTGGGAGCACGTGGGACTGGAGGGTTAATAAACACCATTCCTTGCCACAGAAAGGCCTGGATCCGTCTACACTTTCAGTCTGAACTTACTCCTGACCTCTTAACATTCACACATTCTTGTGTCCACACTGCCCTTTAAATAGAGTGCATTTTTCCTTCAGCAGTCTTTACTTCTGGTGTATTTCTAGAGACGAGCCACATGTTCCCTCAGAACCGACTTGGCTCAGCTGAAGGAGCCCCTTTCTTCTAGTCTTCCTCCATGACAACATTTTGCCAAAACCCCAGTCACCCCAGCCTGTTTCTCTGTATCTGCTCCAACGTGAATATTTTCTTGACCCGGACACAGGATTTGCAATTCCACATCACTTCCTAAAACTTCCACATACAGAGGCACCAATATTTTCCTGCTTCTGCTGGGAATACCCCTTTCGATGTATCTTCAAAATGCATTTCATTTTTTCATGGCTAAGGAAAATTTGTGGTTCGCAATCATTCTGAGATTAAACACTGCACCACAGTCTTTACCACCCCCTTTCCAATACTCAGCTCCCAATATACTATAAATTATACTGCATATATAGTTTATGTGTTACATATACACTGCAGTATTTTTTTTTTTTTTTATTAATCCCCATGTGTTTGCCTTCCATTTGTGGAAAACTGCATTTCATCCCATTTCTTTTGTCCCAGCCCTCAAGGTCATCCATTTTTTCCTGGATTATTTCCCAAACATCCTCTGTCAGGACAATGCCTCTCAACATCGTGGCATCAGCAAATTTTAACTTCATGAGCACACTGCTAAGATTTGTGCCCAAGCCCTTTCTGAAAATTAAAAAAAAACAGTTTTTAAGAGGGAGAGTGGAAGATCTCTGCTTGTAACCCCACCGTGGCCAGCCCAGCCCTTGCCACCACTCCTGAAGGCAGCCCCTGCTCACTTTCCAATTCCTTTACTAATCCCCATCATCTCCATCTTAACTAACAGCACCCTGCATGGACTGCATCGAATCGTTCACTCAAGTCCAAATAGATGAAACCTACTGAATTTCCTTGGGGTAGAAAACCAGTTATCTTATCAAAAAGTTATTAGATTAGTCTGGCAAGATCTATCTTTAGAAAATCTGTGTCACGTTTTATCCCATTTTTCCCTCAACAACATGTCTTTAATCAGTCTTTGCTTGAAAAAACATTCGAAGGCCTTGCACTAACAGCCTGGAATTTTCCTCTGATCGTTTTTCATCCTTTTCAAATGCTGGGCACTGCCATTATTAATCCTTAGAGTTAGGGCATCACTCTGGGCTTTGTTAAAAATATTTCTCTCTGACCCTCTGATTTCGTGAGGCAGGTCTGTCTCATCGCTGGGACAGAGGTCATCTGGTCACCCCAATTTGAGTGCATTAAGCTGCATAATTTGCTCTCCTTTTGATTATTGTTTTTCCATTTTCATAACCTTGTTAGTCTTATTTATTTTTCCTTTTCCCCCAGGATTTTCTTCCCGAAAACACAGGCAAAGTACTCACTTAAGTTCTTGGGTGATGGGTTGGCACTGATGCACACCTCTCATGGGTGCCTCTTCAAGGCCAGCACTTATAGATACCAATTTCACCTCTGCATCCCAGGAAGAGAGAAGAAAAATGTGCAGGCCTGTGGTCAGGAGCAGAGACAGGACCCAGACTCACAGCCAGTCAGAGAAGAAAAGGGATATTTGCTGCGTTCACTATACGTGAGCCCAGCACCCACAGGGAACTCAGCCGTAACTCAGAAATTGTGCTGAAGTGTACGAGCAAGCAGTTGGAGAGGATCAAGTTATCACGGCTCTCCATCTGCCTATAGGCACAAGACCTGTCGTATCAGCTTCTGCTCTCACCAGCAGCGATGCCACCACCTTCAACTCAACTAGACTGGGACATAAGGGGGGCTCTGGCTGCACCGGCGGGGTCAATGGGCAAACCCCGCTGCCCTAGCTCTGCCCTCCAGCGTCCCCCCAACAACTGGGGACTGCAAACCAGGGACTGCGATGCTTCTCACAGGCACCCCGGTGCTACGAGAGCCCGAGGGCTCTCCACAGTTCATATGTCAATATGGGACAGGGTAAGAAGATGACAGACCCATGTGGGACTCCACCTGTGATAAGCCCGACAGCAAAATGCCATTTCCCATCGCTGCTCTTTGGGTACAGCTGCCAAAAAGGACTTCAGACCTCTTTACAGAATTGTCCTGGGCTTCTCCTGCTACAGTGTGGCACCTGCCTCCAGTGTGTGGCCGTGGTGGACAGTAATGAATGCCACAGGGAGCAATCTCACTTCTCCACTGTACAAAAGAAAGGCACGAGCTTTTTCATCTATGGATAAGACGAAACCACTCCTCAAGGTGACTAAACTGCCCTCCTCCAAATCCCAGCCAGGAGCTTCGCAGCCTTTTGTGCAAGGGGACAGGGTACTAATGAGCATGAGAGGGCTTCCAGGCACCCTTATGGCTGCAGAGAAAAGCCCAGCCTCATGGGCAACACTTCTGGAGGATCTTGGTGCCGTGGGGACATGTTCAGCATTCCTCTTCACTCAGAAGCCAGAAAGGTCCCTTGACATGGGCTAGGTCAGCAGCCCCACAGGTCACTCCTTCCCCAGCCAAGCTGGGGGCCAGATGTTCGCTGGGATGTTCAGGGGTTCAGAAGCCAGAACCCCACCCTTGGACAGTGCAAGCTGGGATCTCCTGGAATGCCTCCTCCTGCATCACTGGAAGCGAAGACTCTTCCCACCTGATTCTCTTCAGCAGAGCACAGAGGGGCAAGGGGACTGCTTGCCAGGCCCAGAAACACACAGAAAAAGCAGCTTTCCCAGAGTAACCAGACAGGGGATTACATGGTATCAAAGAGGTCTGAGGCAATGCTGAGGGTAGAAGAAAATACTTCAGATAACAGATGGGAATTGCCCTTTGTAGAGGGGAATTGCACTCACATCTCCGAGACTGTGGATTTTTCTTCAATTTTTGCTGGTTCTGGATATCGGAATGAACCCGCACACACACATTCACGCCCTAGACTACACCCTTCTTTTAATCTCTGACTGGCTAGAAAATAGCCCTTTATCCAGCCAGGTGCAGAAGTGACCAAGTAACAGTCCCCTGCGTCACATTACTACCTCTCTCAGGTCAGTTTGTTCCAGAATCTTTACATCCTCCAGGATTGACACAATATATTGCAACTAGAATCAAAGCCACTGACCCTAATAAAAAGCACAGCAGCCTATGTGCTGAGCAATACAGGATGCTCCTCCCTTGCTCTGTTTCTGTGCCGTCAGCCTCCAGTCCCCAGATGTAGTCATCCATTAGCAATCCTCCCCACCACGTGTCTAACACATTGGGGGTTTTTTGTTTTAAACAAACGTTCCATGGAACGGAGAAGGAAAGATGTGCAGAGAGCTCCTTGTCTTTAGGTGGAGCAAGGGGAAAGGTACCGCTCGCAGCTGTGACGACGAGGAGCAGCCAAAACCAGGCATCTGTTTGCAGCCAGCCAGACCCCGTGCGGACTGAGAAGTGACGCTATCTTACCGCGGCAGAAGGGCAGGTCAACACAGTTTTTAACTGTGCCCCTTTTTGGCAACAACAAATTACCTTCATCCCTGATGCCTTCATTTATAAAAGGTCTAGAGCAGGGAGCAGAGTACCCACCTTCATCAGTTTTATGCCAGCAGGGAGCTACTTTGCACCCACTTTTCTACTGACTAGATCCAGCTGCCTCAGGTGGCCCAACAGGTCCGCGGTACAGGCCAGGCTTTATTTAAGTCTGGTCTCCCACTATCACAAAGAATAATTTGGACACAAGCTGGGCTTCCATCGCAGCTAGCTGTTCTGCATCCAGCAGTCAACCCACCTGTGAAACTCACCTCCTCACAAAAGGTGGTGACAACTGCTCTATCTAAAGCTTCCACCCCTGGGGGAAGGTGAACCTGTATAACCCTGCTCATCCCTCAAGGCTGAGGAAAGGGAAGAAACTTCCTGGCATGTCTGCTGCTGTAAAATGAAGGGAGATGAGGAAGGAGACAGGCAGCCCCTGCCTGATCTCAGCTTTCCTCACTCCTCTAGCCAGAGGAAGAGCAGCTCCTCTCTCCGGAGATGAAAATACTGCATGAAATTCAGGCGGTGGATTTTTCAGAAAAGATCACAAGAGGGGAGAAAGAGAGGGACTATTGGAATGAAAGGCGGGAAGAAAGCAGAGATGATTTACACAAAGCCACATATTGGGAACCTCACTGCTGGAGTACGTGATTGTGCTGGGAAGTGTCAGACGAATCTGCTGGGAGACCTCCATGCTGTAGTTCAGATAAGAAACTGAACACTTGCTTGTTATCTGAACTCATCCTGAACTTCATAGCCTTTGAGATCCTGCCAATCTCCTCCTCTTTCCCTCTCCCCGTATGTCTGGTTTTCCAGCATGGAAGCTGATTTTGCTTTACGCGTTTGCAATGACAGGTCGTGAATCAACATTGTGGAATGAAGCAGTATCATATGGGACCATGGGAACTTCTGGGTTCAGGACTCTATATTTTAGGGGCTGAAGAAGACTGCTAAGAAAAGCCTAGAAATGGAATCAGTTTCAAGGTTCTACTTATTAAGCCATTCCTATAAACGTCACAAAATACATCAAGCTAACTGCATTTAAATCCTCAAGCTGTCATCCGTCACACAGCTTATTTGAAAAGCCATCCCCTGCAAAGCTGTTGCATTTTTCCCCCCCTCCCAGTGTTTGCATTTCTGGAATTGATGCTTGCTGAGGAGTTGATAGTTGGAAACCTTCCCTCCCTAACAGGGAGGCACGAAAGGTTGGCGCTCGGCTTAGTGGAAAATGAGAAGTGCTGAGGGTCTGCTCTGAATATAAATAAAAAATTACAAGCTGACAGGTTTCAAATTAACATCCTGATGCTTCATATTATTCTTCAGAAAAAGCTCAGTCCTTCCTTTGATCTCAGGATTACAGGCAGCCGGGGCCTGATTCGCAGCTACACAAAGAACCCGCTACACTACACTGGCAGTAGGCACAGACCTGAAAACAAACCCCAAAGTACACGGACACTCATTTGCAGACCTCTGCCAGCACAGTAGAGTCAGATTGTCATTTCGGGGCATCAGTGGGTGAAGCGGGCCCTTGCAGTCAGATAAGGGCACACCGCAAAGTCCGGTCTCTCTAAAATACAAAACAGGAATTACTTCTCTTTTCATTCCCCCCCCGATTAACCCCAGGCTGCGCTCTTCAGGCTCGTTCTCCCTTGCAAGACGAGCAGGACAACAGCAACCACTCCTATACACGACGAAAATATTTCTTGATGGCAACTTCAAACTAAGTGCTGATTTGTTCGTCATAATTAATAAATTCTTCTGCAGCATAATACAACTTGCCCCAACTTCAAATGATCTTGAAACTCGTGGAAAATTGTCTAGCAGTTGATGGTATCTTTATATATATATATGTACACACACACACTGACAAAATATAACTTTAGGAATGGTATATCATGGCTTTTTTAACCCATAAATATTTAACCATATCTACCTTAATTTTTAAGATAGAGTAGAAACATTACTGCCCTACTTGCAGTCCTACCTAATTACTGGAACAGGTATTGAATTGACTGTGCCTTTTCAAAACCCCGTGCTAGGTCTTCAGAAAGTGTGTAGAACTGGTAACTCCTGACATTTCAGTAGGGACGCAGAACGCTGCACTTCTGGAAACGCGGGCCAAGATGGTCACACCAAAGGGAAGCAATTACAGCCAAGATTTGAAATCTGAAATGCTCAAGATTTCACTTTTGAAATCAAATATACTTCTTCAATTAAGCATTGAATAGCTGTGACTACAAAAAGCCTGTGCAGATCCGAAGTAAAGTATTATACTCTCTGGTAAAAGAGCATGTCAAGGCCAGAGTCAACAGAAGGCAGCTGCTCCGACGCAAGTCGTCCCAGCTAATCATGTAGATCGTCCCTCTGCTTTCTGTTGCAGGAAAGAATGCACCTACTGCTGTATGAAGAGGCAAACTGCTGAAAATTGGGTTTTATACGTACAAATTTGTGAAGCAATAGCAGTGAGTAATTTCTACTTTGGCAGATTCAGAATGCCTTTTCATATGAAAATCAAAACCAAATATATTCTTGACTCCAGAACAGCCCTAGATCATGCTTTTATACATGTACATAATAATAAGGCTAAACAGACACTAAAAACATATCCTGGCAATAAATACTTTAAGACTTCATTAGAAAACAAAAAGGTCACATCTCATACACAAAAAAGTCAAATTATCTAGGCTGACATTTACAACTAATTTGAATCGACATTAGCATGAAAAATACAATTTTACTGCAAGAGGTAGTCTTACCTCTAAGTTTAAATATGCCCTTTAAGCATTAATGCTGAAAACAAAGCACTGAAAAATACCTGCAGCCCTGCCAATTACATCTCAGCATTTTATAGCAAAGCAATACGAAGCAGACAATTAGCAGAAGATTTCAGCCCCTCATTAGCAAGCAGAACCTAATAGTAAGAGAAAAAAAACCACCACCATATGAGCTCTGACGAGCAGATTACGGGCTCGATCCAGCTGTGAGATGTTCAGGCGCCCATTACCAAGCAACCCGCTTATCCACGGATGTGAGCAAATACCGGGAGCCGATTTTGCAACGCACACAGCGACGAGCCCGAGCATCCATGCACCTCTCCAGGCAGGAACAGAGCCCTCTGCCTGCCTGCTCGCTCGCTGTCACCAGGAAAGAGAGACACGTTCTGCACAAAGCAGCTGATTTTTTTTCTTTTTTTTTTGGTGGACTCACTTTAACTGTCGAGGTTCGCAGTCAACTCCCGGCAGCAAGAGCCTTGCTGCCTGCCGTACGTCATCGCTGTCCACGGAGAAGCTGCGACGGTGCCCCGCGTGAGCCACGGCGACCCGTATCCACTCCATCAGGGGCGGCAGCACGATGAACGGCCTGGGAAAGCACACAGACATGAACGCTACAGTACACCGGCCTCAAAATCACAGGTAGACAGAGGGGGGGGGCAGCGGTGCCTGTGCGAATGCGTATGCATTTGTGAGAATATATACACAGAGAGGAGGAAACCAGCAAAACGAAAGCATGGGAGAGCAAACTGGCTCAGCAAATTTCAGGCAGGTCTAAATCAAGATGTCTCACCTTGTCTCTGGAGCGGGGTTATTTGAAGAGTGAGATATATGAGCCACGCTCATTTATGGGGCTCCTGCGAGGTCAGTGCACCCGCCTGGCAAGCCCTCCCTCCCGCCCCATCCATTCCGCACAGTGTATCCCGAAAAGGGGGCAGGAGCCTGGCACAGGACCATGTCCTGCTCTGGCTGACGCGCCGGGCTGGGTACGCTCCCCCGCCACTTTGCAACAGGGATGGGAGAAGGAACTGGGGCAGAGAGATGGGATGCCCCCACCCCAGGATGCCAGGAATGGAGTGGTGAAGTCTCCAGCATCTCACAGAATCACAGAATGTTCGGGGTTGGCAGGGACTTCTGTGGGTCATCTAGTCCAACCCCCCTGCCAAAGCAGGGTCACCTACAGCAGGCTGCACAGGACCTTGTCCAGGTGGGTCTTGAATATCTCCAGAGAAGGAGACTCCACAACCTCCCTGGGCAGCCTGTTCCAGTGCTCCGTCACCCTCAGAGTGAAGAAGTTCTTCCTCACGTTCAGACGGAACTTCCTGTGCTTCAGTTTGTGCCCATTGCCCCTTGTCCTGTCGCTGGGCACCACTGAAAAGAGTCTGGCCCTGTCCTCCTGACACCCACCCTTAAGATATTTACAAGCATTTATAAGGTCCTCTCTCAGCCTTCTCCAGGCTGAACAAGCCCAGCTCCCTTAGCCTTTCCTTGTAGGAGAGATGCTCCAGTCCCCTCTCATCTTTGTAGCCCTCCTGCCGATGCCGTGCGTGCCTCGTGCTCAGAGGTGACAGTGGCGCCCGTCACAGCTGATCCTGCTGCATTATTAAGGTTACCTGCGAGCAGCATCAGAAATCAGACTGTTTCGTTTCACTTTTAGTGGTATCAAACCACTACACCCTCGGGTACCAGCTCTTCTGCCACTCGAGCAAAACTATACAAATCCACTCCCCAAAGCGAATGGTGGGACTCTGGGCCACAGCCCCCACTTCAGCAAAGCATGGATGCTATCAGAGACATGGTCCTTCACTCCACAAGACCCAGACAGCCCCATGTCCGAGTGAGAGCTGCCCAAGCCTTAGGTGAAGCTCACAGCATACAGTTGGCCCCATCTACACAAAAAATTATTTGTGGACCAAGAGAAACATGTGAAACCTTAAATGAGAATCATAGCTTCAAGTCCTAGCTTGGAGATAAAAATAATAAATTATCTGCAGCTGAACGCTGCCTGTTCGGTCAAGGTGGACAAACCCCCCAGAGCAATGCAGGCTGCAGCAGCTGCCCTCCCATCCCCAGTAAGTTTTCGTGCCAGGTTCATCTCCCAGCTGGGGTGTCCAAAACGGGTGTTGTCTCCATGGCTGTACACAGGAGGCAAAGTCTGGGTGGGGAAGGGATGAAGAAGTGTAGAATAAATCAATCTTTATAAAAATATACTATAAAATTCTAAAAATTGTGAAATCATTAGAAAACAACAATTCTGTCCAAGAGCTATTTGAAAACTGTACTGACAGTCCTGTGTTTAGTCAGGACTGCTGAAAACCATTTAGACACAGTGAAAGTGTTTCCTCCACACCATGAAGCAGATACCATGGCTAAGGGATGTCAACAGAGACTGCTATAATTTAAAAAAAAAAAAAAGACAAATGGAAACTTACAAATGACTACTGTCCTCAAGGAATATCTGTAATTAACCTACTCCTACCTTCTTCTTCCGAACCTTTTTCTTTTTGTCTCATTTCCTATGTGGCTCCCTTTCCCTTCCTCTCTAACTGTATATTCCCATATTCCCTCTGTTTATTAGCTCAGTATATCATCCTAATACTGGAAATGTTCCTTTTAGTGCAGCATCCCCCCCACTTTTGCTCCCTTCATGTCTCCTGCTTCTTTTCATTTGATAATGCTTTCCCTTACTTGCCTTCCCTTATGTGGTCCTTCTTCTCGGAGGTAAAAAACAAACAAAACTCTGAAGTCTAGATTAGGTGCCCAGCAGGCAAATACTTTACATTTTAAATACATAACTTTTGATCCAAAAGGATCTACCCTGAGAAAAATTATTTAAGAGGATGTTGATTCTGGAATGCCCTTTTCCTATTTATAGCTCTTTATGCCATTTATTTCTCTTTTGAAGACTTGACTTTACATAGCTCTGATATTAATATTCTTAAGGAAGGATGATGTATTTCAAAAGCGCCAAAGGACAGAGAAGCCCTGTGGCCACTAACTTTCCCTGGGATGCCGGGTTCCCAAATCTCACAGGCACTTAAATGAACAACCTCCTGCTGAAACACGACATCTTTGGCTGGCTTGCCACTTTCATCATTATTCTACTCAAACCCATCGCCGTCACCTCAAGACCAGGCTGTGTCTGTTTCCAAGGCTTTTTGCTTCCCCCAGACCAGCCACATCAAGAGGCAGATAAGGACAGAGCATCTCCCACAGCTCCCGCAAAACAATTCCCATAACCCAGCCCCCTTTGCCATGACAGTGACAGCGGTCAGAGAAGGGAGAGAGGAGAAGGAGGGGTGTATCTGCTCCTGGAAGATGACCTGCTTCACTCCATGTGCCCACAGAGCAGAAGGCACCCTCTCTCATGGCGTTAAGTAGCTGGGGACAAGTGAGCAGTGGGAGTTGTGTTCATCACCTGCTGAGCAAACAGCAGAAAGGGAGCTGCAAATCACACCGGAGGTGTAAAACCCATATACTTACCCACGAAACTCCATGCTAGGAAAACAGCTAAAGGGAAACTCAATTCTAGGTTATGGCCTGCATGAGTGAACGTGGTCTGGATCAGAGAAATGAAGCTAGGCTGGTACGGAGCCTGTAACATCTGCCAGGGTAACAGAAGAGCAGAGGGCTGTGCCTGAACAGGGGACTCAGGGGTTTGGACTTTCACAGAATCACAGAATGGTTGAGGTTGGAAGGGACCTCTGCAGGTCATCTAGTCCAACCCCCCTGCCAAAGCTGGGGGGTTTCTCCTCCCCTTGTGCAGGTCAGAAACTCACCCAGCAGAAAATCTGTCCCCACCACAGTAAGGAGTGAACAACAAAAAATTATTTACAGCAGCTATGATAACTGCACTATAAAATTGCATTTTTTTTTTCTTTCCTGGTCTTGCACAATTCAACAGAGAACTAGAAACGAACATGGCTATCTGGTGCAATAAATCCCCAAAGGGAAGAGAACTGGTGGGGGATTTTCTCTAAAGGCCAGTTTTGCTCCATACACGAGGATGTGGAGTTCACTCACAATATATTACATTCCTTTCTCCGAGGCAAAAAAAACCCAACCCATCACTGCATATATCTGAGCACGTCAGGGAATTTGTATTTTGAGAAGAGAACCAAATATGGTTGAGTGCAATAGGTTAAAAATACTGTTCAAGAATCTACGCACCACATGAAGGGGATTTTTTTTTTTTAAATGCTGTTTATGAGCCAAAGGAGAAAGAGGAACACAAACTTCTAGGGAGGTGACAACCCACAAGACACGTGACATCAGCAAGATGTGTTTCACTTTTCAAATGACACCGTGCAAAAATGAGTTAGGCGAATACTTTACATCGTTGGCATATGCATTGATTTATCTCTGCTGTACAAAGGCAGGGAACAACCAGGAGAGTTTGGTACTTCTGTGTTCTAGAGCAGATACATAGCAGATAGTTAGACATTTTGGAAGCACATGCCTTAATTAAATTAATCTAACCACAGTAGAAACGTGCTGGGCTTGACTGCCTGAAGGATGTGGAATGTCAGGAATAACTCGAGTGCTGCAGGAGCACCCTGGGGTGCGGGTCAGCAAGCACTCTGACCTCCTCCTCCAGCCCATCTCTGTACCTGTGCATTTAAAATGCATGCTCACATCCTCTTTAATTCACTGTGGTTCAAAGTTAAGCATGAATTTAAGTAATGTCCCTAAAAATAGATATTTTTTGGCGCAGGCTCATATTTTCCTGAACTGTCATCTAATGGGAAAAACATGCCAGATCAGGATGCAGGGAGAGGTCTCTGCACAGAGCAATCCCCATCCCACGCGAAAGAGCTGGGAGATGGGGGAAGGATGGGGGAGGCCAACAAAAAGCAGATCCCAAAGGGCTGGACCCTTCTGGGCTCTGTCCCCCCGGGGTCCTCAGCCAGAAGACAGCCGGCTCCTCTTGGAGCACGCCCTCCCCAGGACCCTACTTGAACAGAAAAGGGAATTATGAGCGCACCACAAACCCTCACATCCCCGGTTCCTCCCTCCACACAGCATCCCTCCTTGTTCCCTCTTGCCGCCAGCACCCCTCTCTCATCTGTTTTGGGACAGGCTGGGGACCCGTGAGCTCCTGTGCCTTGCAGACATCTGCAGTCAATGCCCAGCCAGCACCCCCTCACGAGGGATGTTCTCTTGTCTTCCTCTCCCATCCTGCACATCACACGACCTTCCCCGCATCGCCCTTGGATGTGGCAGCTCCCAGTCGGCACCCATCCATGCCTCTCCCTGGCACCCTCCCGCCGGAGTGCGGCCGACGACCCCTCCATGCCGGATCAGACCTCAAACCTATCTCAGTTTTTGCAGGGCTGATGTCTCTGGGGCACTCTGAATTACAAAATGGCTCATCAGGAAAGCAAATGTTATGGGAGGGGACCTAAATGCAAGGCATAACCTGCCCCAGTTGTGCCACCTTTTGCCCCAAACTCACACTCCTCCTGAGACACACGCAGTGGTCCTGAGCTGCCCACCATTTCCCTCCTCAGCTGGCTGACACAGGAGATATTAAAAGTCCCGTCATGCATGTGCAATAGCTCAGGCTTTTTCATCATCATCATTATTTATTATTATTATTATTATTGTTGTTGTTGTTACCATCAGTGGCAGTATACCTGTATATAAACAGGAGGAATCGCTGGGTGGAAGAGCATGAGAAATGTGC
The DNA here is from genome assembly GCF_030867145.1 of Opisthocomus hoazin. NCBI lineage: Eukaryota > Metazoa > Chordata > Aves > Opisthocomiformes > Opisthocomidae > Opisthocomus > Opisthocomus hoazin. The sequence continues at coordinate 13,227,264 of NC_134421.1, read as the reverse complement.
ACTGTAAAATCCAATAAGATGCTGCATTATTTTTGTGTGGGTCTGCGAGGAGACCGATGAAGCTCCTTGGACACTGCCTGCTGCGATGCTGGAATTGCAAAGCGCTAAGGCCAGCACTCCTACAAGTCCCAGCTCCCAATAACCCCTCGCCCTGGTGTTCCTCTGTCCCTACCACCTTTGCAGGGTGCAGACTCCCTACTGCCCACTGACCGTGACTTCACGGTCCACCTTGCCACCCAGTCCTTCAAGAGCAGGGCCACCACGCACACCCACCCTCTTCTTCTTCATCTCCCAGCAGCTTAAGCAGTTCTTCCTTTCCCCAGTCGCTCCCTCTCCCTTGCAGAGAGCAGCCCACCTTTTTGGGAGGACCCCTCTGCCCCAGGGAAGCGGTGCCCTGCCTCACAATCTCCTCCCAGTTCCCACAAAGGGGGTGACACCTCCTGAGCTCCCCTACAGCAGGTGACTCCCTCCTCATTTTTGCTGGGCAATGAGAGTCCCAAATGAGGGACTGCTGCCTGTCACCTTCTCTGGTGTGCAGACTTCAAACTGCCTTCCTGATGGCATGCTCATCACCTCTGAATGCTCCTCACCCAGGCTCAGTCCTCCTCCACCGCTGTGGCTCACGAACGCCGGACAGGCCACCAGCCCCTCGCTCACAGCAGAGCCTGCAGCGCGCTCCACGTCCAGGAGCTCATCAAACGCACGGGAGAGATTTCCCCAAACAATCACAGTGCTCAAAGGAAAAATTGCCATTTCAAGTGCAGCTCAGCAGCCTCTCTCTTTCCAGGAGCGCTTCACGCTGCTGCTCTTCAGACACCGAGCCCCTGCCCCACCACACGCACGCACTCGCTGCCTGTTTAAAATCAGCCGCTATGGAGAGGACTGGCTTGATGGTCAGCATCGCAATGGGAACGGAGAAATTCCTGAGGGCTAATCCTACCTGGATGTGAATATCCACAGCCACCTCGTGCTGCCCCCCCCTCAGTTTCACCAGCTGTGAAGTGTACACAGCTGTATAGACCCGACCTCGCCTTAACTTCAACACTTTCTGTATGGTTCAATTATTGCAAGTGCTTTGGATGCTTTCTGCCTGCAGGATCCTTTAGCTACCGAGGAGGATGCTGTTGCGGTAGGCGTTGAGTTTCCTCACTCACTCCAGCCGAGGACTGCAAACCTGCGTGGCAACGGCAGCCAAAGTGCTCCACGCAGGTCACTGCTGTCTTACTGACTGTTTTTGCAATTCTAGAGTTAACAGCACTTCTGAGAAGCAGAAGGCTGTACTTTTGCACGGAAAAGCCTATCTAGACAAAGGCAGGGAGATGTTTCTGCTTGCAGATATGACTCAGCAACTTTAACATTACGAAAAGGTCTTTTCATTTGTTTGGTTTTACGTCTCTGTTTTCATGGGTGGGTTTTAAAGAAAATCCCAGCACATGAATTGAAAAGCATTCTCAGTTATGACAGTTTTCATTTAGAACACATGATGAAACCATGTATGCAATGCTGGTCTGTTTCTAGCATTATTGGAGCGCAGAAAAGCATGTTTTTTCCAACATTTAGCACACATTTCAGATGAGTTTCAAGGCTGCAAAACTCGTCTTTTATGTTTACACCATAAGCTACTTCTCTTCAGAGTGAGAAAACACTTTCAGATTCCTTCAGGCTGCCAGCCCCACTCCTGCCCAGGGACCCAGCAGCGCTGAGGTCTGACGCACCACAGGCATCCCCCAGCTGTCCCATGCAAGGCAGCTCCTCCGCCACCCCAGAAGCCCAGCTAAGGGTGACCCAAGGAACCAGCCTCTGAAAAAGCCAGTTCTGCGTTTTGTTCGGGCTGAAGGACCAACTCTCCCTCCTCTCACACAAGCTTCAGTGAGACCCATCCAGGCGGAGCGAGGTTTTACCCTTCGGCTTTCGTGTACCAAGACATCGGTACTTCAGAGTCCACGCAAGGGCACCCACCAGTCACGTTTTTTGAGCTTGCATCCAGTGTTCGAATGCGCCATCCCCGTTGCCTCTCTGGCATTAAAAACATCAACGGCTGAGCCTGGAAACACAACTGAGTCAAAGTGATGACTCGGCCAGCAGCCACAACGGGGAAATACTTCACAGGCAGTTCTGACATCAGATTTGACACAACTGGCTGTGGCATAAATCCCTGAAGAGATGCCAGCGCTGGGAGCACGGTGCAGATGCCCTGTTCTCGCAGTGCTGCACGGAAATAATCCCACAGCCATCCCATGGACAACGTAAGTCTATCTTGATACATCAGATGTAGAACACAGCCCCAGCCCAGCATGGATATACCGTCTGACAGCCGAGCTATGAATGCTGCCTGAACTATTTCTTGTACCATGTGCAATCTCACACGCTGCAGGCAGCTGCCGATACCATTGCTGAAGGGATTTTTAAAAGGTGGGAAGTTTGATAGTCAGCATGCAAATCCACAGGATTTACGTAAGGGTGGATTTGGGGATTTCTTTTCAGCGGCTCCCAGTGAAATCAACCCTGCTGTTAACTTTGAGTTCAGTGGGGCCACGGTTTTACCACCTGAAGTTTTCATTTAAGTAGTGCATAAAACTCTATAGGGTTACACAGGGCTGTGCCATACTGGCATATCAAGCACGTGTAATGACTTCTTCAGATACACGTTACAAGGTGAATAGACTTCATAGCAAGACTTCCACATTTCCAGCACTAGCATTTCACCTGTTCTTCATCAGCTTTCCCCGTCATTCCCTCCACTCTTTGCTGGCCCTTGCTGGAAACTGCCCTACCCCATGCAGCTTGTACCACGTAATAATTTAAATCAGGGACACATTTCCCTAGTTATCTGCTTATTGAGATTGTTTTATGGGTATAATCAGTACTACAGACACAGCCGTACCAGCCACAAAGGTACTCTGAAAGAGTTCAAGTTCTTTTATAGCAGTGGAACACTCCTCTCATTAAGGGGGCTGTATCACATTAATTAGCCAGGCACACTAATAACTATCTGAAGCACAAAACAAAATTCAGATGGTAACCCCAACCCTTCCTGGTAATCATGAACGACGACAGGCTACAATTCGCACATGCGTGCATGCGCGGGGGACGTGTATTTTTGTGTGTGTGTCCGCACACGTATGCAAGGCAGGCAGAAAAATAAAGAGCAAGCAATAGTCCATGAGAGTTTCCTAAGGGATTGCTCTCATACAGGGAGAACTAGTGCAGGACAAGTCAAAAGAAGGTTAAAACCAGACACGTATCCATCAACTCAATTAAGACCCGAGGGGAAAAGCTAAAGGCTGCCGGGCGGTACAGGGAGTTAATGCTCCTCCAAGACGGAGCGGCAGAGGAAACGCTGGAGAAGGAACTTTGCTGCCGTGTGAGCAGAATTAATGGGTGGTTCTGGACCGGCTGAGCTGCTGAGCCGCCGCTTCTCAATGGGTCGTTAATGGGGAACATGGAGAGTTAGGAAGTAATGAGGACTCTGTCAATACAGCTGCGGATAAAAGCGGGTAAGGAACCACTTACGGAAAAAACCATCACACAAATCTGCAACTACAGATTCTGCGCTTTCCGGTGCTTCAGAAATTACTTGCAGTAATTTTGGAAGTGTTATAGAGGCTGAGAGGCAAAACACAACCACGGGACAGATCCTTTCATTAAACCAGAAGTGGCAAGCAAGAAAGAAATCTTGGTAACTGTGGCCTCATCTACAATTTCTTCTTTTTTTTTTTAATTCCCAGGAAAGCAAGAAGATGAACAAACCTCAATAACCCACAGCCACCCACCGGAGGAGCCCTGCTTTCGCAGGCAACACCCGGCACATGACAGATGTTTCCATCGCTTCCCGGCTGGGTGCGTTAGGGAAAGGGGACCCCACAAAAGGTCGAAACTGTTAGGGCTAAGAGGATGGTGAGGGGACTGGAACATCTCTCCTATGAGGAAAGGCTGAGGGAGCTGGGCTTGTTCAGCCTGGAGAAGAGAAGGCTGAGAGGGGACCTAATAAATGCTTATAAATATCTCAAGGGCGGGTGTCAGGAGGATGGGGCCAAGCTCTTTTCAGTGGTGCCCAGCGACAGGACAAGGGGCAATGGGCACAAACTGAGGCACAGGAAGTTCTGTCTGAACACGAGGAAGAACTTCTTCACTCTGAGGGTGATGGAGCACTGGAACAGGCTGCCCAGGGAGGTTGTGGAGTCTCCTTCTCTGGAGATATTCAAGACCCCCCTGGACAAGGTCCTGTGCAGCCTGCTCTGGGTGACCCTGCTTCAGCAGAGGGGTTGGACTAGATGACCCACAGAGGTCCCTTCCAACCCCGACCATTCTGTGATTCTGTGATTCTGTGTAACCCTCTCCTGTACCTCCACGCCTGCCAAAATAGCCATCTACAAGGTACCTGGGGCTGTTAGATAACCCACCTCAGCAGTATTGGCTTGCGTTCGTGCCAACAACACAGCTAAAAAAATCAGAGGGTTTTTTCCAAAGTGACCAGACTGAAAGGTTATGGGGTGAGAGGGGGGTCACACCTCCATCTTAGGGCTCGGTTTGTTGGCATTTAGGAAGTGGGGAATCTTTTCCAGGTTTTCTGAGCAATCCTGGCTACTTTCCAACTCCTCTCCCTCCCTTGAAAGCAGCCCCCACCCACAAGAGCTTCACTGTGGAATCATTTTTCCCTTTTATTTTATGTAAAGACAATCACTACCAAAAACACACCACGTTCTCATTTCTTTACCTCCATGAAGAGCAAACAAAGATAAATGCTCCCTAGAAACGAACCGCCGGATTTATTCAAAGCTAAACGTCCCGTTTAATGCGTCCCCCAAGACTCTGAGGGAGGTACCACTCTCCATGCTGGAAAGTGCTAAGCTAGGCACGGCTGCCACCATAACGGCTTCCCTTCTGATCCAGCCTCCACAGCAGGACGTGCAGAGCCTTTGCAGCTCCCTCAACTCAACCTGGTTCAGAGCTGAAATCCAGGTGGGCTGGGGATGCATAGGAAGGACAGGAGCAGCCCTCACGGGGCCACCATGCCCTTCAAGTGTCGGGGTTGCTCTCTGGCCGCATCCCGCAACCCTTTCCCCCCTGGGCATGCACAGCCAGGGAGGAGGGGGCCAAGACAGTAGCCAAGTTGGCTTCACATGAGCCCAGGACAACCCCTGTTTCATGGAAATACTGCCTACAGCCAGATCGACGCAGTCCTGGCTTCTCTGAATGAGATGGGACACAGAGAGGCCAAGGATGGGGAAAGACACATGGACCTTCTTGCTTCCTGCTGGGCTTCTTCCAACATAAAAGCAGTTGCCTCAGCTGGAGAAGAAGAGAGGGAATACAGTACGCAGATATGACACAAAGTCTGCAAATATTCTGCCTATAAAAATGTCATGTTTAACAAACTCACTCCCCCACAGTGCACAAAAACCCATCATGGAAACCGAAACCACCAGAAATAAGTCACGGACCACAAAGTATGTTTGCATGTGGGAAAAAAAACAAGATGGTAAAGAGGTAGACAGGCTCCTCAGAGCACTAGGCAGAACTCAGCTTCACCGAGCCCTTCTCCAGGCAGCACAGCATGGTTGCATCCAGCTGATGAAGCTCCCAAGCACAACCCCATGGAAATACCCGGGCTCGTGCTTAACCCTGCGCCGCTCCCACCCCAGCACTAAGTACTAATGCATGTTTGATTCGGCAACAGGAGGAGTATCTGCTCCTTCCAAAAGTGACCACAAGCTTTTGGCAATAGCACCGAGTACTTGCTCTGGACCTAACCGCACACCGCAGTTGTTAAACTGGCCTGCCAAAGGAAGACATCTTGCCAGACGGAGGATTCAAATTAAAGCAAAGAAGAAAAATCTCTTCAAATAATCAGCATTTCAAGTGCTCTAACGAAGAGAACACCTATTAAGGCAACCTCAGAGAAAGGAAAACCTATTAAAGCAAATGCTAAACATGACTTCTCAAATATCCCTGCCCTTTTCACTTTCCACAGGGAAGTCTGCAGAAATCTTACAAAACCAGAGCTTCAGCATTATTCACCTTTATATTCCCCATGGGGCCAGTGGCATTACTCCCACAGATGGGGACTATGGATCAGGTCAGGGTATCTTCTAATTTTGGCTATTTGTTGTTCATACTAACCACTCTTGGACATGAGTTAGGCCTTCTGCAATAATAACAAGGCTGGATGACAAATCATGAAATTAAAAATAATTTACAAAAGCAAAAAAAAAATCTGGATTCTTGTCATTTCCCTCCTGCTTTTTTCATACTTCAGAAACAATAGAGCAAAAAGCGATAAACGTGCTCACGGAGCGACCCAAACTTGAAAAGAAACAAAATGCCATCCAAAAGCAAATGGCAAAATTCCCAGTAATATCATTAATGCCAGAGTTTCATCTTGTATGTTTTTCTGTGAATCAGTACAAAAGTATTTCAGTGAAGATATCATATTATACACCATTTACGCTTACACATACGATGGGATTCTCAAATGCTGCTTTTGAGATGTAGACCTCATACTGAAACAACAACCAAGCACGGTTTTTGGGGCACACATGCAGATCATAGAATCACAGAACGCTTTGAGTTGGAAGGAACCTTTAGAGGACATCTAGCCCAACACCCCCGCAGCGAGCAGGGACATCTTCCACTAGACCAGGTTGCTCAGAGCCTAGTCCAGCCTGGGCTTGAATGCTTCCATGGATGGGGCCTCCACTGCCTCTCTGGGCATCCTGTTCCAGTGTTTCACCACCCTTATCATAAAAACTTTCTTTCTTTTATCTAGTCTAAATCTACCCTCCCTCAGTTTAAAGCCATGACCCCTTGTCCTATCACAACAAGTCCCCACCTCTTCTACAGGCCCCCTTCAGGTACTGGAAGGCTGCTCTGAGGTCTCCCCGCAGCCTTCTCTTCTCCAGGCTGAACAGCCCCAACTCTCTCAGCCTTTCCTCATAGGAGAGGTGCTCCAGCCTTCGGATCATCTTTGTGGCCTTCCTCTGGACCTGCTCCAACAGCTCCATGTCCTTCCTGTGCTGAGGGCTCCAGAGCTGGACGCAGGACTCCAGGTGGTGTTTCGCCAGAGTGGGGTAGAGGGGCAGAATCATCTCCTTCGACCTGCTGGCCACGCTTCTCTTGATGCAGCCCAGGATACGGTTGGTGTTCTGGGCTTCAAGCACACATTGGTGGCTCATGTCCATCTTTTCATCCACCAGCACCCCCAAGTCCCTCTCGGCAGGACTGCTCTCAATCCCTTCATCCCCCAGCCTGTATTGATAGCAGGGGTTGCCCCGACCCAGATGCAGGACCTTGCACTTGGCCTTGTTGAACCTCATGAGGTTCACACAGATCAGAGTTTGGCTGACGCATACAGCGCCATATACACATCGGGATGTAAAAGTGGAGCCCCAGCCTGAAAAAGCAGCTTGCATTTGCACCACCATGATACCCATCCTAAAAATGAATACCCAGCAGTTTCCAAGCACCAGCCACCCCTCTTGTCTCTGAACTGGGGGAGCCCTAATGGTGAGAAGCCTCAGCATGCAAATGGAAGCTTGTGTTACTAGAGGGTTTGTTGGGTTTTTGACAGGAGATGGCTTTATTTTCTCGGCCAGCAAGCTGCCCTGGTTGCTTTCTGCAGTACCTGGGTGGACAGCTGCCCTGTGCTCGGCACCCTGCCTTCCAGCATTTGGTAACCCCATCGCTGTGTTCTGTGGCATCTCCTTCTCACCTCACAGCAAACCCTGAGTCAGGACGGGGCCTCAGGCATGCCTCCCCTGCCCTGGCCATCCCCGGAGCAGGGACAACAGCGGCATAGCCAGAGCCTGCCACGTCCCCGGCCAGGGCAGCCCCGAGGTTACTCCCACGCCCCGGTACTCGGCACGGCTGGAGCCCAGCATCTTTAACGACCTCTCCTTTCCACACACACTACTCTATTCATTTTCCACTTCCCCAGTCGCAGCTGTCGAGCCCTATTAACGCACAGAAAAAACACACTTAAACCCAAACCTGCTAGGCCAGAAATAGAAGTTCTCATTTTCTTTTCCAAAACACAGAATAGCTGAGCAACAACGAAAGGAAAAGGAAATCTCCCCCGAGTGCGCATCTGGAACCAATTTGCTGTGTGTAGCCACTGGGTGTCACTTTTGATATATACTGGGTCAGCCACGCAGCGCTTCGGCGAGAGAAACGGATTTCAAAGAGGTGATCCTAAACCAAACCAGACTGCTCTGCAGCCTCTCGCGCGCAAGCTGTAATTAG